>NC_068302.1:32392811-32707498 GCF_025860055.1 Xyrauchen texanus | reverse complement strand
TTCTCTCTACTGTGGCCTGTGATACTGCTCTCAAACCAGACAGCGATGAGTCACATCTTATTAAATATTGATCTGAAGCCACCAGCTACTGTATAACTCTGACATCCCCTGTGACTAATTTCACCTTAGAGTTAGAGGTGGGCTTCCACTAGTCTTCATGTCTGGTGTGGTCTGCAACAGAGATTTTAAATATTTCTATAATAATTAGAGATAATATAGAACATATATTTTTAGATAGTTTTAGTGAAGTTTGAATCAAGAGTGAATCAAGTCATTCTTGATACTTTAACAAAAACGGTTTTATAATTAAGCCTTATGTACAGTAGTTTGAATACTTGGGCAGTTTGATGAGGGATTTAAAGTTCAGCTGTGTTGTGTACTGACATTAATAAGATGGATGGATGGATGGATGGATGGATGGATGGATGGATGGATGGACTGATTTGTTACGCCAACATAATTATAGTATATAGAATAAAATGTAATAATAAGACTCTTTGTCTGTCTCTCTCTATCAGCACCATGATCCTCGTCCTGAAGGCTATGAGGATGTGTTGAAACACCTCAACACTGCTTTCACAGTGATTTTCTTTGTGGAATGTGTCCTCAAAATCCTGGCATTTGGTTTTGTGGTAAGCACTGGGGACATAGTGCAATGCATAATATATTTATTGAAATTTCCTCATCCTGCATCACCTGTGTGTTTTTCAGAATTATTTCAGAGACACATGGAATATATTTGACTTCATTACAGTTCTTGGAAGTATCACTGAAATTGTGGTTGACCAATTATCTATGGTGAGAATAAATTACATTTATATACACACTTATAAATCTGTACACTTAATTATTTAATCAGTGAGTTTTACACTTCTCCAGTTTGCCGTCAGTATCCATTTGCATTAAAAATCACTTTATTCTGATTGCTCTGTACCCAGTATTTATTTGCATGAGCAGTGAACTTTGTATTCTGATTGGTTTGTAGACAGTACTTATTTGCATAAACAATCACCTATGATTGATTTGCAGGCTGGCCCTTTTAATATGAGCTTCCTGAAGTTATTCCGGGCAGCTAGGCTGATTAAACTTCTGCGCCAAGGCTACACAATCCGTATTCTGCTCTGGACGTTCGTCCAGTCCTTCAAGGTCAGACATTTGTTTCACTGGTGCATTATTAAAGTCAAAATATTGACATGTCAGCTGATATCAGCAACATATGGTGTTTCAGACATCTATGGTTTATTAATGGAATATGAATCATTATAGGAGAGTCTCAATCTTTCTCTTTCCCTCCCTCTGTCTACAGTATATTTCAAGTATATTACCAAAAACTTTAGCTCTGTTCTTTTACTGCTCTGTTTAGTGGCTTAACAAGACATTTGTCTTGCAGGCTCTTCCATATGTCTGCCTGCTCATCGCCATGCTGTTTTTCATTTATGCCATCATTGGCATGCAGGTAAAGGTTGTCTTTTTCCCCCAGATGTCTCTCTAAATCTCTATATTCCTGTCTATCTTTCTTTCTCTAAGCATGTAAATGTAACCAACCCCTCATGTGTGTTTTGTAATTTTCTAAAGGTTTTTGGCAACATCAAGCTAAATGAAAAAAGCCAAATCAACCGACACAATAACTTTAAGACATTCTTTGGTGCCCTCATGCTATTGTTCAGGTAAGATTATGTTTATGAAAAAGTATTTCTATTCTTACAACATCTGCATCTGTTTTCATGTAATTTCTAAATGTTATTATATCTATTATTTCTCTATGAAGAAAATACAATGAAACACATATAGTGTCTAATAATAAATAAATTATATATGTGTGTGGTGCGTGTGTGTGGTGTGTGTGTGTGTGTGTGTGTTTGTTTAGGAGTGCAACAGGTGAGTCATGGCAGGACATCATGTTGTCGTGTATAGGAGAAAAATACTGTGAAATCGACATGTCTCTCCAAAACTCAACTAGAAAGGATATAAGAAAAGAATGTGGTACCGACTTTGCATACTTCTACTTTGTCTCCTTCATCTTCTTCAGTTCCTTTCTGGTGAGATGCATTACAGTATACTGACACAAACACACAGAATCAAAAACTTTATACTTAAAAGCAGTATAATTAAAGGAATAGTTCGCCAAAAATCCACCCATTTACTCACCTTTAAGTAGTCTCAAACTCATATGACTTTCTTTTGTGGAACACAAAGAAATATATTTTGATGGAGATATGGTGTGTTTATATTCAATGGGGTCCAACACTTTCAAACCCCAAAAAGGAAATAAATGCAGCATAAAGTTAACTCGAGTGGTTTAATTAATGTCTTCTGATGCAATACGATTGACATTGGGTAAGAACAGACCAAAATGTTACTCCTAATCAAGCTTCAAATCATGATTTCCAAGGAGACTGATGATAAAAATGTATAGTGGAAAAGGAGTTACATTTTGGTGTATTTCTTACACAAAACCGATTGTATTGCATCGTATTAGAAGACACGGATTAAACCACTTGAGATGCATGAATTACAGTACTTTTATGCTTTTGTAGCTAAAAAGTGAATACCCCGTGGACTTGCATCGTTTGGATATAAACATATAATATCTCTGCTCCACAGAAGAAAGTCATATGAGTTTGAGGTGGCATGAGGGTGAGTAAATGAAGAGAGAATTCATATTTTTAGGTGTACTGTTCCATTCAGGCCTATTCACACAACATCCACATTTTCAGCATAAACATACTATAAATATAGATTTACAATTAAACATGAGGTCTGTATGAACTCCTTCACACTTAGTTTGAAATAATCTACTATGATTTGTCTTTTTTGTATGAACCAAAACTGTCCAACTTTTTTTCATGGAATGGGGAAAATTCAGCATCATACTCGAATAGTTTAGGTGTAAAAATACTCAGATTTACATGGAAGAGCTTTTATTGATTGTTACTTTATTGCACTGTGCCTAGTTAGGACATGATGTTGATCTCACTTGATATCATTTAACAATTCTATCTCTATTCTTCTCTCTCTCTACCTCTCTTTCTCATAGATGCTCAATCTGTTTGTAGCTGTGATCATGGATAATTTTGAGTACCTGACACGCGACTCATCCATTCTGGGTCCACATCATTTGGATGAGTTTGTACGGATCTGGGGAGAGTATGACCGTGCTGCATGGTGAGAGAGACGGTTTTACACTCTTACACTCAGTTGATCATGTTGCCCAGATTACAATCAAACAAAAACATTTGACGTTAGACAGACGTTTTATAAGGGCTGTTCGCTTGTTTTCTCATTTTCGAGAATATTATGTATGAAAAAACGTAAACTATGTATTTACAGATTGGGATTTTTTTAATTATTTCTCATGAATGTCCATTATGAAAACATACAACTGTGTATTTACAGTTGGGAATTGTAAAAGTATGTTCCATGAAAGTCTTTTATAAAATGTACAGGATAAATTGCTTTGAAATTTTAAATGGTATGTAATGTCTCTCTGTTAATCTGAAACTAATGTGAAAAACTGCAAGGTGCTTTAGAGGGGTCATATAACTGAGGGATCCATCTTTTCTTTTGAGATAAGAGTTCACTGCACTATGAAAACATACTCTAACTTTCAAAACTTGAACTTCCTCCCCAGTGCAAAAAGACAATTTATTTAAAATAAGCTGAAAATAGGTTCATACTGAACTTCTGTCTACTTGTTTTACATCTTAAAGGCACAACAGCAAAAACATGTTCTTTCTCCCTGCAAGATATCACAAAAATTTGTGTTCTGAGATATCTCACCTGTCAGACTGTAAACAGAAAACAAAAATGTGACCGTGGGCCATGGACACATTCTTTGATCAGCCAATCAGATGACTTTAATATGCTTTCTGCCTATCAATCATTTTGAATGAGAAATTAATAATGTTCACTGCCACAAAAATAAATCTGGACTTGTCCCTCCTTAAGCGAAAACCTGGCCAAAAGTATAGCCACAAGACCAGTGGTATAGTTGGGGCAATACGCACATCTACGCCACATGCTTACTTTTTTCCCAGGACTGTTTGTGTATAACGGATTCTAAGAGTCAATATTTGTGTATACCCTCGGTATACCCACTTGTTTTGCTGCTTTAGAATTCCATAATCTACTGTCGTATTAGTTTCCCTTCAACTGTATTGGATGCTGTTTTGTGAAACTGGAGATTCTTTGTTGTAATTGGTGCATTATCACTTGAATTCTACCATTGCCCGCCCGCACATTTTATTGCATATGTCAGAGCTCGTTTTGGAAAAGAGAGAGAGATAAGAAAAACTGCATTACTGCATTAATTCAAAATAAAATTACAGTAGTACAGGTTTAGTTAAAACACTTAACATGATTTTATTACATTACGCTAATGATAAACCCCATTTACTGCCAAAACAATGACACTAATCCAATGAGAAAAACACTATTTTCGTGTTAAGCCTTTTCTCTCCATTTCTCTCTTCTTCCTGGTTGTTGCATTAAAGCATTTTTCCTTTTAAGTTTAGTAGGGGACATTCACGCTGAATGCGTTTTTGCGTCTGTCCGTGCTGTTTTTCAATGTTAATCAGTGTCTCGCACAGGAACGCCTGTAACTATGGGTCATTCCTGCAATTCCTTTAGTAATTTAGCTTGACTAGTATGACTAATACAATCTTTAATATGTCCCTGTAAAGATGAAACATGAGAAAACTTGTAAAAGTATGTTTTTTTTTTCAAAAGCTTCAAAGCTGGGATGCCACCGAATTGTAGGAATGACCCATTAACGATATGTACAGATTTGCAGTTTACAGTAACAGTAAAGTACAGTGTATAGTAACAGACAATGCCCTGATGTAAGTGTTTTATAAAATTATAAGCTTCACATTTCTGCCTTTAAATCCTCCAAAAATGTAAATAACAAAAATTGCGTGATATGAGAGAGTGTCTCATAATCTTATAAAATAATCACTCCTACCTCATGTAAACCCATCCTAAAATGTCCATCTACTGCTAACAACTAGTGTTTCCTTCTCCAGTGGAAAACTACACTATAAGAAGATGTACAAAGTAGTACGCACAATATCACCTCCTCTGGGCTTTGGAAAGAATTGCCCCTACAGGGTGGCGTGCAAGGTTTGGCTCACCCGCGAAAAACGACCCCACTTCCCTTTGCTCCTCCTCTTCTTTTATCATTACCTGCTCCTTCACAATCTAACAACCCCCATCCCTCCTCCTCCTCATCCTGTGATCGACTCCAGTACTCAAAGACACCACCGGGTCAAAGACTTGCAGAGACAAGAGCTCAGTGCACAGAGAGACAGCTCATCATTTTGGCCCATGTCCCGCTCCTGGAGTGTAAATAACTAAAGCCGTTAATGGCACTGAGAGCCATCCATCAGTAAACGCCATTAGATCATATCTAACACTGCCAATGGATATCAGGAGGGATGTCAGTATCTCTGCATCTGAATTGGATTTGGGGCTTTTATTGAACATCATTCCATTAATGTGGATTTTAGTTTAGAGGAGGGCAGACTCCTTGTGTTCACCATTGTCTCACCTGTTTGTAATTCATGAGAGCATTATGCCTATCTCTGCCCTCGTCTACTGCAACCACTTCTGTGGGTTTCTGTACTATAGTAGCAGGGCTTCATTTTTCATAGAGCTGTTCAGTTTGTAGGCCTTTAACCCTGGAAGAGAATTAGGATTTCAAGCCATGGATCATGAATTTACAATGTTTTTTTTAGAATAGTGGTTTCCACATTTTGTTCTAAAACATTAATTGCACAGTCTGACCTCAAACGCTGGGCTGTAACTACCATAGACTTTGAGGAGGATACCAATGTTTAGAGATTAGATTTGAGTCGATACAAAAACTATTTTTAAATGGGAGATTATTAGACTTTTCATTTTGTCCCCCAAATGTTGAACATTTGTTTGCATCCTTGCTCAAACATAAATTGAAACCACTGTGTGCTTTGAAAAAAGTTTTAACATTAGAACTAAAACATTTGTACAATTCATCAAGAATGTAAACACACATTCACACACATTATAAACTCAGCAAAAAAGAAACTTCATCTCACTTTCAATAGCTTTTATTTTCAAACTTAACATGTATAAATATTTGTATAAACATAAAAAGATTACACAACTAAGACAAAATGAACAAGTTTCACAGACATGTGACTAACAGAAATGAATAATGTGTCCTTGATCAAAAGGGGGTGTCAAAATCAGAAGTAACAGTCAGTATCTGGTGTGGCCACTAGCTGCATTAAGTACTGCAGTGCATCTCCTCCTCATGGACGGCACCAGATTTGCCAGTTCTTGCTGTGAGATGTTACCCCACTCTTGCATCAAGGTACTTGCAATTTTCCCGACATTTCTGGGGGGGGAATGGGCCTAGCCCTCACCCTCCGATCAAACAGGTCCCAGACCTGCTCAATGTGATTGAGATCCTGGCTCTTCGCTGGCCACGGCAGAACACTGACATTCCTGTCTTGCAGGAAATCATGCACAGAACGAGCAGTATGGCTCCCTTTTAACGCACAGCATTGAGATTGTCTGCAATGACAACATGCTCAGTCCGATGATGCTGTGACACATCGCCCCAGACCATGATGGACCCTCCATCTTCAAATCGATCCCACTCCAGAGTACAGGCCTTGGTGTAACTCGAGTCCGACATCACCTCTGGTGAGACAAATCCGAAACTTAGTAACGTGGGCAGATGTTGTTGCCATCCTGCACCTGTTCCGCAGGTGTAATATTCGGATGTACCGATCCTGTACAGGTGTTGTAATAATAGCCTGTCACTGCAAGGATGATCAGCTGTGCTTCCTATATTCCTGCAGTGCTGTCTTAGGCGTCTCACAGTACGGATATTGCAATATATTCCCCTGGCCACATCTGCAGTCCTCGTGCATCCATGCAGCATGCCTAAGGCACGGTCACACAGGTGAGCAGGGACTCTGGGTATCTGTCTTTTGGAGTCAGTAGAAAGGTCTCTTTAGTGTCCTAAGTTTTTATAACTGTGACATTAATTGCCTACCATCTGTAAGCTGTTAGTGTCTTAAAGACCATTCCACAGGTGCATGTTCATTAATTATTTATGGATCAATTAACAAGCATGGAAAACATTGTTTAAACCCTTTACAATAAATATCTGTAAAGTTATTTGGATTTTTACAAAATTATCTTGAAAATACAGTGTCCTGAAAAAGGGATGTTTCTTTTTTTGTTGAGTTTAGTAGCTTTAGTCCTTATTTAGCAACTTGATAGCATTGTACAGAGTGGTTTAAAAATTTATGTTTGTGGTATGACTGTGTAATTTACTTGTTAGAACAAAACATGAAGTGTCTTAAATTAATGTCTGGAACAGACCCTATTTTAAAAAGCAACATGAAATTCCTGAGGGAACCCAAGGCGAATGAATCAATCTTCCATGTTGGCATACATATCGAGTGCAACAGTGCCCACCCACTTTTTCAGCTATATTGGTTCTGGAAGTATTTTTCCCATTTATTTTTTCCATAGGGTTTTCGTAAACTTTTTAATATAAGAGTTGAAGGAAACCAACCAGCTCCGAAGTGTATTACTATTAAAAACTTTACTTTGAATGAAAAAATTATTTGAAAATTGGACAAAAAGACAGTATTGTGTACTTAATGTCTCTCATGAGAGCATGAATTACAATCTAAAGAAGCATTGGGAATGATTTAATCAAATTTAAATTATGAAAAATTATAAAACTATTAGGGGTGTAGCAGTTCACTCATCTCACGGTTTGGTTCGTTTCACGATTCTTTAAACTGAATCAAGAAAAGTTAAGATTTAAAGTGTATTATTATTACTATTATTATAAAAATGGAGCTAACAGTACTGTTCTTAAAATTGCTAAATAATCGATCAGAGATGTACTAGCACTAAAAATCCACCCAGAACTGGGCATTGGTTACACCAAATGGAAATATTAGCTAATAATTCTGTTTACTGAAAATACTACATTATTTTAAATACATATGCTGCTTACATACTGTCACTGATTACAAACATTTAAATTATTTTAAATTTTAATTGTATTTTTCAAAAAATAGGATTGTCTCTGATTACATTTAAATATTCTTTTAAAAAATACATAGGCTATTTAATGGAAGTGCATACTTATTCAGTTCAATAATACAATTTTACTGATGATTTTAAATCAGAAATGACATTTGACATTAGTATTATATTCCCCCATAGCATTATTATACATCATAATCAGCATTATATACAGTAGTAGTATAAACTAAAATGTTCTATATATATAAATATATGGTATATATTCTTTAGCCGTCACACCTCCAGGGATTGTGTGTAGTGCTTTATTTGCTGCGATTCTCTGATTAGTGGATTCTTTCCCTTCATGATCACGGGTAATGTAGTTCTTAACCAGGAATTCTGCTATTATTTTAGATTAGATTAGATTCAACTTTATTGTCATTGTGCAAAATACAAGTACAGAGCCAATGAAATGCAGTTTATATGTTATACATGATTTCATAATTTTGAAGTTGAAATAATGCAGACTGATGGTTTCAACAGAAGCAAATTCCATTGATTATAGTAGGTCTGTCTCTCAATGTGTATAACTTATTGTTAATTATAATTAACATTATTATTTATGGAAGTTTTAATTCCAGAACCCAACTGTTGTGCTCTATTGGCATCATGACTGAACAGCTCTATACACCAAGTCAAGATCCCCTCTGATCCACTCACTTGCCTCATCAGATCTTTGGCTGTTGTAATAATTTCTCTCCTTAGCCTCTTCTATGCTGGCATTGCATAGAAATACCTCCACCTGGCTGCACCTATTTGTTTGAACTAATTTGTTTAATTTTCCTTTTAAACAATGGTTTATTTTTTCTTTTCCTGTTTCTCTATCTTTTCTGTTGTTTCCTTCTCTTTCTCCTCACAATCTTCCTCTCCTCCCTTGTTCCTTGAAAATGCCCTATTCTTCCTCCTCCTCTTCATCACATTGCCCCTGTTGACTACCCCTCTCCCAGTGGCCGTATTCATTACACTGATATGTACGAGATGCTGACCTGCATGTCGCCACCGCTTGGCCTGGGCAAGAAATGCCCCTCCAAAGTGGCGTATAAGGTAGTCTGCAGTCTTACTATTTAGTCTGCTTGTTTACAAGAGACTCAAACTAATAAAGCTTGTTTTCCCAGTTTACAGTGGGGTGTGCATTGATATGCATTTTTTGCTTCCAGGTAGTCATGATTAAATGATTTTGTCATGATATCAGTGAGCATCAGTCACACCTGTTGTAAAATGGCACCATATGGAAGCAAGCAAAACTGAAATATTTTATTTATAAGTTGTAGATGGTATTTGGTATCTTAACCTTTTTATGCATTTCCATTTCATATTTATCATTTTTTATATGTTTTTCCATACATTACAGTACTTGTATGTCATTGTGGCAGGGCGGAGGGTGAGACTGGGTGTGTAGGATCACGACCCGGCCCCGCCCTCCGCCCTGCCACAGTCATGCACTTTGCTTGACTTGTTTCATAATTTCCTGACACATTTAAAATTTAAAACTATACTACATTTTTACTAGATAGTTGATTTAGGTTTAAAATTCAATTGGTTATAGTAGCAGTATTGCCATTCTGAAATAACTTTTTGACATCTCATAAGGCTCTTATTTTTCGTAGATTATAATTGATGTTATTCTTTGTTATTGTCTTCTAGTCAACTTAGCGTAAAGTCTCTGTACATCCATCAACAACACTTTATTTGAATATGTCACTATAAAACTCTTAACCCTGACCTTAGTTTATTACAGGGTTATAGATGTGTTATAAATGGCATGTTCATAAAGTGTGATCCTTCAAACATTTCCAATGTTTCTATGCATAAATCCCATCCTTTCTTCTCTGATCTACTTTAATATGTGACTTAAATGTGTACATGAATGTGTGTTTGTGTGTGAAATTTTGGTTTTATGTTATCTAACATAAGTATTTTTTGAGTCTCAGTCAATTAATTTTTAACAAACTTTTCTGGTGAATATTTCCCATTTTACTTCGAGGAAGATGCAAAAATGAAGCTCTTTAAAAAAAAATGATTTAATTAAAAACTACACTGAAATACATCCTTAACTAAAATCTTAACCTCCACTGAGAAATAGATTGGCATTCAAAAATCAGGAAACATGCTTAAAAAATTGCTAAATCCATTAATGGCGAAGAAGCTAAAGACAGTTCCAAAGAGAACCCACAAAGACATATATGCTCACCAGAAAGGTCCTCTAGTTGTGCTCATACAATAAATGCAATGCTTGTATTTCATTTGTCTTTTCCTGTGTCCCTAATGTGGCCTGCTCTCAGCGGTTGGTGCTGATGAACATGCCAGTGGATGACGACATGTCTGTTCACTTCACCTCCACCCTTATGGCCCTGATACGCACTGCACTGGACATTAAAATTGCTCGAGGTAAGCATAATTTCTAATAGTGAGGCCTGTTTTCACAAGGTAACAAATAGATAATATTAGTTACTGGCCTTTGTGTGGCAGGGGGTGAGGACAGAGGTCAGATGGACATAGAGTTGCAGAAGGAAATCAGTGTCATCTGGCCACACCTCTCCCATAAATCTCTTGTCCTGCTTGTACCCATCCACAAAGGTGAGAGATGAAAACTGGCAGCTCTAACTCAGGGTTATTTTATTTTTATTTTAGCTTTCATTTTAAATTTGTCATTTCAATTTAGGAAAAGTTTAATTCGTTTTCGCTAATAACTCAGCAGATTTATTATCTTATCTGTCTGAAATAAAATAATTTAGCATACTAAATATGAGACATTTCAAACTTTTTGACTAATTTCGTTTTTTTTACATATTTCAATAACTTCTGACTCCTATATTAAAGCCAGCTTGTGATGTTTCTGGTCTATGTCTGGTACTTTTCTTACTATTTACATTTATAATCAATATTAGCAACAATAACATTTCAATAATAATTATATATTAAGTCAATTTTTATACCAGCGGAATTCCATTAAAAATAAAGTAGTATACAGATTGTTTTCCTATTTAACCATGGCTAACATCTACTCAAGCTCATAGCTGATTGGTTCATGCTATCTGCATGTAATTTAGAATGCTGTTGCAGCACGTCAATGTAAGCGCCCAGTGTAGACAGGATATTTAGCATTTTAGGACATCCCAAGTTAATGCCTTAACTGTTTTCACTTAAATAATGTAAACATAGATACATTTCTCTGGGGCTACTAGTGTTATTAGTATCTATAAAAAAAAAAATATATATATATATATATATGTTTAATTATTACAATTTCAAATAGTATAATATGCTCTATATCAGATGTTAAAGCTAAAATTAATTCTAGGTAATATGTATTTAATTTGACATATTTTGAGTTTATGAGTTATGAAAATTTATTTTAGATAAGTTTAAGTTGTTTCCAGCTATACTAGTTTTTATTTTCATTTCAGTTAACAAAATAATTGTGTTTAGTTTTTGTTAGCAATAAAAAAAAACAATTTAAACTGCTCTGACCATTAAAAAAGAGGGGAAAAATTATTTTTATCATACAATTCTAGTTTAGGAGGCATGATTCTCTCCCATAAAGTGTATACTGATGCTGATACTGAGTGGAGTTCATTTATTTTGACCTTAGAAATCTTAGTTTCTTACCAAACTCTCTTTCAGCTAGTGACATGACTATTGGGAAGATCTATGCAGCCATGATGATCATGGACTACTACAAGCAGAACAAAGCAAAGAAGCTCCGCCAGCAGCTTGAGGAACAGGTAAGTGGTAGTTGACATAAAATACTTTTGGTAAGTTGACATGTCCTGTGGTGTAACGTGCTACATAAATACTTCATTAAAAGCTACCGTAAGCAGCATTTTGCTACTTGTTTCAAAAATATTATGCATGCAGTTTTATGACCTCAATATAAATGAGAGATTATTTTGAATTTTATATCCGTTAAAAATGCATTTGTCACACCGCAGCACAACTAGTGCTAGATAAAAAATATTTAAAAAAAATGTAAAGAGTCACCAATTACAGCATCTGACATAAATATTTTCCTTACACATTCAAGGAAATTTTCAACTAAAATCTTGATGTTGATTTAAAACAGATTGGCATCTAATTGTTTGTAATATTGTTAAATTTACTGAAGTATAATATAATTCCTGATGGTGAAAATGTGTGCTGTTTTGGGGTGTACTGGTAACTGTGTCCTCAGCTCTGAGATTGCTCTGACACAGTATTGTTGTCTTGCAGAAACATGCACCGATGTTCCAACGCATGGATGCATCCTCGCTGCCACAGGACATTCTCTGCAGTGCCAAGGCTCTGCCATTCCTGACACACAGTGCAGGATCTGCCCTGTAATTGTACATGTTGTGTGTGTGTGTGTGTGTGTGAGCGTGTATTTATCACTTTGTGGGGACCAAATGTCCCCATAAGGATAGTAAAACCCGGAATTTTTGACCTTGTGGGGACATTTTGTCGGTCCCCATGAGGAAAACAGCTTATAAATCATACTAAATTATGTTTTTTGAAAATGTAAAAACGCAGAAAGTTTTCTGTGAGGGTTAGGTTTAGGGGTAGGGTTAGGTTTAGGGGATAGAATATAAAGTTTGTACAGTATAAAAACCATTATGTCTATGGAAAGTCCCCATAAAACATGGAAACACAACATGTGTGTGTGTGTGTGTGTGTGTGTGTGTGTGTTTAAGTTGGCCCTGTATCTGTTTTAATTTTTATGTCCCCATTTTATCTTTCAATTTTCATGTAGATGATCTCATTTGACAAGTTTCTGTTTTGTATTCACAGCACCAGAGGTGGGTTTGTGGCACTGAGTCCCATCTCTCCCCAAGATCTTTACATGCAGCATATGACCCAAGACACCATGGAAGAGAAGGAGGAATACCAACACCAGTATCACCTCCAAAGCATCGTAGGATTAAATACATTTAAAATATACAAACTATTATATTTCACATGAGATATATTGGCATGTGTCATGCATATACTGTATGCTTATCTATTTTTTAATTTTTTTATTTTATAGTTTTTTACCTACAGTAGCTGTAGAAAGTACTTGGGCATTTTTAAAGACTTAAGTATAACATTTATTTCAATAGATAACAATATTACACAAAGTGGTATCTGCAAACAAATGCAGATGCTAGAGGTTTTCTTAGAATTAACTAACGTTTGAAACTGTCCAAAAATATATTTTTGTGAAATATTTAGCTTAACGTGATCTTGTGCTATCTAGGGCTGAAATTATTAGACGACGTTATCGACAGCATCAACAATAAAAAATGTATTACATTTAACATAACATGAGATCACATTAAACTCTAACGACATGCGAGAGCAGTACTGCAGTTCGCGCCTGATTGAGGAGAGGAAGAATTACACAGCTCACCGTCCAGATGCACTCTAAACTTTCCAAACAGCTTCAGGTGATGTAGATCGCAAAGAACGCACATGCTTAATGCAGCTAGATTATAACGTGATGGCTTGCGACATATCGAATCATAATATGGCAATATGCAGCTTTATTAATAAGAGAGAATTTTGTTTTGTTATTTGTGAGATAAATATGGATTGAAGTGAACAGAAAGGTGAGAGATTCTTCGTCCCATTATATATTTTTTTGTATTTGTTTTTGTTTTGGCTTGTTTTCCAATATAAATATCTAAATCTACTTTAAAACAATGTACATTTTATTTAGCAGCTAGACTGCAGACATTTTTTTTTTTTATCTGAGAATGTTAAATATAATATTAAAAATACAAATATTTAAAATATCTAAAAATCATTGAAATAAAGATGCATTCACATGAGAAGCAGCATTTAAGATATTTAGACTTACTTTTAGAGAATAGATCTTGAATATTGCAGAAGTATAACCAAGTGAAAAAAATGCACTTATATAGAAAATACACTTATACTTAAGATAAGATTTAAAGCAAGTCTAAATATCTTATATGTTGCTTCTCAATTTAAAAGGATTTTTAGACCATTTTAAATTGAAAACAAGACAAAAACACTTCATAACAATAGGATTTTTTGCAGTGAATTTATTTACTGAATTAAACTTAATAAAAAGTATTTTTTCCCCCTTCAATTCAGTGAATGTCATTTAGAGGTATTTTTAAAAGATACATTTTCTTTCCTCTTTATTGTTAGTAATCACATTTAATACAACCTGAATAAGCAGTTTAGAGCTAATGATTAATCGTTGCAATAATTGCAGAATAGTCGAATAATCATTCTAATAATCGTTAGATTAATCGATTATCAATATAATTGTTAGTTGCAGCCCTAGTGTAATCTTTTCTTTCTTGGTTTGACTTTGCAAAAACATTCATACATTGTAAAGTGTGGCTTAAGTGTCCAAATATTCTGTGGGGCCAGTGTACGCTGCACTTAGTGTTTGTTTTTCTTCCATAAGGACTGAATTTCTCTCCCTCCTCCCCAATTTTTCTCTCTCTAACTGCATAGGTGCCAGAACACAAAGAATTTAGCAGTGTGCTGTGCAACACTCGCATGCAGGCCGATCCTCTGCAGGTACCAGGAAGAGGCATCTCTATCCGAGCCTCTTCCATGCCTCGGCTGGCAGTAGAGACACAGGTACTGCTGTCTGTGTTAGCTTAGCCTTGTGATAGCTAGCTGCTGTTTCTGAATCTGCCTTATTGATGAGGGTGTGATTATAGTTATTTAGCATCAGTGTTGTCACTGGTGCAAAAGAGGGAAAGGGAGAGATGATTGAATGGGACTGTAAGGGCTAACCCCGCTGAAAACCCCCCCAGCTAAAACCAACTTTTAAGGCTAGTTTATCATAAACTGGTCCAAACTGGATTATGTGTTTGACCTGCCAGTGATGACCACTTTGGTAAAGCTGGTGGGTGGATCCATGATCTTACCATCTACCAGCAAAATAAAAAACAAAAACAGATTGACCAAATAAAATGTGTCTTATTGTGAGAAATCAAATTTTCCTTAATCTTTGGAGATAAAAGAGCTTGATGTACTTTAGAAACATACTGTAACTTTTAGAACTAAAAACTTCCTCCCTGGTGAAAATGTGCATTTATTGAAACCAATCTGACTCATTCTTGTTTTTTGCAGCTTACTAAAAAATAACATTAACTTAACTAACATTATAAGTGGGCCTCGTGTGGTAAAAATAAATAAAATCATGTATAATATGACCACTTTTAGCTGGTATGACCTGTATTTTCCAGCAGAGATGAGAAGTTGTACCTGCCTCAATTTAAAAGCTCTTGTTTTTCAAGATCTCTTTTAATTTTGTATTCTTTTTATGTCACTGTGTATGTTTTCAGAGACAGATAGGGTGCAAATCCAACAAGCGTAACATGTTTACTTTTTGTGTCTGTTTTTGTGTCTGTTTGTTGATGCACGTGTGCTCTTGGGGTTTGTTTGCATGTTCTGTTTGTTCTCTGTTGCATTTGTGTTTGCATGTGTACAGCAGGTGTCTTTAGAGAACAAACTGATGAAGCGCTCATTCTCCACAATTGGTGATCAGTGTGTTAATGGTAACTGGCAGGATGAGTTCTCTCTGGAGAGGGTGAGCCCCGACCGACTGGAGAGACCAAGGCAAAGAAGCTTCAGAGGTCAGTTTGCAGCATTCATTCCAAACATTCAGTTACTATTAACACTGGCTAAGTTGTCATTCATATTCTCTGTAATGGTGAAGATACTGTGCCGACCTGTGGTTAAGGTAATTATTACCATGAGTCCACTAGATACACGGTGTTATCTAAGATTATAAGGCGAGGTACAGATCCAGTGGACAGGAGACACAGATCAGGGTCTCTCTCCCTCTCTCTCTCTCTCACACATACAGTATATATGCTGATATATATATATATATATATATATATATGTATGTACAGTGGGTGTGGCATCAGGCCTCAGAGAGGCATTTATTAAATAATAATAAACATAAAATATTCAAAATTGTGAAACTAATGTGTCCATGGGGAATTGTGTTTAAAATAAAGGGGTTTCTGGCATCATCGCAGTAAAAGGGGGCATTTTGTTGGATGGGAGTGTCCGTAGAATGATCCAGGACATGGGCGGTGTCCGACGGCCACATGTGCTCCCCTCCTTTTGGGACACTGCAGCTTGTCATTTGGGTGAAAATGACGAGAGGGAGGGGTGGGTTGTTCTGCCACAATAAATACATACTGTAGAGTGCATCTGATATATCTACAAATGTCTTGTCTCTGTTTGCACATGTGTGTCTAAACATGTGTTTACCATATGTTTTTTACTTGCAGCTATTAGATCAAGCCTGCGGGAGCCAGTGGACAATGAGAGGGGACGATCTAAAGAGCGAAGACACCTGCTGTCTCCAGACATGTCTCGCTGTAACTCGGAGGAAAGGAGCCATTCACAGGAGAGATGTCGTTCTCGATCGCCCAGTGATGGCAGAAAGCACACGACACTGAGACAGGTTAGGACACACAAACAGGTGAGAACACACATACACACACATGTACACACCCTCTGTGATACTAGTCAGACCTGGTAGAATATTTATTTTCAAGCATCACTATTATTTACTATTGCTTAAAGTAATGGTTTGGGATTTTAACAAAGCCACATCACAATAAATGAAACCAAACCTATGTTTCTAGAGACATCATTTTAATGTAAGTTTTTTTTTACTTGACACTACACCTGAAAACACATTGATAATGTTTAAGATGCTGAAAAAATATTGAGACGTGTCACAATGGTAAAATGCGTCCATCTAGCATATGTATACATTGGAAAAACAAATAAAAAAAGGTGCAGATGGACAAAAATATGTTCAGTCTGAACCTACATAGACTTCCATTGAATGAGGGGCCAGAGCATATCCAATTTTGGGGGTGATGTCTTTTTACTTGGGCCTGTAAACAACAACCTAACAATCACCCAGAACACCCTAGAAACCATATGCAGTATCACTGCCTTGGCATCTTTTTGGCAAGTTTTCAATGGCCAAGCACTACTCACATTTTTCAAATGTCTAGTTTTCACCACTCTTCCTCTGTGGATTTAATATTCTGATTCTGCATTTATCCATCCCCTCAATCTCTTAATCACATCTTTGCTCTGTTTTTCTCTCTCTATTTGCCCACAATCCTTAAATCAATCTCTTCCTGTCACAATAGGGAAATAATTCAGGCAGCCCTGGCCCCTCCAACTCTGATTCAGGCACTCCTCGAGGGCGCCGTCAGCTCCCACAAACGCCCTCACGCCCTCGACCCCACATATCGTACTCTCCTTTAGTGTGCCGTGCAAATCCAGCATCGGGGGAGGGCCGTGCACGTGTTCCAACCACAGAGGAGAGAGAGGAGCATACTGAAACACGGCCAGAAACAGCCATTGCTCACTCCACCCCACACCACTACATCTCTGAGCCATACCTGTTACTGCAGGAAGGCGTTAACACCTCAAAATCCAGTGAAATAAAGGAGACTCTTACTTTTGAGGCTGCAATGGCAACCAGCCTGGGCCACTCCAACACGATCAGCTCTGCCCCTCAACTACGTCACACTTGGCAGGTGCCAAACGGACATTTACGTAAACGACTAGCACAAGCAACAGCAGGAATGTCAAGCTGCGACCTTCTAAGTGACACTGATGAAGATGACCATTGTTAAGGGTATCGGAATCTAAGACTGAAAGATTCCATGAAATAGTACGAGCCAATGCAGTGGCATTCTGGATTAATGACTGTGAACGTGAGATTTGTGCCTCTATCTATCTAAATTTGCCTGTTTGTGTGTGTTTTTTTTTTTTTTTGTGCCTGTGATTGTGGAGTCTGAGCAGAGATGTAGAAGTATTTCTGAAGAACAGAGAAAGATCTGACTTTGCCAAACATGCTGAAATGAACACCAGTCAAAGCTGGCATGAGCACGTTGAGGTTGAAGATCAGGTATGTGCCCTTACATTTTCTTTGGATCCACCCTACAGATAAGAAGACAAGCTAATACAGATGAATCCAAAGCAGATAGCAAGCTCATCAGCAGCAACTGTGTCATTCCCCAACACACTCAGGTTTCCAAACCTGCCTCAAGATATTGAGAAATTCTGTATACTGCAGATAAGCGTGTACAAACCGAGTGTTTACATAGTTATTTCCCTCTGTGCTGATAAGGTAGCGTAAATACAGCAGCATACGCTCAGATCTGTGTGTGTGGATACAACCTCTATGGCAGGCAGATGTTTTGATTTTCAGAGGCTGATGAGAAGATTCATAAAGGGAGGGCTGGGAAGCTCTTTGGCATCCTAATCATTCTGTGACCGGTTTTGATGGTTCTTTCACATTTAGGAGGTGTAGACACTCACACACACACACACACACATACATATACTCCAATATACACTCTCAGAATGCAAGTAGGATATTACAGTCTGTCATTGACGAGAGGTAAATACCCCTTTAACTATATATCTTAATAATGACTGAAATTCCGTTCAGTTAACAGGGACTTGAAGGGAAATACGGCCTAATGAATTGTTTATTCTGAATAGTGCATGAAGTTTAACGCAAATGGAACCAGGTGATGTCCTGGCCTTTAACAATAGAGTCTATATGGAGGACTCGTGTACCATATGTAAACATCTCAAATCCAGTATATGAAGTCTCCAAGCCATGTTTATGTGTAAATAAGTTCAGTTGTCTTAAAAATGTTATCTTTTGTGAAATGATGACTAATCCCTGTCATTTTGCCTTGTAATGGAAACTATTTAAAAAATGGATATGTTTCACATACTTCATGTTGTTTGATTAGACCAGCTCATTCTTATCCAGCAGATATTTTCTTGGCTCACAGAAAATCTAAAGCACTCGGGAATATTTCTTCTCTCTATTAGTGAATCTCAAAAAGTCTGTCATAAACATTTCTGGGCTAAATCAAGAGAAAAGTAAGAAAATATATTTTGCATAAAGTAAATTGGGCCTAAAAAAAATGGGCTTCTTTATGCAAAATATTATTTCTTATTTCTTTCTTAGTGAAATATGACCCGAACATGTTTTTGTGAGTTTCACAACTGTAGCTCCATTACTAGAATGGGAAA
This sequence comes from Xyrauchen texanus, assembly GCF_025860055.1. Lineage (NCBI taxonomy): Eukaryota > Metazoa > Chordata > Actinopteri > Cypriniformes > Catostomidae > Xyrauchen > Xyrauchen texanus. The sequence continues at coordinate 32,688,361 of NC_068302.1, read as the reverse complement.
GCAATTACAATTCAAGTTTTGTTGTTTCATTTGTAATGTTTACTGTGAATATCCATTCATAATGTAGTTTGGCTTAGAAACTGAACAAGGCCCTTAAGACAAATATTTTCTGACAGTTACGCACATTTTACCACCCAGTTTTCATTACCATAATGTGAAAAAAGATGGTCATCGTGATATTCTCATTACTGCAATATATATATATATATATATTTGGGGTTATATGAGATTTCCTGAAAATCACCTGGTTTTCTATGAATGCATTTGCAGAAATTCAAAATGTACATTTAGCCTGAATGTGGATGATCTGGTTTTTAAAGGTAGCTGTGGGAAACTGGCATAATTTTATGCATAATATTAGTCTATAGAGTATTATAATGGAAGTATGGATTGTGGTTCATATAAATGCCAATTTTATTGCTCATCTCAAGACCATCCTTCTCTCTGGATTTCCCACAAAAAAAAAAAAAAGAAAACAACATTGATTTTTGATTAAAACACATTTGAAGTCTTACTCTTTGGTTAGATTTTGTATATCCAACATCTTAAAAAATTATTTTAAGATTAGATACCCCCTCTAGAAAATGTCTGTATCATGTATTGTGTTGTAATTTGTTTTCTTGACATGTTCCTGAATGTGAATAGAGAGTATTTGGTACTTGTTTTTGATGACCTGCTGGGGGTCGTTGCTTTGTGAATTATATGAAATAAAAAAGATTCCCATTGCACCCAAATCTTGTGGTTCATGTTCAACATGCTTCGTCTGATTGAAAAAAACTTTATACAATACATTAGATACTGTACATGTATGAAATGTTCAAACACAGAAAATACAAACAATTCAATAATGCCAAAAAATAATGCAAAACATACTGTTTTCTGTCAGCCCTTAAAACACTTTAAACACTTGTACATGCCTTCAAATATTCTCTCTCTATATATATATATAGTTATGTTGGCAGTATCACAGTTATTTATCATCTCAATTTCTGTATAGCACTTTAACAGTGTGTTGTTGGTGGTGATATACTGCTGTTGTCTATATTTGGCCTGTCCCACTTTCCTGGAAGCCTAACCATCTGTTTTCTATTAACTGTACAGTAAATGTCATGTTAGAAACATGTATCTATGTATATATATCATCTACTCACAGAGCACTTTATTAGGAACACTATGGTCCTAATAAAATGCCTGATATGGTCTTCTACTGTTGTAGCCTATCCGCCTCAATGTTTGACATGGTGTGCATTCTGAGATGCTATTCTTCTCACTTCAATTGTACAGAGTGGTTATCTGAGTTACCGTAGCCTTTCTGTCAGATCGCATCAGTCTGGCCATTCTCCATTGACCTCTCATATCAACACAGCATTTTCCATCTACAGAACTGCCGCTCACTGGATGTTTTTAGTTTTTGGCACCATTCTGAGTAAACTCTAGACTGTTCTGTGTGAAAATCCCAGGAGATCAGCAGTTACAGAAATACTCAAACCAGCCCGTCTGGCACCAACAATCATGCCATGGTCAGAATCACTGAGATCACATTTTTCCCCTTTATGATGATTGATGAGAACATTAACTGAAGCTACTGACCCGTATCTGTTTGATTTTATGCACTGCACTGCTGCCACATGATTGGCTGATTAGATAATCGCATGAATATGTAGGTGTACAGGTGTGTTTAATAAAGTGCTCAGTGAGTGTTTTTGTTTTGTTTGTATTTGCAATCTTTTCTTTTCTAGTATTTATTTATTTCCTTTCAGAAAAAAAGTCACTATTTAAGGTACAAGGCTGTAACTGGGGTGGGACACTTGTTTTGGGTCAATTAAAAATACAAATGTAATTAATACATTTTAACTAGAGGTACAAAAAAGGGTACCACCATAGTGATGGCTCTTTACTTTAAATGGTGCCTTTTTTTTCTGAGAGTGCATCAATTTAATATAGTCAGAATGTCTCATTCGTTTTTCGATTTTAGGATGTTTTCAAATGTTTAAGCTGTTTTGTTTTCCCCTTAAGTTATACTTAAACTGTTTCATTTTAAGGAAATGTCTGTAATCTATTAAGGCTTTTATGATATGGTGACTTGCCATAAATTTGCCTAAAATGTTCTCAATATAGTACTGTAACAATGTTAAAAATGGGAAAGCAATTTCTCAGATGCTATTGCTGATGACCTTTGATCTTGCAGGACAGGGTGACCTGTTGATTTTCTGTCTTGCATTGCCATTTTTTTCTGTTGATTGTCAGAAAATCTTGTTCCCTTTGCAGCTTATTCTGCCTGTGTGTGTGTGTGTGTGTGTGTGTGTGTGTGTGTGTGTGTGTGTGTGTGTGTGTGTGTGTGTGTGTGTGTGTGTGTGTGTGTGTGTGTGTGTGTGTGTGTGTGTGCAATTTATTTAGCCTGAACTGCTTAATAGACAGACTCGTTTCCAACTCTGTTTTGTAGATATTTTCAGCCTTACATGTGTCATCTATTTCCGGTTGGCTTTCATATATATAATGTTTCATTTAATGTTAGCACTCAAAATGTGTCGGACTATTTTGATTCTTGACTGAAGCCGACTGAAAGTTAATTGACACAGACCCAAAGGCAAAGCCTAAAGCCCAAGCTTACCATACACTATTCTTTTGATGCCCTTCAGGAAATGCTAATCCAGTTGTATTTAATTCGATTTTTCTTCTACTGCTGTTTCTCTGCCTACTGTGAGTTTTTTTACAACCCACTTAAAATCACATTTGCATTCTGGTGTTCATTAAAAGGGCATTTTCACCCGAAGCCTCCTCAGTGTGGAGTTAGATTGACATGACATTTGGAACAGCTATATTAACTGTAATGTGTAATGATATTAAGTGAAATGCAGGTCACTGTCTATACATACCCAGTTAATTTAACTGCACATCTTTAAATGCTGTATACTTGTTTATTTTGTTAATTGAAATATAATTGTTACATCCTTCACTCGATATACATTTTCCCCCAGTGCTCGAGGGTCTTAATATTACCATTGATTTCTATGAGACTTTAGAATAAATTTTTTATAAATTAATGTTATGACTTACTGTATGCATTACATTTTAATTAATCATATAGAATTAATTGATTAATTAATTAAAACAAATTTTTACATTTTATGTTTACATTATCTGTCTATTTCTACTTTTTTTATAGTATAGAAATAGTTAATTTCTGTTTCTAAGAAACGCAACATAAGTTTATGTCCATGCAAAACACACTAGTACTTTGATCCTAAGGTGGGAAAATCTTTTTTTAAACTTCTGCAGTAACCTTTCAATTGAAAGGATAAAACATTTCTAAAATATTTTTTTTATTTTTATAATTTTTTTTATTTTAAGAAAACAAAAATCCTGAGTATAACCCACAGATTCCCAATTTAGCCTCTTAAGGACACAACCTGACACTGGTTAGAGCTGTTAGTGTCGCTCTAATTTATAACTGTACACTATAACTGTAGAAACAGCTTTCTGATGGATGGAGGCCTAATGCCCAGCAGGGGCCCTGCAGCCATGCCTCACCCTCTTTACTGTAAGTTAGACATTCCTCTGAACACCTTGTCACATTCCACACTGGGGTCATAGTGTGAATATAACATATAAACACACACACACACTCTTATATCCTGAGGAAAAAGGAATATGGAGATGATGAAAGAGGATTCCATGCTGTGCTTGGTGTGAATATGAATCATCAAACCAAATTTGGTTCACACACACTGTTAAAAATCCAATTTCAATGTTGTCAGATAAACTCTGTTTTAAAATTTAACTGAACTATCTAATGTAGAAAAAGTTGATATTATTTAAAACAATCAATAAAGTCAACTTGCATGCTAATCAGAGCAACTTAAAGGGTAACTAAACCCTAAACCAACTTTTTTTAGTTAATGATCTGTAAGCATGGGGCTTTATTAGTACTGGTCATTGATTCAAGTAATTTTTTTGACATTTGTGTATAAAGTGTTTTAATTCTACAATATATGGTGTAAAAACGTCTGAGTGCTGCCCTCTTCAGGTTGAACGGTGGCTACTGCAGTTGAATTTTCCTATTGGCTGTTGCGGTACTTCTTGACGTAAGCGGTGACAGCTGACGTAAGCAGGTTCCAGCTCACCACGCCAGATTCATGTACATGTCGTCTTGCGACCGTGTGAGGAATAATAATAACATAGAGTCTGACAGCAGATGTCAATTAATCCGTCACTACGAGTCTCAGGTGCCCCCTCAGCCCCGCACTCGGTTCGTTCCCTCTATCCCCGCCGGGGTCTGCCCACTTTTCCAGCATTTTCAAATATTTCTAGTGGGTGGAGTCAGACTCTGAGCAGGTGTTTAGTTACCCTTTAAAATTGTAAACAGTGAGCAAGTCAACATCAGGGTGATTAGTGTTCGCTTTGATTAAGTTTCTTCAATTATTAAGTTGACTTCTAAATGTTTAAGTAATTGCTACCAGTGCTGGGTAGTAACTGATTACATGTAATCTGTATTATGTAATCAGATTCCAAAATTCAAGTACTTGTAATTGGATTAAACAACATTTTGAAACAGTCATAATCAGACTACAGACTTTTTATTGATTACATTATTACATATTATCATGGTAACAGCAGTAAATTGTTAATAATTTATTAATCATTTTCATATTAATATCATCATAATCTTACCCTGAAGCGCAACAGTCTTACAGATGAACATTTTGAGCATGTGCTCCTTTTATGTTATCAATGTTTTCCATGCTTATTCATTGAACCATAAACAATTAATGAACATGCACCTGTGGAACAGCTTACAGATGGTAGGCAATTAATGTCACAGTTATAAAAACTTAGGACACTAAAGAGACCTCTCTACGGACTCTGAAAAACACCAAAAGAAAGATACCCAGAGTCCCTGCTCATCAACGTGAACGTTCCTTAGGCATGCTGCATGGAGGCATGAGGACTGCAGATGTGGCCAGGGCAATAAATTGCAATGTTCGTACTGTGAGATGCCTAAGACAGCACTACAGGAAGATAGGAAGCACAGCTGATTATCCTCGCAGTGGCAGACCACATGTAACAACACCTGCACAGGATCGGTACATCCGAATATCACACCTGCGGGACAGGTACAAGATGGTAACAACAACTGCCCAAGTTACACCAGGAACGCATCTCTCCATCAGTGCTCAAACTGTCCACAATAGGCTGAGAGAGGCTGGACAGGTCCAAGGCAGGTCCTTACCAGACATCACCGGAAACAACGTCACATATAGGCACAAACCCACCTTCACTGGACCAGACAGAACTGGCAAATGTGCTCTTCACTAAAGAGCTGCAGTTTTGTCTCACCAGGGGTGATGGTTGGAATTGTGTTTGTCGTCGAAGGAATGAGAGTTACACCGAGGCCTGTACTCTGGAGTGGGATCGATTTGAAGGTGGGGGGTCCATCATGGTCTGGGGCGATGTGTCACAGCATCATCGGACTGAGCATGTTGTCATTGCAGACAATCTCAATGCTGTGCGTTACATGGAAGACATCCTCCTCCCTCATGTGGTACCCTTGCTGCAGGCACATCCTGACATGACCCTCCAGCATGACAATACCACCAGCCATACTGCTTGTTAACTTTCCCTCAAGCCAAATATCCAATTCCTGCAAGACAGGAATGTCGGTGTTGTACCAAGGCCAGCAAAGAGCCCGGATCTCATCAACAATTTTGCCACGCTCCAAATGACTGAGATATAAAAAAAATTACCCATTCTGAGGATTGATGTGAACATTAACTGAAGCTCCTTACCCGTATCTGAATGATTTTAGGCACTGCACTGCTGCCACACGATTGGCTGATTAGATAATCGCATGGATGATTGTTGGTGCCAGACGGGCTGGTTTGAGTATTTCTGTAACTGCAGATCTCCTGGGATTTTCAGTCTCTAGAATTTACTCAGAATTGTGCCAAAAACAAAAAACATCCAGTGAGTGGCAGTTCTGTGGATGGAAATGCCTTGTTGATGAAAGAGGTCAACAGAGAATGGCCAGACTGGTTCGAACTGACAAAGTCTACGGTAACTCAGATAACCGCTCTGTGGTGAGAAGTATTGCGGTTTGGCTCTTGTTTAGCAGCACAAGTGGGACCTACACAATATTAGGCAGGTGGTTTTAAAATCGTGGCTGATCGGTGTAAGGTGAAACAACTATTTGGTGTCTTAGTGGGGCTGACACATGATCATATGTAGAAATGTGGATCTGCTTAATAACATATCAAAAATATTGAAATGATGATCAGTTGTACTTAAAAATGCAAGTTTATTGAACTTAGATCTACTTGTAAAAAAATGTAATATATTTGAGTTTACTGAACTTTGTATTGTATTGAGTTAATTTGCCTAAAATTGAGTAGCTGGTTGCTTTACTTTTTTAAGTTTTAATCAAATTTGTATTTTGGTCAGTGCTGAGCTCAGGATTTAGATCTACAGAACTGGATAATAAGCCAGATTATTGTGATTCACTTGTTCATATGCACATTATGCCCTAATAATGGCTCTAATGCTCATCAATGTGAATTCAGTTTTATTTTTTTGAGAGCAATAGTTCTCAACTGGTTACTAAACCTTAAACATCGACTGGTGACCCAACACAGTACCAGAATTGTTTATCGTTCACAATTAAACAAACATGTCCTCTGAATTAAACATGAATTTATTTAGTTTTTCAATTGTTTCATGGTCTCATCAGTATGTAAGTAATAAGTAATTAAATAATGAATCAATAATTCAACATTTAAAAGTTGCTTATAAAAGACTATCTTAACTGTGGACATTTATAAGATTGGTGGCATTGTATTATTTACTTTCATTTAGCAATATTTTTCTATAATGTCCGTGACCATTTTAGAACAGACTCATGATCCAGTTTTGGGTCGCGACCCACCAGTTTAGAATCACTGCTTTAAAGTTGTTTGCCTTTGCATGTAAAAGTGTTTTTTGTTTTTTCATGCTACAAATGACAAAAACAAGTCAGGAATTGCAGTCCATAATTTTTTTATTTTTTTTATTTTTTGCAGATTACATTGAGTACTCAAATATTAATAACATATTTTATTAATCAAATGTTAATAATCTTTCATCTCTGTCCCACTCTTTGAACCTCCATTAATCTTAGGTCATGTGGGAGGTGTCTAAGAATAAACCAAATGCCCCCTCTAATCCAGGGTCACAGAAAGTGTCTCTTGCAAGCCTTTTTCACTTTTTTGTGATGCACGCAAGACTCCTTTGCAATACAAAACATTGGATATTTGGCTTAAGGGAAAGTTAACAGGTGTCGGGAATATGAGGCTTGTGTGCTGGCTTGCTGTGATTCTCTTGTCACTGTGGTGGGATCTACACTTGTGCAAAGCTGTGCAATGGAGAGTGTGTCCATGGCACAGCCCACCTCTGGCCACTCTCCAGGTACAGTTCTGTTATATTGCCATCCAGGGGTCTAAAACTGACCATACAGTTCCTCATTCTGAAGTGCTTAAGACTCAATGAAACATGCTGGACTCTGATACTCTACTTAAACTTCTCTGCTGTGTAGTAAGTGTCTTTCTTATCCTCATATACAACAAATGCTTGAAACCAAATTTATATTTGTATGTATTTATTTGTAAGCATTTATTTTTTTTATCCGAACCAAAAGTGTGTATTCGAGCAATTAATTGTAACACTCTTTGTGTTTCTTGGGAATTAAACCCATGACATTGTAGTTGCTAGCACCATGCTCTACTCTACAGTAACAAAATCTACATTTATTTTACATCTATGCATTTAGCAGATGCTTTTTGTCCAAAGCATTTGATCTTATAATAATTCATTAAAGGTACATATTTGACCAGTTTAGGTGTTCCGTTAATCAAACCCAATATCTTTGATGTTGTTAGGATCATACTTTACCAGTTGAGCTACCAGAATGTGAACATGTAGTAGAACACTTACACTCAAAAACAATATTTTAACCTATTTTAAGATTAACTTATTTAAATTCCATCAAATTGAATTTGTAATGTTTAAATAAATTAATAAAACATTATTTTGTTTTATTGAAGATTACTAAATTCACTTTGAAACTGGAATGCATATATCTTAAAACAAACTCATAGGAAATCATATGAAATAGCCAACTCATAAAATATGTAAGAATTTTCATGAGACTGGGTTGATTCAGTCCGTGAGTGAACTGTCCATAAGATTTAGACTAAATTGCGAACTGATTCAGATTCGATTTGATTCATTGTCAAGAACTGAGTAAATCTGGCATTGCTGGTTCTGATTCTCAACTGCGGACCGAAAATACGGGACACACGACATGACTGCTCAAATATTGTTGCTGAAAGTGTTTCTCAGGTCGGTACCCAGCAAACACAAAATGTGCCCCTAACGTTAGCATTTGGTTCCCATTTGGTAAATGTTTTTGGGAACCAGCTCCTAATGTTCTAGAAAAGTTCTCTTCAGGTTCTATTGTTTTGTAACTATAAACTAACATTCTAATAAAATTGTAAAGATTTTGTTTGATAACCTAATAAGAACCTACACAGAACGTTCTCTAATGGTTATTTTTAGGTTATATTTTATAACTATAAACTATCCTTCCCAGAACATTGCAGAGAGGTTTTTTGTGTGACAACCTAATAAGAACCCCAGAAAGTTATCTAAAGGTTATTTTTAGGTTTTATTTTTATAAACATAAACTAACTTTCGCAGAACGTTGCACAGAGGTTTTTTGTGACCTATACATAATGTTCTCTAATTGCTCATTTTAGGTTTTATTTTTATGACCATAAACTAAACTTTAATGTTTGTGCATCTTATTTGAAGACTTCTTTCATAAATAACTTCCATTATATAAGTTTGCTCAACAAATGTAAATGTAAATGTATATAAGTTTGACTTATATTTGACGTAATGTATTGTATGATACAAGTTATGTTATGGCTGTTTATAAGAAGATATTGCTTTCGTTACTTAAAGCAGGCAAAGGCCACTTATAATATGATCATGGCATAAAGTCTTTTGAATGTTTACACTATGCTTCACTTATCCAATTAACTTTATAGGCTTGTCGCTTGTGTTATAATGCATTATACTCTAAAGTATACTCTATGAATAAGGGAAGTCTTATAATGTTTTATCATTTTTTTTACCTTATAATATATTATAAGGTGTATTATGAGACATTATGAATGCAGTAAAATGCATTATAAATATGGGCTTCATAGAGAGTGTTCCCAGAGTTATTACTGAGAATACAGTGAACAAGTTGTCGCTTTTCGTGAGACCATAGATGGCTGCACTGTGTAACTGTTGCCCCTGACAACCACTGTTGGCATAATCACAGTTCAAGTTCAATGTCGGCAAGAGCGTTAGCACCAAACAGCTAGTTTTTTTGCAATGCAAACCAGCTGGCACCGTTGTAGCCTCAACAACAACACAGGCTCTATTAAATGAAAGTGAAGTTCAGAGCGCTGTGGAGCCTAAGTTTGAAAAGTAAACACAGGCTATTTCACATTCATTGGCTAAGGTTTACATTTAGCTCAACAAGCACATGATAAAAATGATTGGGATTATTGTGGCTGCTTTACCAGAAATTATGAAGCAGTGATGTTTTTCCATGCTGCGTGTATAACTTGAGCCTTCATCTATTTAAATGCTCCCCTTTTGGACTTCAGAACCAGTAGGCTACTAGCTTATCCAATCAATAAACTAGGGAATTTTCCCACATTGAATCACCATTGATTTATTGTGTTGACATGTAATCACAACTAATTTCATGGTTTCAACCATGTAATGACATTCATTTAATAACTCAAACAGCCGATCAGTAAAAGTGTAAAGTATATGTCACAAATAGATCATGTATTTATAGCTCACAAATTTAAGGAGGCAGGGAACAACAATACAATATTATGACATAAGGGCTTTCATAACAAGGTCATGAGACATTGTCATGGCAACTGTGGAAAAGTCTCACACACAGTGTACCTTTGCTAATAAATCAATGAATGCTCAAAGGCAAATAATAATTTATTTATTTTTATTTCAGAATCTTCAGACTACTGTATGCTTTTGCCATATTATCGTGTTAATAGGCCTTATTCATGAAACATGAGCACTGTGTATAAATCGTTAGGGAAATGATTCCAACATAAATTGTTTCAATTCAATGGGACAATTTACGTGAGAATGAATTTTTACACAAATTTTTTCTGTTCATGTTTCATGAATGTGGCCTAATGTGTTTTCACTTATGGGACTTAAAGGTGCACTCAGTAACTTTTGTCTTTGTGTCATCTTAGACACCTAGTGGCTCAGATGCAGCAACATTTATAATCAATAGTTTTCAGTTTCAGATGCCATATAAATTAATTATTCACAGTCAGCCATGATTCATTTAATCAATGAGTGAAAGTGTCCAATATCAGGACGGTTACTGACATTCAGAGCCATATAAAGAGAGAGTTGCGACAACGGAAGTTTTAAATGCTTGATCGTCACGTGATTCACGTAGACTTCAGATAGTTCCAGGAAGTTCTTTGGCGGGCATTTCAAACTGTTATAGTAGAGTGACAGAACTGCGATTTCTGGTAATTAGTAGTCAATAAATGCATTTATTTTATATATTTATGTAACACACCGACATATGTATGTAGCATGAGTATGTTGTTACAGCGATGTTGTTTTTAAAGATCAAATCAGCTAATATTTGAGGATTAGTGTTCGCTTACCATTATTTGCCTCAACTTATTTCAGGCTAGGGTTTCTGTTGCCTTTTTATGTTACCTCATGTTCATTGTTTTCACTAATCTCATGGTAACTAATGTCATATTTATGACTTTTCAGATAGTACAGAGACAGGCTGGTGACAGGTGATTTCCAGCTCGCACCGCACAATGGGTCAATGAACTATTAACTATTAGCAGCAGTTACATAAATGTAAAATTTAGTGAAATGAAGCTTATTGTTTACAATTCTATATATAGTAATATCATTATTTATGTATTATAAATATTATATATCTAATGTATAATTCTTACAATACTTATTCATATACACAATATATTCAGCTTTAAAACAACTTAAGCATACTCGTATATAAACTGCCGTTCAAAAGTAATGAGGCTGAAAATTCAGCTTGGCATCACAGGAGTACATTACATTTTAAAATACATTAAAATAGAAAACAGTTATTTTAAATTGTAATAATACATTACGATATTACTTTTTTTTTTTAAACGATGGATGAAACTGAATCGAGAACAGATTTTACAATTAATAGGGTGTTCGTTACTAACTTTATCCAGCTCCAATCCTTGCCTAATCTGTTAGTTATCCGATAACATCCCTTATCTCCTAATTTAATGAGTAATAATCAACTATAAGGTTTTAATTTACAAGTTATTTTTATTTTGTACTGATAATATACAGAATAAGATAATATTATTCTTTAAACGTCTCACCTTTTAAAAGTGCATCGCAAACGGTTTGTTCTGCTGCATCTCTACGGCGCGGCATGTGTTTGCTGCTACTTCCGGGAACTATTGAGAGGCTCCACGAGCCGCCATTGCTGTAAAAAAAACGTTCCACTGGAGTCAATGGCGTTGTCGCAACTCTCTCTCTATATGGCTCTGCTGACATTAAGTGAGTAGTATTCGGCTGGTGATGTTATTATAACATGGCAGCCCCATGTGCGGATCCTCTCCATGTAGAGTAAAACAGCTTTTATAAGGTTACTGATATGACTGGAATCTTCATTTTAATGTGAGCGGTCATTATTTCCTACATACAGTATTTTGCAAATTTACAATTCATGTCTTTAGGAGTTAAACTTTTTAATGAGTAAAAAATGACTGAGTGCACCTTTAAAAATCTCAAGTGTAATTAATGTTGTTTTTAGATGAACTTTAGCAATGTTTATTGGTCTGTTGCAAAACGTACCAAATTTTCTCATGACCTATTGAACCCATTATAACACCCTCATTTAATTTCTTTTGTAAAGATCTTAAAATATTTTATGACTCATTGAAGTCAATCACTAGAAATAAGAAGTGCATAAAAACATCTCATATTTTGAAAAAAATTGTCTGTAGAATTTAATGTTTTACTCTGTATAATGTAAGATCTGTTTTATGTTTCCCCCAATATATGTTTGTCCTATGTTTGATGTTAAATGTCATTGTAAGCTTTTATGAAAGTTGAATAAAAAAATAAAATAAAATAAAAACCTATTGAACCCATGACCTTGGCATTGCAAGTACCCTGCTCTACCAGTTAAGCAGTTAGCAGGCAGTGATTTTCATTGTGAAGTTAATGTCTGGGTAATCTATTTTTTAACGAGTTGTCTTGTAATAAGCACAGTTCCATCTCCATTTGCACTCTCTATTTATAGTCAAGCGTAGCCACTAATGTACAGTTATTTTTGTATCCAGTAGTCGCCATTTATTTGGATTTATAGGCAGTCACAGTCAGTTGTAAATGTCAAGGGGTTTGTATTGCTGTAGTTATTGGAGTTGCTTTCAGTGTTTGTAGGTTTTATTATATATACGTCTCATCAGACATGTTTTGTATATATCTTTGGAACTTGTCATTTTTCCCAAGTGGGTGTGTAAATTTGTTTTCAGAAACTCACTCGATATTTACTTTCCTGTTGCTAGTACCTATTGATGCCACAGGGTTGATACATGCCTATGGGTAGCCACAGTACCTGGTGGTGAATTCTCAATCTTACTAGCAACCTACCCTTTTTAATTTCAAATATGTATGAATTATCAGAGACATCTTACAGGTCACCTGCCACCGTGGCTGCATGGCAAATAAGCAAAATAATTTGTCGTAGCACATAAGTTCCCTGCATATTGCTAGTGGCGGGTGTTTGTTACAAACCCTAGTAACATCCTGTTAAGATGTGTACTGTGTGCTAAATACATCTTTGATGCAGGATTCTGAGGCATTTGATCGTCTGATATCTTTCTGGATCTCTTAACATGTTCAATTCTTGTAACACTTAACAATAAGTGTGTATTTGTTACACGTTAATGGCATTAGTTAACATGAACAAACAATGAACATTAGGTCTACTTTTATAGAATTTACTAATCTTGGTTAATGTTAATTTCAACATATATTAATGCATTCTTAAAATAAAAATATATATGTTTAAAGTAATATTAACAGAGATTATTAAATGCTGTAAAACAATATTGTTCATGTTAGATTATGATACCTAATACTCTACTTTTTCTAATGTTAACAATAGAACCTTACTGTAAAGTGTTATTGTAATTCTTCTGTTTGTTATCTTTTCCGTCACCACTCAAAAGTCATTATCTGGGGGTGTGGGTAGCTCTGCGATTAAAGGCGCTGACTACCTCCCCTGGAGTCACGAGTTTGAATCCAGAGCATGCTGAGTGACTCCAGCCAGGACTCCTAAGCAACTAAATTGTCGCGGTTGCTAGGGAGGGTAGAGTCACATGGGGTAACCTCATTGTGGTCACTATAATGTGGTTCTCGCTATTGTTGGGGCACGTGGTGAGTTGTGCATGGATGCTGCGGAGAATAACATGAAGCCTCCACACGCACTATGTCTCAACGGTAATGCGCTCGACAAGCCACGTGATAAGATGTGCGGATTGGCGGTCTCAGATGCAGAGGCAACTGAGATTCGTTCTCCGCCACCAGGATTGAGGCGATTGGGAATTGGGCATTCCAAATTGGGGAGAAAATATATATATACAAGTTATTATCTGTAGACTGGACATTGTTGTTTACCTTAACAGGGTATCATGCAGCAAATGACTTTGGGTGACCCAACAGTTGCTGGTTGCAAGAGTCAGAAACACAAATCTCATTGTGTCCAAGAGTCAACAAAACAGGTAAATAAGATTTACAGTATCTAATTTAGTCTCTCCAAATCACGAGAAGCAAAACTGTTAGGCTCTATATGTTTGACTGGCCTGTAGGTTACGTATTTCCCTGTTATAAAGATGTAAGGGCAATGAACCAGTCCACATCAGTGTGCTAACTTTATGAGCGGATAAAAGACTCAATTTACTTAGGACACAAAAGTGTGACTAAAGAGGCACAACCACTCTTTGTTTGTGTCTGATCGCTGCTGTCTGGAATTCTCTAGAGATTTGCTTTTTAAATCAAGCTAGACATAACAGGTGATTTCAGGATTTGTACACAATCTGCTGTGGGGTCCAAAAGTCTGAAATTGTACTGAAAATGCTATTTTCTAATGTACTTGTTTTTAATTACTATTATTATTTTATTTTTAATTATATTATTAGCATAAAAATAGGAAGAAATAGTAATTTTATTATTAATAACAAATTTATAATAAAAAACGCATCCAGCATGATTTGAGAATGACCCAAAGAGCATCTTGCGTGCTTCAATGGAAGCAAATAAATCTGAACACCTTTTCTAAGGAATTAAGATGGTCAATGTCACCAATATACTTACATTTGATCAGTGACCTAAAAAAGGTGTAAAATCCTAAATAGTTCTTCCTCCTTTTACATTCTAACTTTTATTTGTTTAAAAATGTTCAGAATCCTAAAGCTTTTAATTTATTTCCTGTTTCATATAAGAAAACCTTACATTTTCAATGTATTCTCAGACCTTTGGACCGCACTGTATATTGTGAAACATAAACAATAGTTGTTATAACACATCATATTTTTCTTTCAAATCTTTTCCCAAGGAAGAACAAGTGGGAATGCCAGCAAATGTTCCCCTTTCCGACTTCACCTCTATTGCCATGGTGGAAATGGAGGAGAGCAATAAAAAAGTGGATACTGACACAACGGGGAACAATGATGAATGCCTGCACATGATGTCATTTCCTTTGTCACCTGTTGATTTAAGCAAGCAAAGGACATTTTCAGAAACAGACACACAGTCACAGAGGGACCTCACAGGAATAGGGATGTCATCAGACCCTGATCAGCCAAAACAACAGATTTTACCTGAAAAAGACAGAACTCTAGCAGGTGGGAAGTGTCTTGCTGATGCCACATGTGAAACAACATCTGATTGGACAGATGCCTCAGGTATTACCCCAGACAAGTCAGATGAAGGTAGGATTACAAAGAAAGAGATAATTTCTTCTTCCCTCAAAGCCCAGCCCACCAAAACAACTCAATCATTTGTTTTTCCAGAAACCACAGGCATACTTGATCCAGAACATAAAACTGAACCTGTTATGAGTGTTAGAAGTATTGACTCTGAAGCTTCTTTCAAAATGAGCACTAAGTTCAAGTCAGAGACCAAAGAGGTCAAAGGTCTAACTATGGAGAAACCCATGCCGACACCACAACAATCTGTCTCAACTTTAAAGAACAGCTCTGAGTTTAAGGTTTCAATGACATCAGAGCAAGGGGAAGTATCAGACATAGATGTCCATTCAACTGATATTTTAGATGCAACTAATGGTGTTTTACAAAAACAGTCTGTTAAAGATTCAATCACAATACCAGAAGTTGCACCTCAGAACCTGACCACCGTAACCATGGAAACCGGCACTGGCAGCACCTCAGATGATAAGGAAAAGTCACAGGAGAAGAATGCAGAAATTAGAGTGACTCGTCGACCCACAAAACCAAGGAAAACCAGTTAAAATTTCTCAGCGAATGACATTTCATCAAACTGAGAGTCCCAAAGCTGAAAGAGAGGAAGTTAGTACTGAGACTAGACTGAGAGACATAGAGCAGGAAAATATGAACATAGATGAGAGTCCACAGGTTAGACAGGAGGGTCCCAGATATAGAAATGTTCCAGAACAAAAACCACAAGAATCAGAGACTGATGAATATGATTCAAGGGACATTGATGCCTCTCCAGAAAGTGCTACCACTGCACAAGGTACCACATTAGAGATCCACTGAAGTGTTTCAACTAAATCAAATAGACTGTGATATATTTTCCTTCAAGAGTTTAAAAAACAGACAAAGCTTCTCTATCGAGATGCAGAAAATGCTGTACAATACCTGAACTGTAAATGTGTGTATTTTCAGCCAGTCAGATGCACAGAAACAAGCACAGAGAAGGAGATCTAGTACACAGACCAGGTTTCAGAGGGCCAAGGGTGAGAAATACATTTATCACACTTAAGATGTCTGATCATTTATGATTATTACATGATCTTTGCATGAATATTAAAAAAATAATAGGCTTTACTTGCAAATGTAATGATACTGTGTGTTGTTTACATACTGGTTTCTGATGGTATATAAGTATCTGATATATAAGTCTCTACTAGAGGCTTTAGCTCCAAAAGTCTGGGAATATTGTTGATATAGTGTAGTATACAGCAAGATATTTTTTTAGGAAATGCTTATTGCAAATAACCACTTTAGCAAATGGAGTAGCAATTTTCTGCTAAATATTTTTTGGCATTACATCATTTTTTTAAAGCTCTTATCTATTATTTTAGATTTTAGATCATAAAAAAAATAATAAAATAATTTGTCTCAAAATGTGATATTTCAGGGTATCTCCGTAGATACTCATTTATTATGTAACATTTTGAACATTTGCAGTGCAGAAAGAGAAACACTTTAGGAAAGTGATGTGGTGGTTTCTGTTTATATTTAGGGTTTTGGGGGGAGGAATCCAGAAAGGAGGATATGAACCCTTTTGTAACCCACTAATATACTGATTATATATAATTTATTGTTTAAATTATAGAGAAATTCAGCATAATATTCACATGGCAACATTTAAGAGACGTAAATTAAAGTGTCCTTAAATCTCTTTCATACATGAAGCATTCCGTCATCATCTTCTCCTTGGCTCGCTCAGTCTAATGCTATGATTCTCACCCACATGGTCATCTTGGGCCCATCGCAGTCAGAGCCTATATAGGAAATTGAGTTTGCTGAGGGATTATTCAATTAAGTGTGCAGTAGAGGAGAGGGAGGTCATTTACCTCTGCTGAATAGAGCTCATGCACAAGAACTGACTCACTGAATGACATTGAGAGTGAAATATTATCCTGAATAGAGGAAAAGGATTACAGAAATTATTGAATAAAGCCTGTGCTTTTCTCTGTGATAGAGGCAGAGAAAGAGAGATAGAGAAAGGATAGTACAGACACTTCATGTACCACTTTTGTTTCATTTTATTGCATTAATTATACTTTCTAGTGCATTAGCTAGTTTATTTCATACGCCCGTATTATGTAAACTCTTGAATGCTTTGGCAGAGAGAGAGAGAGAGAGAGAGAGAGAGAGAGAGAGAGATCCTTGATAAGATGAGGATGCTACAAAGACATTTTGCTGTGCACTAATGCCCTCCAGTGGTTGAAGTGTGTCCATGCCAATACTGTAGTCTTGCAAAACTTTCTCATAACTGCATTTTAAAGGAGTTCACCCCAAAATGAAACTTCTGTCACTATATATTCACCCTCTGAATCTTTACACAGCTCTGAAAATCTTCTCTTCTGCTTCAGATCTCAAATCTCATTCTCAAGTTGAAATATATAAACAAATATTTGTATTTATACAGTAACACATTGACTCTTTTTAGGGGTATCCAGGCTCACCTGGGTTGCCAGGTCATCTAGGTGAAAAAGGAGACAAAGTATGCAATATCCATCGATTATATCACAATCTTAGTACATTAATTATGATCCCACTTTTATTTAGTAAATATTGTACGTAACCTTTCAAAGAGTTTATTTATTGCAAGTGTTTTAATGGGTGTTTGGGTGTCACACAGGGCTATGCAGGGGTGATGGGCCGGACGGGCCGTACTGGGTACAGAGGACCGATCGGACCGCCCGGTATGCCCGCTATCGTAGTGTGGAAAACATCGGAAGAGGAATGGCAAGCTTTCAAGGTGCATTATTACTGCTCATCCTTAGTATTCACTGCATATTTTATATAATTTTTTATAGTTTAAGAGATCTTTCAGCCATTTTGTTGAAACAAATACGTAATTTGATACCAAATGAAGACTTACATTTACACTTAAAGGAATTTGAATGTTCTGACTACAACTGGCAATTCAGTGGTGCCTAGATGCCTAAGGCCTATGTAGAACAGAGTCTTGTGGTCACATATTGCAGCTTATTTGGACTTTTCCCTTTGTTTGCAGAAAAATAAAATCTACAAAAAACTAGTGTCATCATGGCCGGTGAGTTTACATTTACAGTAAGATAATCATTCATTTTTTATCTTACAAAAGGGAAATTCAACAACAGTTCAACAACAGAAGTGATTCATCCAAAGGCGATAGTAACTTGCGAAATGTTGCAAGATAAAGTAGCACAATTGTTTGACCTGTACCTGTATTTGACCACTACAAAGATATCTGCTTGAGTTTCATAAGTATGTTATCTTAAAATTAATTTATCCTTTTCTATAGAGAGTGAAGGGGTTACCAGGGTCTTTGGGACCACCGGGAGATCCTGGACCACCTGTAAGTAATTACATTATTGATTCATTATGACAACACCAACCTGCATTTGTGAAGCCATATTGATGTAAGAGTGTTATGCAAGTAGTGTGTTGGGGAAACTACTCTGAAACTACTCATAACATAAAGTAGTTAAACGAAACTACAAGCTACAAACAAAATGTAACTTTTGACTATTGAACCTAAAAAAAATTTTTTTAAAAGAAGACACAGTGACTTGTGTCAGGTGCTCAAATGAATTGGTAAATGCTTTATATAAATTGGTTCATTTACATACTGTATACCGTCCAAAAGAACTGTTTCACTAAAATAAATTGTACTTCTCAGTGTTAAATAAGTAAATTGGTAAATCGCTTATTTATTTTAAACAGTGACTCATGAAATGTTTAGTTAGTGGCATCACTATTTTTAGTTATTTACTTCTCAACCCTGTATAATATGCTGTATGTTATAATTGGATATTTCATTAATTGGTTTATTTATCTATTTGTAGGGGCCTCCTGGAGTTCCAGGGAAACAGGGGAGGAAGGGAGAACGAGGGAAAATCGTAAGTATCTCTTTTGGTCCTCTGTCCTTCATGACATCATCATAAAATGCTGTGTCACAGTTACATAGAGAAACATGATGTTTGGTTTTATATTGAGTGTGATTAAGCCATGTGGAGACATGAGACTATCTAGAGAATTTGACAAACTTAGTGGGTCAACAAGCATAAACAAGCATGAAGTTAACAAGGAACACATTGTTCAGACTTTAGCTCATTCCATGTTGGCTGATGGGAACTCAAGTAGGCCTGTTGCCATTCAAATCATCAGAGCAGTTTCATCTTTGCATGTCGAAGGGAAAAGTGTGTGTCAGATCATATTTATCTGAACTGTTCACAGAGAGCTACATGTTTTCATATATACACTGGTGGCCAAAAGTTTCAGAAGGAAATTGGTTCTTTAATTCACGAAAGTGGCATTCAACTGATCACAATGTATAGTCAGGACATTAATGATGTAAAAAACAGCACCTTCACTATTTGAAAAAAGTAATTTTTGATCAAATCAAGACATGCCCCATTTCCAGCAGCCATCACTCCAACACCTTATCCTTGAGTAAGCATGCTAAATTGCTAATTTGGTACTTGAAAATCACTTTCCTTTATATCAAACACAGTTGAAAGATATTTGGTTCATTAAATGAAGCTTAACATTGTCTTTGTTTGGTTTTGATTGGTCACAGTATGCAATAGACTGGCATGTCTTAAGGTCAATATTAGGTCAAAAATGGAAAATAATGAGAACGCTCCAAAGTTGTTGACCATTATTTTTCATAATGGTTTGGGTGAAATTATTTAATTAAGTTATAAGTTTTTAATTAAAGTATAAGTCCAAGTGAATAGAGCAATATTTAATCCTGTGTCTGCTAAAGCCTGACTGATAAATGTGGTCAATCTTACCTGATGGCTGACTGAGTATAATTATATCTTTCTAGACTGTGATAGCTCTGATTTATTAGTAAATCAGAGCGGTCATGGAGTGAGAGGCAATTGCCGATGACTTTAAAGAAGCCTCTCGCTGACTGGCAGCGCTGACTGAAGTGATGGAGGAATATCTAACTGTACCTTATTTTCTGCATTTTCCTTGTACTAGGGGAGGATAGGACCTGTTGGGATGCCAGGCCCACCTGGTAGACCAGGACAAGAGGGCACAACAGGCAAGGACAAAGAGATGGGCCCACCGGGGCCACCCGGGGAGGATGTAAGACTTATAGGAATTTAAATACTCCTGTTCAGTGTCTTCATAATTGTATTTGGTTCATGTTTGCTTTGTGTAAAATATATTGTAAAAGTCAAATAATTGCATGCATATTTGTGCATATTTATTTTCTTATAGGGCCCAAAAGGCTATGAGGGAGAGAAGGGCAGTAAAGGGGAGCTGGGTGAGTGGGTAAGAATGGCCATGGTTTCTCTCTGGATGATGCTTTGTCTGACCCAATGCAGTCAGAGAACCATATTCAAGACCAAAACAAGAGTCTAGGACTGAGCACTTGCATGTTTATTTACATCATATAGAAATTAAACAAGTGATTGGATCCTTTATGCACCAATTCAGAGTCCATGCTTTATTCTCAGGGTGACATTGGAGATCCAGGGCCACAAGGAACCAAAGGAAGGAAAGGAGAGAAGGTAAGATGCCATTTCTGCTTTCCAGAATTTCACTAGATGTTTGATATCACTGACTAGATGATTGATTTATTCCTCTATGTTTCTCAAGGGAAACAAGGGAGTGAAGGGCCAGGTTGGGGTAACAGGTTATATTGTGAGTAACTACATGCTCCATTCTGTCAATGCCGATTTGACGTTGAGTATATTAAAATAATTATCTTAAAAGACATACTGTATATTTAAAGAAGTTCCATCTATCTATCCATCCATCCATCAATAAGAAGCTAAAATATACTGACCAGTAGTATTAATAAATAATATTTAGGTGTGTCAGAACTTACAAACAATATATTTTCCATACACAGGGTCCACCTGGATCCAGAGGGCCACAGGGATTCATTGGAGCAAATGGTTCACCTGTAAGTGCTAAGCTATCATTATCAAGATCTAACATACAAAAAATAGGAGCACACCTATTGTTCATGTTGAATAATGAAAGTTGATCTCTGTGACAGGGAGAGTTAGGTGGAATTGGCTTTTCTGGCTCACCAGGACCACCAGTATGTAACATACCTCAATCATTCCATGTCATCTTTCTCATTTTCTGACTTGTTCATAATTTAATCTTTGACCTCTCTTTACAGGGACATATGGGACCAAGAGGGTTAAAGGGAGTTCCAGGTGTCAATGGACCACCTGTAAGATACTTTGAATACATTAATTGGTTTTTACAACCTTCAATCCAATGGTACTATTTCCAAAAGTCACGGAAAGCCTGTAAATATAAAATAGAGATTTTCAGGCCTGGAAAAGTCATGAAAATTAATACAATCTTATACAGTCATGGAAAGTATAGCTTCAGGCAATATTTATGGGGCCTGGGCACTTAGGGCTTGTGGTAATGATACATAACATCTTCAAAGTTAAATTCATTGATGTATTACGTGTTTGAATGTTTTGGTATTTCTAAAAAGCTTTAACAAATTTTGACTGGTTTGTCAATTCCCTCACTGAGCCACATTCAAATCTCAGTTCAACAACAGTTTTGTTTTATTTGTGACATTTGTACATGTAATCTACTAAAACTATTCAATAAGAATTGGTACATGACACTCAAATGAAAATCCACCCAGCGAAAGGTGTGGGAACTTTGAATTAAACAGAATGCTGATCATCTTTTATAGGGACAACTTGGTGAGATTGGGCCAAGGGGACCACCTGGAAAACCAGTAAGTGGAAATAACAAGTCTCATTTTTATATGCAAAGGTTTTCTTCATGAATGAAAAATATAACAATTTGCTAAGGTAATAATAATATATATATAAACAGTCAAATGTACTATAAAAAGATCTATGTCAAAAGTACAAGTAGAGAGTAAAAAATTCATGTAGAAATGGGTAATACTAAATGTCATTCTATTTTGCAGGGAGAGGAAGGGTCTGATGGCTTTACTGGTTTTCCTGGAGTTCCAGGTCCGCAGGTGCTGTGCATTGGTCAACAACTTTGTGGGCATTCCAATTTTTTGCCATTTTTGACCTAATATTGACTTTATGACATGCCAGTCTATTGCATACTGTGGGAACTCAAAAACAAACACACAGACAATGTTAACCTTCATTTAATGAACCAAATATCTTTCAACTGTGTTTGATATAATGGCAAGTGATTTCCTCAAACTGTCACATCCACTGATTACCTTTTTTATATCACAGAAGTTGCTTTTTTTTTTTTAGGGCAAACCAGGGGGAGATGGGCAACCGGGTCCTAAAGGAGACCCTGTATGTGCATTTCAACTTTTTTGTAAAACCTTATAAAATATGGTCACATTGTATTTCTTGCTCCTTTTGTTTCTTCTGGGTTTACCTGATGTTAAATTAATATTAAAGGTTTAATACAAGTTAAGCTCAATCAACAGCATTTGTGGATAATGTTGATTACTAAAAAAATAATAATAATAAATTCGACTCTCCCCTCGTTTTTTTTTTTTTTTAAAGAAGCAAAAATTTAAGTTACAGTGAGGCTGTGACGAGGAGGAGGCGGAGCGGTTGAGGCGGCAGCGCATCCGGGAGCCGGCGAGCAAGTTCTTCTCTCTCTCCTCTCTATCTGTCGCTCCGCCTCGCTCTTTCCCTCTCCCCAAAGGCAGGGAAGACCTGCCGGCAGGCACGTTCGGAAGGACAACACAACTCATGCATTATTTAAACTGTAAAGTTGTTTAAATTGTCATATTTACAGTAGTTTATGAAGTTCACACCAAAAAAATTAGAAAGCAATTTATCTCACTAAAATCATGTTAATACAAATATTGTTTATGTCTAGTGGCTATACTTTTAAATAGTGAGTTTTTTATTTTTCGGATTGGCCCCATTAATTTCCATTGATTGAACCTGAAACTGATTACATTTACATGGACACCAGAAAGCAGATTATTGCGAGAAAGCAGCGTTCCGGTTTACATGAACTGTATAAGCGGTATACTCTTTACTCCCGTATACATGCGATTTGTTCTGTAGGCAGCTTTCTCCACAGCAACGTATTTTCTCCACGACGCTTGTGTACATAACAAACATGGCATCCCATGAAGACTATTTATTCTCCATTGCTTTTCTTTATTTCCAGATGTTCAATATATTCATATTGTTGTGTTTGTTTTCGTAACTTTCTGTTGCGACCTACAGCGGAGTTGCGCTGCAATAGTGGGGTTTCCCTTTTACGTAAAACTTGAACGCATATATGTAAACGTGAGGGACAGTCAATATTTTACATTGGTGTGTATAAATGGGTAAAGTTTATAGTGTATGTGCTTTTCCCACTGTACTCCCAGAAATGTTGAATTCTTTCCGGTGTTTTGACTTTGTTGGGCTGCATCCAATGATATTTGATATTCGGTCTGTTCACGCATATGTGCACTCTTTAAACACACTTCAGAATGTTGTTTATGCGTTTAAATGGCTGCATTTAACCGTGTTCTTGAGGAGAAACCCGGGTGTGTTAAACCGCTTTTTTTCCATCTCTTTAGCGCCATAAGGAAACCAGCGTTCTCAGAATGGACTTACTGCAAAAACCCTAGAATAAACAGTTTCCTTATGTAAATGTGGTCAATGTTACCCAGATATTTTTTAAAGAAATGGAAGTCATGAATATCATTCCACCATTGCTGTCAATTGAGCTTAACTTGTATTGAACCTGGAACATTCATTTTAGGCCTTTAGACATCTGTTATTCAAACAGGGAGATGCAGGAATTGAGGGAGTCATTGGAAATCCAGGACCACCAGGCATTAAAGTAAGCCTGCAGACCACTCTTTATAAAGATAAAGAGTATAAATGTCTTCATACTCCTCTATTATTACTTTTATATTCCAGCATTTTTATAGATTAATGCAGGTATATTGTGTTTTCAAGCATAACGTGATATCCTTATTTTAGGGCACCAATGGAAAAGAAGGAAAAAATGGACCCTCAGGTGATCCAGTAAGATTTCTTAAAACAACTCCTTTATATATAATCTGAAAGATTGATGAGAGAATGTTACCATATGTATTTTCTTTTGTAGAGGCATCTGGTAAAGAAATATACTATGTTCACTGTTTAGCTAGAGATACTTATATAACAGTTGGGATATGTCTATTCGGTTTTCCATAAACTGTAGGGTTTGAAACCTCAGCGTGGAACGAAAGGTGATCCAGGACAACAGGGAAATCGAGTGAGTTCTCTGAAATATTTACCAAAGCTCTTGCCAAATAAACAATGTTTTTAAAGGGATAATTCACCCAAATGTGAAAATGATTTTATCATTTACTCAGCCTCATATCATTGCGAATGGAAATTTGCCATTTGTGTTCTACAGTAGACATTTTGGGCTTTTGTATACTTTAAGGAAGACTTGAAAAATAACACAAGTCAGATTGACCTCTTCTATGATACTTTTTAGAGCTTTTTTGTCATTTTGGGGCTTGAATTTCCCATTCACTTTAATTATATGGAAGAGAGTGGACAGGATATAGTTCAAGAATTAACCTTGTGTGTTCCTCAGAAGAAAAAAAGGATTACATGTTTGAAATGACAAGAAGGTGAGTTAAAAAATAAAAGCATTTTTCTTCTTTGGGTGAACTATTCCTTTAATATGCAGATATGCTTGAAGAAGTGGAAATTGAAAGAGTGAATGTTAATTTGTTGTTGTGTGGTTTCTCTTTGTTAGGGTCCTCCAGGGCAGCCAGGTAAACAAGGATTCCGAGGCAGAGGAGGGCAGTCTGGAGTACAGGGAGAGATTGGCCTTATCGGCCCTCCTGGTTTACCAGGACCCACGGTGAGCAATGATGACTTTTTAACTTGTTAAAAGATGGCTCGGTATAATTCAGACACTTTGACATTATACATGTATTGCTTTTTGTTTAGGGCTTTGATGGACCTATGGGAGACCCAGGGAGACAGGGAAAAGATGGACTGAAGGTATAGTAAAACTCTACTTCTCTTCAAATTCTACAGTTTTTATAGACTTCAGGGGGTCCTAACTCTAGAATACTATCTTATCTGTTTAGAATATATTGGGATTTCAGTTAGGAACTTAAACTTGTCCGATCTTTGCTTAAGCCTTAAGTGTCTGTTACATGGCCTCAGTACTTTATTTGACTAATGTAATGTGCTCTCCCATTAAAATAATGTTATCTTATATAAATGGCATCCTCAGGGAGAGAGAGGTCCCCCTGGTATCCAAGGAGTTCATGGGCCACGAGGTGACAAGGTGATACATACTTACACATCATGTCTTTTTTAAGAGATGTCCTACATCAGATAAACTACCATATAGATAAACATTTGAAATAACAGCACATATTATTTTACTTCAAAAGGGTCGGATTGGTCAAAGCGGATTTGCTGGTTTTCCAGGACCTTTGGTAAGTATAATTTCATAAATATGGCTTCAGGCAACAATGGGGCCTGTACATTTAAGGCATTGTGGTAATGATATGTAACATCCTCACATTTAGATTCACTGATGTGTTACGTTTGTTTGAACAATTTGGTATATCTAAAAACAAAATAATAAGCAAACTAAGAGATACATATTACACATTGACCCCTAATTAAATGCTGATCTCAACAAAGAGAAGGAGACTGTAAATATTCTAAACATTGCTTCTTGTTTTTATAGGGGGAGATGGGAAAATCAGGAGAGCCAGGACCTGAAGGAGAGCCTGGTATTAAGGTTCCCTTGTTCATCAAATCATTACTTTTTAAATACCATTATATAAAATGTTTCAGAATGAATTTAACTTATTTGGCGTCTTTTATGTTTTCCTCATTTCTTTGGTTGTAATTATTTACATTACAACAGAAAATCTTATTAATTTCTTCAAAGAACAAAAGTGGACTAATTAACTCAATAAAGGAGGTTGTTGATATTTTTTCATTTTTGTTTGCGACAGGGTAGACCGGGGGTCCCAGGAGGAACTGGATTTAAAGGTCAAAAGGTAGATGTACAATTTTACTCATGATGGGTCAAATGCTGGTCATTCTCTAACACTTTATCTATAAATGGGCCAGATGGAAAAAATCTTCTGGGCCAAGCCAGAATATTTTATTAACGAAAAGCTTCTGTCTACAGATATTGTATTACAGTAGGCCAATGTTGTTTGCTCATTATATAAATAAAATAATAATTTTATAGCTTTTATTTTTTTATCATTAGAACATGTTTCACCTAGCAGGAAACTACAGGTAACTTGGAAAAAAAAAATGAACAAAAAAGTCCATAACAAAGAGAGTAAATCAGGCTAAAATGTTATTGAACAATAACGGTAAAGTTTGATATAGATGCAATGATTTAAACTTTTGATTTTTAAAATCGAATATTTTCTTGATCAGTTTAATGAATAGAACTTTTCTGTTTCCCTGAACTCATGCTTGTCAGTCGTCCATGATTTTACTTCTCTAATCTTCCCTTTTGTCAAAAATGATGGATATTATTCGTAGCAAAATCTCTGAAAGCATCTAAAAAAATGTGGCACTTCTGCATGAAAGACTGTAAAAAAGTGCTAGACATGGCGCGGCTTCCATCTTGTGCAAGTTTACATAGGAAAACAATTGAAAAATTGCACGAACAGACACAAAACGTGTTCGGTGTGAACAGCCCTTAAGACAACTGACAACCTCATGGGGGCCACTGAAAATTTCAAATGGATGGATTTAGCCTACGGGCTGCCAGTTAAACAGGCATGCTCTAACATAAACATCCACTGCAACCTTTAAATAGCAAAGTGTTTGCCAAGCATTAAATGTTACAAAATACTTTGTATGATATTGATTAACCATAACCAGTGATTGTCAAACATTTCAGGCCAAGTACTAGCTTTTACCAAATCAGAACATCCCCTCTGTGTGTTAACGGATATCATATACTTTGGTAGCCCTAAAATACTAAAATGTAAACAAAAATGAATACTAAAACCCCTTTGCAGATCTGTGGGAGCACCCCATCAGCACTGATTGAGAACTAATGGTATACTGTAGACTAACAGACTAACATGCATAATGTTATCTTATTGACCATAGTCAAGTTTTTATGGTTTGATTTTTATGTTTTATCATCATTTAGGGACTAGAGGGTGTTTCAGGAAGTCAAGGACAGGATGGGATTCATGGTGCACCTGTATGGGCCATGCAAACACATTTTAATAAAGAAATATCATCATGTTAGTTTGCCTAATATGACACTAATAGTAATATGTGTTTCAGGGATCCATTGGATCACCAGGGTTAGATGGAGACGGAGGCCCTCAAGGACCCAGGGTAAGACCTCCTCTGGAAAATGTTGGTTCTTCAGACCTCTTTACAAGAACACATCAAAAAAGTTGTAATGTGTGTGGTACATACACTGTTAAAAGGATAATTCTAGGAAAAATGAAAAATCTGTCATAATTTACTCACCCTCATGTTGTTCCAAATCCATATGACTTTCTTTCTTCTCTAGAACACAACTGGAGATGACAGCCTCAGTCACCATTTATTTTCATTGCATATTTTTCCATACAATAAAAACTGAATAGTGACCAAGGCATTCTTGCTACCATTTCCATTTGTCTTTAAGTCCTTTTAATTATCTATTTTATGCTAATTTTCTTCAATAATATATATCTATTCAGGGTTTGCAGGGAAAGCCTGGAGCACCAGGAATCCAAGGCCCTGTTGGAATAAATGTGAGTTTTATTTTCCTTACATGATTGACAGTGTTTCCAAACCCTGCTGTCTGTTGGTTAGGCAATTCTCCATCTTGTGGTACAGAATATTTAGCTGTTAAAAATGTCAGAGTTCGCCAATTCTGACAGTACTGTCTAAGAATATGACCTGCAGTACAATAAAATTACTTTTTAAAGGGGGAACCAGGCAGCCGAGGTCTCACTGGCAAACCTGGAAATCCTGGCATCAGGGTAAGTAATGATGTCATGATGTTCCAACCACGTTTTTTATTAGACGCTAAAATATGACACCCAGTTCCACAGAAGTATACAGAGGAAACCTCAAAAGTGTCCAAAATTCAATATTTGTTTTTCAATGCTATTTTATTGCAACTAGCAATGCATTTTAGGCAGTTAGTTGAGCCTTGATAGCTTGTGTTGTGGTCTGTTATTCTCAGGGTGTTAAAGGCAAAGAGGGATCAAAAGGGCTTCCTGGTAGTTTTGGGGAAAAGGTTAGTGATTTTGTACAATTTTGCTGTCATATCATGTGACACCATTACTTATGATGACAAAAAATAAGTCAAAAACACTGAAAATATTATTAGTATTCAGAAACTGCAGGGGGAAAAACAACAACTTTTTTTTATACATGCATCAAATAAAAAAAAATCCATCTGTCCATTTTTCTATTCGCTTTTTCTCTTGGATTTATATTCAAATATATGCCACAGTCTAACTGTTTATTTGTGTTTAGGGGAAAAAAGGCCCTGAAGGATCAAAAGGAAACCCTGGTCGAACAGTAAGTGCTTTAGAAGCTATATTTTCTATTTAATCTTATTCAATTATCATTCATCTTTAGAGTCTGGAACTGTTGTTGAAATCTATTCATTTCACTCTCTAGGGTCCTCAAGGCATATCAGGCCAGAAAGGTTACAAAGGACCCCCTGTAAGGGTTTGACACATGTGCACGTGCAAAAACATTATTATTTTGATCTGTTTGTCAAATGTGTAATGATGACATATTTCTAAGGTAGTAATTATGTCATTATTTACTCATTACTATGTTGTTCCAAACCCCATATGCTGTTATTTTTCCATCTAAGTTTTTACACAGTTCTTTTCATAGTGACCACATCTGGCAAGCTCCAAAAACACCATGAAAGCATACAATGCTAGAATGCTAGTCTTTTATTTAAAGGGGTCATGATATGCATTTCTTTTATCATTTGAATATGTTCCTAGAGGTTCACTTATAATATTGGTAGTTTCTTTTTTTTGTTTGTCTTTTTGCACAAAAAAACATTTTCCACCCTCTGTCAGAAATGCTTGGTTTTGGTGCTGCTTCTCCTTTAAGACTTGATAGTAAACACCCATTCTTCTGATTGGCTCTCTGCTCTTGACTGACCTGCTCTCTTTTTGACATTTCTCTTCTCACCTCTACTTGGCAGGCTACAGAAATGATTAAATAAGGTAAAGTAGGCAGTGCGTTGATGTGTTGTAGTGGAGGCGGTCAGATGCAAATGTCCACCACAGTGTGACATCACAATGTGGAGGAAGCAGAGAACAAGTCGTTTTGGCATGCTATTTTTACAGTGAGGAGGTTTTGAGTTCTGAAACTTACAGTATGTTTTTTAAAGTTGATGACCTCTTAAATGTAAAAAAAAATCATGGAAAATTTGATTCCTCATATCATGACCCCTTTAGTTTTATATGACAGACAAACCTAATTTTAGAAGTGAGATTTTACTTTAAATGCCATCTTCTTAAGGGACTACAAGGAAACGTAGGCCAATGGGGAAAGACGGGTCAGCAGGGTCCAATAGGAGACAAAGGACAACAAGGGCCACTCGGGCCGCCTGGAATGGCTGGTTACCCAGTATGTTTTTTGCTTTATTTGATGTTTTGATGATTGGTGTAAAGACAGGTTTCAACACTGATCCCATCTTGTACTCTCTCATTCAGGGTACAGATGGACCACCTGGACCTATCGGCGCTCCTGGAGACAAAGGAGACAAGGTGAGCTAATTTCTTCAAGTTTAATTTAAATTAGCTATGTAACACCTGTTTTAAGGTTCCCCCACTGTGGCCTTGTATGAGACCTTTTCTTTTTGAATGTATCGGCCAAAGGGATTGAGAGGACCTATTGGATTGAACGGAGCTGCCGGTGCTGATGGTGAGGAGGTAGATTGCTTATAAATTTGGATCAATATGAATGTGGCACAAGCATTAATATTTCAGAGTATCTCAAATGTTTGTATCCAAGATGAGTTATGCTTTGCTTTTAGGGCCCAGTGGGTGTAATGGGACAATTCGGATTATCAGGAAGTAAAGGATTATCCGTGAGTATAAAATATTTGATATGGTATTTTTTGTCATCTCCATTAAATAAGTATCCATCAGAGTTTAATGATGTTCTATGTAAATGATACATGAGGGAGAACTGTCTGTTTAGGGTGAAAAGGGTACAGCAGGATCTCTTGGTGATCGTGGCCCAAAGGGAGTCCACGGAGAGAGAGGAAACCAAGGACCACTGGGAGTGAAGGGACCAATAGGAAGAGATGTGTGTAGGGCTGTTCTCACAATCACTTTTCCATTATGTTTTGTCAGTTTCTGAATTTTTATGAGATAGACAAAATGAACAAATGAGATATTATGTTTGTGTCAGGGTTTAAGAGGTGCTTCAGGGAAGAAGGGAGAACCTGGATTCCCTGGTAAAAAAGTGAGTTTTTAGATTATAAACAAAGAGACGTTTGGGTGACATTTGGTTTGGGTGAGTCAAACATATTGAAATATTCAGATTTTGGTCTATTTGTATTTTTTTTTAGATATATTGTGTATTTTTGTATTTTCTCAGGGTCAGTCGGGTGTAAGAGGTCACTCTGGTTTAGCTGGAAAATACGGCCCTGGGGGGGGCATGGGAGATGCTGGAGAGAAAGGGGACAAAGGTCTATATGGCCTCATTGTGGGTACCTTCTGCACTCTCACAATCCATGTAGTGCATTGGACATTGATAATGGAAAAATATCGAGTAGATTTATTTTGTTTATTTTAATGTTTTATTGGATAATAGGGTGAAACTGGAACACTGGGGCCTCCAGGTACAAATGGTCCCACTGGATTACCAGTAAGTCTGTAGTGTATTATTGTAAGGTTCGATTTACTTGGTGTATATTTTTATGTATACTTCTGAAAAATGTATTTGAACCTAATTTAGGGTTTGGCTGGAAAAGAAGGATTTGTGGGACAAAGTGGACAACATGGGCTAAAAGTAAGATTTGTACTATTATTATTAGCGGTAATTTCTTTTTGCAGATTTACCTTTGAAAATCATCCAGCTCATTCCATTTGAAACACATAATAAAATCTGATCTAAATTATTTACCTTTGACATACTGTTTGTTCATACAGTATAACTGTACATGCCAAGATACGATTAAATAAAGAATATGTTAGCCTTTTTTTTTCTCTTTCTTTTTAATAAAGCTACTTTTCTGCTTAACTCTTTTACAATATCATACGAGTAAATACAACTGCTTTTTTTGTCCTGTAGGGAGAGCCTGGAGTTCAAGGGAATTCAGGGGCCCCTGGGAAGACAGGACTTGTTGTAGGTTTTTACCTCTGAGGATGCATGAATTGTAGAGTATGCTATCTGGCCTTTAACTTTGTATGTTTTATACTGACCTCATATTTGCATTTTGTTTACAGGGTGTTGCAGGTCCAAATGGCAAGAAAGGAGAAGCTGGAATTAGAGGCAAAATGGTGAGACCATACTTTACACCCTGAAACTTTGCCTTTAAAAACACGACCAAGGCATGACACTTTGAACCATGGCATACAGTATGTATACCATACTGTATGTAAAAGAATATAAGAAAACTTGCCTAAAGTTATTTACAGTTTTTCTCAATCGCTTTGGCTCCATTCTTGAATGAGAATTATTGTTTTTCAAAACAATACATTCAAATTTCTGAACAATTAGTTTCTTGTACACACCAGATATTAATTTCTTATTAATTTAAGCAAATTGCACATGTTTTGGCACATGTGTACAAAAGAGTTAGTACAATTGTTTACAATTTGCACAATAACTAAATGCACATGGCTTGCTGATCAAAACTGATGAGTTGATTCTCAGTGAAATTGTCACACTCTTCACAACTTCTAAAAAAAATTCATCATGTGAGCTATTATTTCCATTAAATGATATATATCAAAATCTGTCAGACATACATGTGTATTACATACATATCTATGATATGGAATGTTTGTGATGTCTGCTAAATTGGCAAATTACCTGCCAGGTGGCATAGTAATGAAATAGGAATCGCAATCTTACCAATCAACCAATCAAGTTTGGAAGCATATATATGGACCTTGCCCACAGCACAATCACAACCATTTTTTAACATGGAAGAAATGTGTAAAAATGGACATGCAAATGTGAATTTTCTGTTTACATGTAACACTGCTACAAACATAAATGTACTGTATACATACAAATGTGCATGTCCTTTTTCTGTGTACTACAGTATTTTAAGGTATTGACTTTTCCAAGTAAACTTTTATATACTGTTAAAATCGGTATCTAAAAAGTTCAGTGTGATACACAATAGCTTTCAGCAAGACAAAACTGACATTCTTTTATAGTACAATAAGCAATCAGTGTCAACAAAAAAGTACAACAAAAATGAAATTTATATATAACAAACATTTCCAGGGTTGACTGCCAAGGTGAAAAAACATCTAAACATTTTGACCGGTACGGTTCACACGATGACAAGAAAACCTTTTCATTTTGGTGGCATTGGCCAATTTACTGACACAATAACCAGGTTTTGAAGCATGTTTTGGGTGAGTCACTACATTTTGCAGACATGCAACAGAGTTGTGATGTCCCATAAAACAGTTGTGACAATTGCACTTACAGTTTAGAGAATGTTAAGACTGTTTAAAAAATGAGCCAAAGCGATTGAGAAAAACTGCAATACGATATATAAAATATAATTATAATACAATTCATTTGATTTAGCAATGCTATATGCATCTGTATAGGGGCCAGTGGGACATCCAGGAAAAGTGGGCCCAAATGGATTGAAGGGCAAACCAGGAACTTCTGGACCTCCAGGAGAAAAAGGAGATAAAGGTCAACTAGGGCCAAAAGTCAGTAGGTCAATTACTTTGCAAAAGTATGATTTCATCTTGCCATAAATTACTGCAAATGTATTTAAAGGTAAAGTGTGCAATTTACAGTCATTAGTGGCACCAAACCAAATTGAAAAAGGTTTTTCCAAACACTCTGTCTGTCAATATTAACCGACAAACAGATGCCATTGGTTCAGCCAGTGTTGCTGTA
The DNA here is from genome assembly GCF_025860055.1 of Xyrauchen texanus. NCBI lineage: Eukaryota > Metazoa > Chordata > Actinopteri > Cypriniformes > Catostomidae > Xyrauchen > Xyrauchen texanus. Next base: position 32,655,240 of record NC_068302.1, on the reverse strand, counting down.
TCACACTGGTCAGAATGTTTTGTGCGGTTCATTTATTTATTTATTTTTATAGCACCACAGAGCTAAAGAGTACAAATGGATTTCTTGTAGCTGTCTTTGCATATTAAGCTGGGAACTGAAAAAATATTTTAACATAAAAAAAATGACAAACATCATCTTTTTTTTTACACAGGGAATGAACGGATCTCCTGGAAGAAGAGGAAGTAAAGGTGTTGCAGGAAAACCAGTGCGTTCATATCAGCTTTAACTGTATTATGTCACATTTTCCCTAAACAAACAAAATAGTTAAAGGTATAGTTCACCCAAAAAGGAAAATTCTCTCATCCCTCATGCTATTCCAGATGTGTATGACTGTCTTTCTTCTGCAGAACACAAACAAAGATTTTAGAAGATATCTCAGCTCCGTAGGTCCTCACAATGCAAGTGAATGTTGACCAGAACGTTCAAGCTCTAAAAATCACATAAAGGCAGCATAAAAGTAATCCATACAACTCCAATGGTTTAATACATCTTTTGAAGTGATGTAATCATGTTGGGTAAAAAAGATAAATATTTAAGTCCTTTTTTTCTCAATAAAACTTCACTTTCACTTTCAGAAGGTAAAGAACTAAATATATGTCTTCAGAAGCGATATGATAGGTGTTTGTGAGAAACAATCAATATTTAAGCCCTTTTTTAATATAAAAATGTCCACGTTCACATTCTTAAATACCAATGGATTCATGTGAATAATATTTATGCTGCCATTATGTGATTTTTGGAGCTTAAAAGGTCTAGTCACTATTCACTTGCATTGTATGGACCTGCAGTGTTGAGATAGTCTTCTAAGAATCTTTGTTTGTGTTCTGCAGAAGAAAGAAAGTCATAAACATCTGGAATGGCATGAGGGCGAGTAAATGAGAGAATTTTCATTTTTGGGTAAACTATCCATTTAAATAATAAATAAAAGGTTAGTTAATGCATATGATTTCTTTTTCTACAGGGACCTCAAGGACCACATGGAAAACATGGCAATGCTGGTCACCCTGGAAAGCCAGCAAGTATCCCTATTACAAATTTATCTCTACACGGTTTTAATTTTAATTTAATATTCATGCAAAACCTGACTATTTTCTGCATTTCCTTTCACACTTATTTCATTTAAGGGACGCAGTGGAACGGATGGGCTGCTGGGAGTTATCGGCACTGAGGGAGATCCAGTGAGTAGCTAGGCCTCTTTTTCACAATTTAGCTTGTTAGAGAACAGTCTTGCTTGTATTTAAGTATCTAATTCTATATTTGTATACACTATATGACCAAAAGGATTTGGACACCTTATAATTAATGGCTATTCCTGTAGTGTCTGTGAGAACAAAGCTTAATGCTACTCTGTACAATGACATTCTTGCAAACTGTGTGCTTCAAACTTGGTGGCATGGGTCCTTTACAGTTCCAGCATGACAATACCTCTGTGCACATAGCTAGGTCCATAAAGACACGGTTTACTGAGTCTGGTGTGGAAGATCTTGACTGGCCTACACAAAGCCCAGACTTGAATTGTAACATGGGCCATCATTGCCTGACCTCACTTATGCTCTTGTGTCTGTATTGGATCAAATCCCTGCTGCCATGTTCCAACATCTAATGGAAAGCTCTCCCAGAAGAGTGAAAGCTGTTATAGCAGCAAATAGAGGGATACATGCCTTTGATTTTTAAATTAAATGTTCAACATGCACATTTGATTGTGGTGTTTGGGTGTCCACATACTTTTGGCCATATAGAGTATGTACTGTATATCTTGTTACAATAGGAGGTTGACAGAGTAACCAATTCGTTCAGGTGCTGTAGAGTGAACGTTTGTATTAACTTCCAGGGTGACACTGGATTCATGGGACCTCCTGGAAGGCCAGGTCCACAGGGCAGCACTGTTAGTAAGCTTCTTTTACAAAGACCATTTGAATGATTCATTATCAAACATATCAATAATATGAAGGACAGAATTTCAAAGATATTTTGTGTTTGCTGTGCAATGATTTCAAATATGCAAATGCACAGGGTGCCCCAGGAAAATCAGGTTTGCAGGGGAGGCAAGGTCCAATTGGATCAAAGGTAATCTCCACTCTGACGCTTAAGTCAATATTTCCTAATAAGAAAGAATACAACATTGAATTTCCAGTCTTTTCACCACAGGGCTCTATTGGACTGAAAGGGAAACGAGGGCCCACTGGACCGATAGGACCAAAGGTACAGTTGTGACAATGGCTATGAAATTTAAACAATTGTTTCAGAGGGACTGTTTGCTCTCATATATTCTGGTGAAAATAAAGACAAACGACCCGGGTTCGACTCCCCCATTTGTCCCACTTTTTCCCATACTGTTTCCTGTTTCAACTCTTAATCTTTCCTTTAATACTACTTATAATAATGTTTAAATATGAATATAAAGGTTGATTGCTTCACAGTGATTTAGTCACAGTGACATTCGGTTGGGGATTTGAGAGAAAGGTTTGATCCTGGTAAAATTAACCATGGCGTAACCAGTGTCATATGGTGTTAATATAGTACCATGATTTATGACGTCTATGATTTTACTATTAAATATCATGGTGAGACTATGTTTACTGTCGTCTAACCAAAAAATGTAAAAATGTAAATTGGGTTTAGGAATAGGTATAGAGTGTCTATGGGATACAATAAACACAAAAAACAAACACTATTTGTACTTAGTGCAAACAAGATGTGTAAGTGCTAAGCACAATGCATTGCCTTAATTCATAAGTGCTAAATGAATTGGCATGGCCATTAAGTGTTGGTATTTTCGTACAAGCATGGGCTAAGTGTAGGCACAAATGGGTTTGTCGAAACCGCGTGCAAGGTGCAAATCAAGGTCAATGGTGGTTTTTCTCTGGCACGGTCTCTGTAGTATTATACAGTCCATTCCCTGTCAAGCACCAGTGATATAAACAAAGACAGTACATTCATAAGAAGTTGGTAGTGTAAATGATCTATATGCAATGAATTGGAAGAATAAAATTGTAGATTTATATTATTTTGCACTGAAAATGTGGTTCAGGATATGGATGTAGGCTCCATTTAATTATAGAGAATGTAAGTATAATTAATCATTTTCATCTACTGACACACAAATCATGGCTAGGAGTGGTGGTGGTGTAGTGGGCTATGCACATAACTGTTAATCAGAAGGTCACTGGTTCGATCCCCATTGTGTCCTTGAGCAAGGCACTTAACTCCAGGTTGCTCTGGGGGGATTGTCCCTGTAATAAGTGCACTGTAAGTTGCTTTGGATAATTTCTGATTTCTCCAGTTTAGAATTAGTGCACTCACAAAAATTGGATAAGACGTTGTGCACAGTTGTAGCGCATTGCTCATGAAAAAAGACCCCTCAGTGTAAATAGCATTTATTACTATTTTCACATAGTGCAAATAGCATTTGCCTTATTGTTTTGCCATCTACAAGTGTTAAATCTGTCTTTATTGTTTTGTTCAGGGGATTCCAGGACTTGAAGGTGAAAAGGGAGATGTCGGTCAAGAAGGATCAAAGGTATCACTGTATTTCTTTATAACAACAATTAGTAAGGAAGCCCCAGCCACCTGTTGTGGAATATACAGTAAATATGTTTCTTTTATTAAATTGGCTGCCATATGTTTGCTTTATTTGTGGTCCAAAATCCACACAAAATCTTGCCACCAGAATATAATGCATTACACAATGCATCTCTCCACATTTACTAAAGAGATTAACGTAATTAGTAAAACTGTTTAACTATCTTAACATGTTATTTAATTCAATGTTTTACAGGGCTATTCAGGTTTTAAAGGATTGCAAGGGCCCACCGGACCACCAGGAGTGAAAGTAAGTTCAAATGAAATAAAAGAAGTCATTTACATTTTTCAGCAGTATTGAATGATTTCCTACATCTTGCAGGGAAAACAAGGAGCTCTAGGGTACAGGGGGCGACCTGGGCCAAAAGGGATACAGGCAAGTTACTACCTGCAGTATTTCATTTTCAGTGTAACTTTACTTTTAAAAGTAACTCATTCGAATATTGCGTTACTCCTTAAAAAAGTAACTTAATCAATTAAATCCAATTAATAGATTTTTTTTATGGAAAGTAAAGTATTACATTACATTTGCATTACTTTTTTCTCACAGCCACTTTCTCTTCTGCTATGCAATACATTCCATACAAATAAGCCATGCATTGCATACAAGAGACATTACAGGTCATGCTAGCTACTGTTCACCACTCATGTCAAAACAACATAGTAAACAAACAGATATTTATAAAGTAGGTCTTCACGTCATATTTATAATAAAGAATCAATAACATGAATATGCATGATTTGTTTTTCCATCAACATGGCAGCCAATATAAATAAAGAAGAATAACCACTGTCTAACCTAAAGCAGCAAAGTCCAACACTTGAACCAGCATCATATTTGTCATCATGTGCTGTGCCCATCGACAATGCCAGAGTCAACTTGAGATGTTCTTCAAAAGTCAAGATAAACTTCAGTGGGGAATGCCAGTCTAACATGTTCAAGGAACAAGTCTGATGAATAAATTAAAGTTATCTCAGTGCATGCTTGTTTAGAGTTGATCCACAGTGTGCACAGATGCCACAACTTCAAAGGCACATTTTGATACAACTTGAATTAAGTAGTTTTTAATGCTACCAAAATGTCATAAAAATGGTTTGTTTCGTAAATCAAAATACTTGTTTATTATGAAACAAAAATGTAGAATATTTTTAGAAACTAAGACATTTTCTCTGTGTAGTAAATCGATGTACAATGCTGCTCGGAGCCACAGATCCAGAGTCTTTTCTCATCCCATTCTCCCAGTTACAGGGAGCTGTAACACTGAGCAGTTCGGCAGCATAAGTTCGAGCGAGTATTTCACCCTGTGTATCATGTCGTTGCCAGTGGATGAATAGTCTTATAATCCCTCTGCCTAAACGGGTTTTCTGATTTAATGCTATGTATATTAACACATGAATCATCCGCGTTTCACTCAAACAAATGTTGACCTCATATTACGCTAAACATGAAATGCGTATGCACATTAGCGAGTTGATTGAAAGGTGATGTTTGTATCTAAAAGGTGATTGGCTTTTTTACCTGCAAGGTGGGACTTCCTTTCTACACCCATTGACTGTTGGGTGCTAGAGCTTCTTGGTTAGGTGTTCCAATTCCCATTCATTTAAATAGAAATGACTCATTTCTATCTGCTAAATAATCTTTGACCTCACATTCAATAGAACTATAATGCCCATCATGCACTACGTCTCCTCCATGAAGTTTGCACACTTTTACTCCTGATTTCTCCTAATACAAGAACAGTAGATGTGTACAAAAGCAACACGTTTTTTATTAAAAAATTAACTCCGTTATCATGGTCTAAGATAAAAAATACTGCGTAACTTTATTCGTTACTCGAAAAGTAATCTTATTATGTAACGCACATTACTTTTATCGTGTTACCCCCAACACTGTTCATTTTAATTTTTCTTGTCTTGTTTACATGTTTCCTGTGAATCGAGTTTCTTATTTTACAAATATGTGTTGTTTGTTGCAGGGTGAAACTGGTGCTCAAGGGCCTCCTGGCAGGAGAGGATTGCGTGGTGCACCTGTAGGTCTATTAGTAAACTCATTAACCGGCTTTATCTGCTTTATAATAATGACACAGATCAGTCACATTCTTGTTTTGCTTTACAGGGTCCATCTGGAAAGAAGGTGCGTACTGAAATTGCAGGTGTGATTATGTCATTTATATAGCTCTCCTTATCTTTAACCTGTACCTGAGGTAGGTACAGATTTAGATCTTATTCACAGTCATCATGACCTGTACGTGTCCTGAAATGCTGTATTCAAAATTCTGAAATGTAAACCTGGAAATAAACAACGTTTTAGGATTTTAAAAAAAGAAAAAGAAAAAAAAGTAATAGAGTAAAATGTAGAAGTTTTTAGAATTCTGCACTTTTTACAGGTCACTAATGAAATGTAAGCAAATTTGTAATACAGGTTAGATTTCCTTGCTTCCTTTGAAACAAACAAATGTGACCATATAAACAAATTAGACATAAATGTTTTTCTTAACCTCTTCAACTCTGTGGACCCACCAGCAAGTCCAAAAGGGGGTGCTATGTCACGGAAAAAGTTTACACTTAAAATATTAGAGTTTCTGGATACATAAATCAGGCATATTGGATATTGTTTAAAAGCTTAGAATCTGACCTCTTCATAGATAACCTCTGATCAATTCTGCATTAATGTTACATAAAGTAACAAAATTAGGCCTGAAAACATCCGCTTCGGAAAAAAGTGCCACCTAGAGGTAATGTATTACAAATATAACAATTAACATAAAAGTCTTTCAAATAGGGCTTAAACAGACAAATCGTATGTCAAAGGAAAGCTTTCATTCTCCTCATGAATGTGACTGTACAGTTTATTTTGTTGCCCTAATACCACAGTTCGAACGATTTTCCAAAGAATCAAAAAATTAAGTATGACATCAACATCTTATATGTCCAGAACAGGAAAGGCATGCTAAGCAAATCATCGGAAATATATGTTATCGACTATTGACGTTAAAGTGACACCTTGTGCTTTCTAATGACACCTAGATTAAGCTTCTAGTCCACTCACATGACAAAATATTCTATGAAACAATGGGGTTGTGCATGAACTAAAAATTAGACGGAATGTGTACGAGCACATCTGTGAAGGCTAAAATGCATTACAGTGCCATTGACCTTTCAGATCAGCATATTGTGATGGAAGGTAATTGAGGGAGATAGAGTGAATTGAAACAGATTTATTGTACAGTACATGCTTAAAAGGTTTTTGGGTTCTGAAAAATGAGACCACTTTTCGGCAAGAGTCGACAGTGTGAATGGTGAGCTTTGAGAGTGAAAAATTTCAGACGGCAACCCAAAATTTACCAAGAGTTGAAGAGGCTGAGCATTGTTCATATCAACAGGGTATTGAAGGGGTTCAGGGATTACCAGGACAAAAAGGTGTGAAAGGTCGGAGAGGACCACCAGTAAGTGACTGTTACTGTGTAATTGTCATTTAATTATTTAAATTCTTTTCATTCTTTATTTATTTTTTTATAGTTTTATAGTAGTATCATTGTTGATCTATTGAAACATTGCATTATTGTCCTTTCAGTTTAAAATGTATATGTTCATATTATTTCTGTTTTGTTTGTTTTTTCTTTGTTTGTTTTTTGACCAATCATATCTGACCCATTGAATCAATGATCTCACAGGGAAAACCAGGTATTCCTGACCAGCAGACACCAGGGCAACATACTCAACTTCTGGTGCAGAGAAGAAGGTCACAAAATGTTGGTACAAACTCAAGCAATAAACCTTGGTTTGTTCAGCACTGAAACACACTTTTATGGTCAAATATACCTAGGTAGAATTACAGGTGACATGGGGTTGCAGGATGACTCAAGATAATTAGCATTTAGAGGGATGGGATCAATATCATTTTGTTATATTGATTGTACATGCATCTTTTTTAGAAAACATCCAGAAAGTTGCCCAGAAATTCTCGATTTGATGAGCACGAAGAGTGGATTGGGGAGGAGTGGCACTCACACAGCTGGCATCTGGGCACCAAAGACAGCCCTGCCACCAACTGCAGAGAGCTGAGTCTTATCCACCCTCATATCAGAGATGGTGAGCAGAACCCCAAATGGTCCCTTGAGAATCTTTACATTTTTACAGTGTATGTTCTGAATAGTGTATTGGGAGATGCCCAGCCTCTATATCTGGAACTTGTCAATTAGCCTATTTATTTAATTAGAATATGCTGGTCTTATTTAAAGGAATTTTATGTTTACACTTAATGGAGGTCGTTTTTCACAGGGCATTACTACATTGATCCTAACCAGGGATGTCCATTTGATGCTCTCAATGTGTTCTGTAATTTTACTGCTGGAGGTCTAACCTGCGTGTCTCCTGTCCAGTCCAAAGTAAGAGGATCTTTATGATATATAATTTTCTTTTGATCATTCAAAGACATGTAAACAGATTTTCTTTCATCTAAAATGCCCAAAACTGGAAGATATGATATTGAATGCAATACTATAGCATTCAATATCATACAAACTAATATTTGTCACATTGCTGTTGTAAGACTTCAGGAATATGGTCGTCATGGGATACTAAAAAAGGGTTTAGTGAACAATACAGAGGCTTCAAGGTAAAGATGTTAACAGCAGACATTTTTTTAAATTGTTTAGAAATCTTCTATTTAGTTCTAGTGACTATCCTTATCTATTGACTGCTGTGTTCCACAGTTTGAGTACAGAGATCTTGATGTTGTCCAACTGCGATTCCTACGGTTAAACAGCAACTCTGCCATACAAAACATCACTCTGACATGTCCCAAAAACCACAGCCCCACTGCTAAACACAGAGATATGACCAAGAGGGTGGTACATTTACTAGGAGACTCCAGTGAAGAAATTGATCCATCTCTTGTCACCATATCAAAACGTGGTTGTGAGGTTAGAAGTTTCATCCATCCATCCATCCATCTATCCATCCAATGCAATTTTATTACAATGCATTAAAAGTAAATCTATTCCATAACCAAGCATGTTGTGATAGCCAAACATAATTTTATAAAAATGTCCCTGCTTTATCTTTGCAGGTAGTGGCACTGGTGAGGGTTTTGAGTAATTTAGAGCTCCATAGAGGAGACATGCAACTTCTACCCATTAGAGCAATATCTATAGAGGGCAGAGGAGACACCTGGGAAGAAGATGTAAGCATTGTTCTGGGACCTTTGTGCTTTTTATAGCCTCCTTCCAGAAATAGACACTTCACAGGGCATTTGGGAGGCATGCATTGTTCACAGCAGATATTATACATGCAACCTATGGGTAATCATTATATAGTTTGTAATGCATTATGATCAATGATAATAACAAACGGAATCTGTTCTCTGGGTTTATAGTGTTCTAAAATATTTAAATAGTCTAGACTGAAGTGCAGTAATAGTGTGTGTGTGCATGTGTTGTGGGTATGTGTTTATTTAGTCTTGTGTTTCAATGTTTGGTGAGTATTTATGATAAAGATTTATTTATGCAATGTTGTAGGAATTTCATGTTTGTATCAGAGGATAAAAGCACAATGCTTTCACAGTTTTACTATTATACAAATTTCAACATCACAGGAAGGGCATTGATTATATATATATATATATATATATATATATATATATATATATATATATATATATATATATATAATTTTTTTTATAAATATTGTGAAATTATTTTTTTCTTTCTGTGACTTTTGTCATGTAGAAATGTCCTGTAGTGTTTTTTCTTTTCTTTTTTTTATCTTAATGATGCAATAAACAAACCCTGGATGATGAATACTGTTGTATTTTGTTGTTCGTTTGAATGTGTTTAATTCTTTTTATTTGAAAACTCAGATATATTTCTGATGAATTGAATGAATCAATTACTAGTTTGTTACTGTTGTGAAGTCAAGTCAAGTCATTTTTATTTGTATAGAACTTTTCACAACACATATCATTTCAAATCAGCTTTACAGAAAATTACACTTTAATGTGTAGAATGACCTTTTGGAAGTTCTCAAGATATGCACTCTGCACAAGTACTTTACCCTTTAAAAACAGGGTTCAAGCTTAAATAGGGTAACAGGTATTTACAAAGAACACAAAAGTGTCAATTTAAAATGAAACGGCATAATTTCACATAAAATCACATCATTTACACTAATTTGTACAAACAGAATTATACCTGTATATTAATTATTAATAACATATTTACATATGAAATTCTGCAAACTCATTTTGCACACACACACACACACACACACACACACACACACACACACACATATATATATATATATATATATATATATATATATATAACTATTTTAAAGTAACATAGAATGGCTACTCCCTTGAAGCAAAATAAACAACAGCAGTCCTAACAATATAAATATGTTATGTTAATCCACGTTACATATTGGAGAGGTGTGAGATAACCAATTATTACATAACAAATCAGGCAACGTATTTATACTGTACGCTTAGAATCAATTTAAATACTAGAAGGAGCTCGGCCAATCAGATGGCGTTTAGATGCATTCTCCGCCCTCCCGGTAGAGAATGAGCGTATCCGTTCGTCAGCAGGCCACTGCTGCTGTAACATTTCATCTCATTTATTCACACAACTGCACCGCAAACAAGTGTTTCTCATTCACTGGGTTTGTCTTCAGAACCCGAGTTGGCCATAACAGACGGGCATATTTTTGGAAAAACAAATACAAGTAAGTGGTTTTTTATTTAAACCGGAGCCAGTAAATTAGACATCATTCAATCTGCTCGAAAACATTTCCTGGTTAGTGAACGTCAGTTGTGCCGTAATAACGGATTCGATTATTTATTATATTGCTTGCCAACAGCGTAGTTTATGTCATTTGAATGTTACTGTTTAGTACAGACGAGAAGTTACACCAAAATATGATAACTACACAACATTAACACAGTTTACCAACCCATAGTGTAATGTACTAATACAGTTTTAGTGTTAACAGCACTTGAATTGATGCAGTTGCGTTTGTGGTGGATGGAAGCTAGTTGCTAAGAAACTTTTTACTACTTGTGACATCACCTTGAAATGGTCTTGACGTAATATTCAATTTGATGTCATCAAGATTAAAGGAATATTCCGGGATCAATACAAGTTAAGATCAATCAACAGCATTTGTTGATTACCACAAAAAAAAAAAAAAAAAGAAAGAAAGAAAAAAAAAAGAATTCAACTCATCCCTCCATTTCTTTAAAAACAAAACGAGGTTACAATGTGGCACCTACCATAGTAGTAGGCCAATTATTGTAGAGTTTAAAGGCAGAAATTTGAAGCTTATACTTTTATAATTATATAATAATTATATAATAATAATAATAATAGCTGTAAAGTCGTTTAAATCATATTTGTTTACAGGAATTTTAGGTTTTGTTGACATTACATTGTAATGGCAATGAAGTTGTAAATTTAGCAATGACTTTATACAGAAAGGATAAGTAAGCAATTTATCACACTTAAATCATACTAACTTGAGTATTGTTAATGTCTTGTGGCTAAACCTTTGAAACTGTATTTTAATGTTTACAAATTGGCCCCATTCACTTCCATTGTAAGTACCTCAGAGTAAACCAGATTTTATTTAAAGAAAATGAGGGGCAGATCAAAATAAATTTTTGTGGTAATCAATATTATGCCAAAAATGCTGTTGATTGAGTTTAACTTGAATTATTGAATCCAAAATATTCCTTTAACATTGCTAAGAGTCGTGTCATTTGCCTTTGTAAATTATTTAAATACTTGCCATGAATACACTTGCCTGTTGAGCGAGATTAAAATTCGGTCATAATTTACTCAACCTCATGTTGTTCCAAAGCCTTTCCTCCATGAAACACTAAAGTAGAAATTTTGAAGAATATTGACGTGCTCTTTTTGTCCCATACAATGAAAGTGAATGGTAATTGAGACTGAACATTCTGCCTAAAATCTCCTTTTGTATTCCTCGTTCCACATAAGAAAGATAGCCATACAGGTTTGGAAGAAATTATAACATAATAAAAATTGTTTGGTGATCTATCCTTTTAAGGTGCCTATTGCTCATCAATGTGATGTTTTATGTTGAGTTTCAGCAGTAGAATGGCAAACGAGGGTGCTGGCGCCCCACGCAGTCGCAAGAGGTCTCATAAGGTGGCTCCATCATCTGACCAGGACAGCACAGGGGCCGAAAGAGCCAAAAGAGAGCTCCCCTGCCCCAGTAATGGTAAGACTGAATCACTGCACAAAACAGTGGTGTCAATAACTCTAATCTTCCAAATGTAGACTATTGAAACTGGGAGCAAGTCATATAGACACATTAGGATGTTGATTGCAGGGGTCATTTAAGGGTATAATTCAGTTCATTCAACTCTCACCTAATGTTATAAGTTGCAACATGTTTCATCGTGTGACATAACTGTTTATTTTACGTTATCCTATTAGCTGCCATTATGTTCTTTTGAATTACAACACATACTCATATGAAACATACTCTACCAGTCAAAGTTTGGATACATTTACTGTATTACTATTTTACACATTTTAGTTTAATAGTACAGTCTTAAAAACTATGAAATAACACAAATGGAAGTATGGGAATGATGTAGTGACCATACAAATATAACAAAACTATTTTATTTATCAGCTTTTTTTAACAGTAGACCTAGATTACAGCTCTGCACACTCTGGGTATTCTCTCAACCAACTTCATGAGATATCAACCTGGGAATTTCTTTAAAGAGAGTTCCCATGTATGCTGGACACTTAGATCAAACTTTTGACTGGTATTATATATCACATATTTGATATATCTAATAAAATATCTCTACTTTTATGATTGAAAACATTATTTACAGTAAGACTTGATGATGACTGTGTAATCTAATATTAATTTAAGCAATCAGGAAAAACAATAACTATGATACATTTCTGTTAAGATAGTGAAACATTCAAGCTTTGTTTGGAGATTAATAGACTTCCATGCGATTGACCATGTGACTTGATTGAGTAATTGCCAGCAATGTTATCAGTGGTGCACTTATTCCCATTAACTCTGAAATGTACATGGCCCAGTTATTTTTGATTATTCAGGTTTTGCTGCTTCTTGTATCATAACAATTATTGTAAAAGATGAAATATGATTAATCTTGAAAATGCTAGAGTAGGTTTTTTACATTGTGCAATTTAGTGTGAAAGTGAATATAGCATGATTACAATTTTGTCTAAATGTTTTATGACAATTTTATTGCTAGCTAAAACAATGGTTTAGAACAAGATGTATTTTTAAAGAGTTAAAATATTTATTTAGAAGTCATGGGTTTTACACCCTCTATGAATTTGTAATTATTTGCTGTTTGTCTAACCCACACTTTGTAGACTAAGGACACTAGATGAATCACCTGATCTTCTGTGTTTGTACTGTAATGGGTGCAAGTATTCGGTTTGCATTATGTTGAATCAGTTAAAGATTAGTGGTATGGTAACCAGGTTACCGTGCCCTCGAGTGTCACAAAATGACCTACGTCCAGCTGTATTTAGATGTGACTATCTACTCTATCAAATATTCATGTTTCATTTCAGGAACTGTGGAAGTGGAGCACATTATTATCAGGAAGCTACAGCTAAAGAAACAAGCTGAGGTAAACTTTCCCATTTTCTTCTTGTCTTATGTCTCCAATCAGATATCAAGTCAGATAAGTTTGACACTTGCAGATACACACAAAAAAAGAGAAATGTATTATTCTCATGTATGAAGAAAGTAATTTTAAGTATGTTTAAACCATGAGAGCAACAAAGTACTCAATGTATTACGTGTGCGTGTTCTGTTCTTTATCACTGTATTATCACAGATTATGTCACAGATTAACAGATCCTAAATTTCAAGTGTGACCTTTGGGTTAACTAAATCCTTTGATTGATTTAAATCAAATGCTTACAGCTAGCACTTATACAATATCTGTACTTTATGTTAATTTATTCTACTAAACTATACAGTATATTTTAAAGATTACATCTGCAATGCTGTTTGCTATACATCTGTGATTCTGATTAGTTTATCTGCTCCAAATGTTTGTTCTGCTTTGTCCTGGTTTATCTTATGTGACAGACACTTCTAGACATAAGTAATCTTGTCAGATGGCACTTTATCATGCTGGAAGTTGTACCTTATCAAGCAATGTCTCTGTTAATGTTTAAAATGTCTGGCACAGTATTTCCACTGGTATTAACAGATGAAGGAATAACTGTAATTAACTGTCATTGATTTTTTTTTACAAGGGATCAAGCTTTAGCTTCCAAGCTAAAGCTTCCAAGCTAAAGCTTCCATAAGTTCTTCCAAGCAAGTGCATATAAAGGTTACAGGAAGTGTAAAGAATGATATGGTTGTCAGCCAGGGTTTATATAATAATATTGACATATTAAAAAGATATACCTCTTAAAAAGCCATATACACTCACTGAGCATTTTATTAAGAACTCTGTGGTCCTAATAAAGTGCCAGACGTGGTCTTCTGCTGTTGTAGCCCATCCACCTCAAGGATTGATAAGTTGTGTATCCTGAGATGCTATTCTGCTCACTACAATTGTACAGAGTGGTTATCTGAGTTACCGTAGCCTTTCGTAGTTCAATGAGTGTGTGTATGTCTATATATACTGTAATTGTATACAGTGGGATAACGTAGAGTTAGCCAGTTGTTATCACAAAATAAACGCCAACAGGGTGATCAGGACTTCGACGCGGAGCGATTATTACACGGCTGCATACCAAATAAGATTGAGTTGAAATCTGTTGGTGACCGTTTCACTTATTATCCAGCCTATTACAAGACTGCTTGCAACATAAATAAAGAAATGGACATAACACATTGATTTTCGTTAAAATTATGTAATTATGTGAGAAGAAATAAATTGCTGAACAGCTGAAATTCCACCTTGAGTTCTGTTGGTGTATTTTGTCATTAATGAACATCTGACTGTTCATTATGAATCTTATTACAAGACTACTTGCCAAATAAATAAATATTAAACATTAATTTGAAATAATTTTATTTGCTTATTTGTTGAGATCACTCAGTGAACTGAGAAGCTTGAAAGATGGCTTGCAATTCCCAGATGAGCTGATACATGGAGTGTGGTTCTTACTGAGAAATACCTTTAACCTTTGACTGGTTTGAGCTGACAGAAAGGCTACAGTAACTCAGATAACCACTGTGTACAATTGTAGTGAGCAGAATAGCATCAGCAACAGCAGAATAAATAAATAAAGTGTTCCTAATAAAAGTGCTCAGTGAATATATATGCAGTATATACAGTGTATCCGGAAAGTATTCACAGCGCTTCACTTTTTCCACATTTTGTTATGTTACACCCTTATTCCAAAATGTATTCAGTTCATTATTTTCCTCAAAATTCTACAAACAATACCCCATAATGACAACGTGAAAGAAGTTTATTTGAAATCTTTGCAAATTTATAAGAAATAAAAAATGGAAAAAAAATATCAAATGTACATAAGTATTCACAGCCTTTGCTCAATACTTTGTTGAAGCACCTTTGGCAACAATTACATCCTTAAGTCTTTTTGAGTATGATGCTACAAGTGTGGCACACCTATTTTTGGGCAGTTTCTCCCATTCTTCTTTGCAGACCTCTCAAGCTCCATCAGGTTGGATGGGGAGCGTCAGTGCACAGCCATTTTCAGATCTCTCCAGAGATTTTCAATCGGGTTCAAGTCTGGGCTCTGGCTGGGCCACTCAATGACATTCACAGAGTTGTCCCATAGCTACTCCTTTGTTATCTTGGCTGTGTACTTAGGGTCGTTGTCCTGTTGGAAGATGAACCTTCGCCCCAGTCTGAGGTCCAGAGGGCTCTGAAGCAGGTTTTCATCAAGGATGTCTCTGTACATTGCTGCATTCATCTTTCCCTCGATCCTGACTAGTCTTCCAGTTCCTGCCGCTGAAAAATATCCCCACAGCATGATGCTGCCACCACCATGCTTCACTGTAGGGATGGTATTGGCCAGGTGATGAACGGTACCTGGTTTCCTCCAGACATGACGCTTGCCATTCAGGCCAAAAAGTTCAATCTTTGATTCATCAGACCAGAGAATTTTGTTTCTCATGGTCCGAGAGTCCTTCAAGTGCCTTTTGGCAAACTCCAGGTGGGCTGTCATGTGCCTTTTACTGAGGAGTGGCTTCCCACTCCTCAGTAAAATTGGCCTGATTGGTGGAGTGCTGCAGAGATGGTTGTTCTTCTGGAAGGTTCTCCTCTCTCCACAGATAAATGCTGGAGCTCTGTCAGAGTGACCATTGGGTTCGTTGTCACCTCCCTGACTAAGACCTTTCTCCCCTGATCGCTCAGTTTGTTCGGCAGCCAGCTCTAGGTAAGAGTCCTGGTGGTTCCAAACTTCTTCCCTTTACACATGATGGAGGCCACTGTGCTCTTTGGGACCGTCAATGCTGCAGAAATTGTTCTGTACCCTTCCCCAGATCTGTTCCTCGATACAATCCTGTCTAGGAGGTCTACAGACAATTCCTTGGACTTCATGGCTTGGTTTGTGCTCTGACATGCACTGTTAACTGTGGGACCTTATATAGACAGGTGTGTGCCTTTCCAAATCATGTCCAATCAACTGAATTTTCCACAGGTGGACTCCAATCAAGTTGTAGAAACATCTCAAGGATGATCAGTGGAAACAGGATGCACCTGAGCTCAATTTTGAGTGTCATGGCAAAAGCTGTGAATACTTATGTACATGTGATTTTTTTTGTTTTTATTTGTAATAAATTTGCAAAGATTTCAAACAAACTTCTTTCACGTTGCCATTATGGGGTATTGTTTGTAGAATTTTGAGAAAAATAATTCAATTATTTTTGGGATATGGCTGTAACATAACAAAATGTGGAAAAAGCTACTGCAACACATTCTCACACCCCAACTCGTCACATACGGACACTAGGGCAGGACCCCTTGGCGTCGGTTATTGACGCGCCGGGTGTACCTTTGGCGTCATTTTACGACGCGTCCGGTTTTGAAACATAAAAAACCAGTTGGAGGGCCATTGTAGCCTATTCCTTTTGATTTTTATTGATTGCGGTCTCGACTCTCGACCCATTCGTGGCGTGAGCTTACTCGAGACGTGACATTTCAGCGCTACACGCTCCGGTTCGGAGATATGTAGAACGGCGTCATTTTACGACGTGTCCGGGGTTTTAAACATCAAAAAACAGTTGGAGGGCCATTGTAGCCTATTCCTTTTGATTGTTATTTATCGCGGTCTCGACTCTCCACCCATTCGCATATATTGTATAAAAAGTATTTCTACCAGTAACCCATGTACATATGAAATTGATACTTTTGAAACACACATTTGTTAGGAGTGTAGCTAAAGTATTGGACTTAAGAATTCAAATCTAATTTCTGACCTTTTTTTAAATTAGGGATACAGGAGAAGTACTGCGTCATTAATACAATTTCTTGATTTTGTGTCTGTGTGGTTAAGTGTAGTATTATAAAACAACTCAGAAGTTTCACAGACATACAAGTCCTTCATTTGTCTCCATGAACAGCAGCCTCAGTCAAACAAAATGACCATGACAGGAATGAAGTAGCTTGAGATATCACATGAGATCAGTGTCTTTGACTGAGTTATTATTTTGTGTATATTATGTATCTAGGCTAGAAATCTGTCGGTGGATAGAAAGACCTTCGTAAGACCTTTTTGAACCTCCTTTGATGTATAGCTGTTTTGTGTATTTGCTGTTTTTGTTCAGCATTTGAAGGTAGACCTGATGCGGCAGTTTGACACTCAGGTGAATGAGTTCATGGACTGTCTTATTGAGGAGTCTGCCAGTCTGGGTTCCTCCCATATGAGCACAGTCTTTCCACTCTCTGATAAGGAGAAAAACAAACTCAGGTACTCAAATGGATAGAGCCTACTTATTAGGCACGGAGAAGCCCCCTCAAACCCGCATACAAATTTTGTCCCCATTTCTGTGAAAGCAAATGTCCTGCTTGAATATACAGCATTTGTGAAAGTCATCAAGTGATCTTGGCACCTGACTAATATGCCTGTTGTCAGCCTTTCAGCATATTGCTTTTATCTCATATCCTTCCATTTTGCATTTTTCCCTTTTATCCTCTTTGTGTCTAACTCTTTCATTTTCTTCTCTGCCCCTGTAGGCATACACAACCTTCACAAGGCCATAGCAAGCAGTTTGTGATTCGTCGTTCCTTGTTAGAGTGAGTCATGTGTGTCTTTTCCCTATGAGCTTGCTTAAACCTTGTACTGACGTGAAATTTGATTCAGTCTGTGATCAGATCTGAATGACACAGTATTCATTTGATTAGCTGACCTTAATAAACCTGCCCTATGTTTTAACACAATATATGGAATGTAAAATTATTCAGCTGCTTTTTTATGTATTTAATGTTTGATCAGGAAGGCAAAGTGACCAGAAACATACAGAACTGGATTGGAGATAAATATTTGAGATGTATTAGGCATGTAATCAGCCCCACACATACTCATTGCCACACTCTAGATTTGCTTATTAGTAAGGGTCTGAACATTTCATCCACTGTTATTAAGGATGTAGCACTATCTGACCATTTCTGTATTTTCTCTGATCTAATGATTTCTCCACCCACTGAAGTTTGATCTGGCTCCGTCAAGAAGAGGTACATAAATTAAAACACTAGTGTGTTTAGAGTATATCTGCAGAATCTGTTGATGTTCTCCTTGATAACTTTAACTCTAAAGTTAAAAATGCTATTGATGACATTGCTTCTGTAAAGGCCAGGAAGATTACTGGCAGGTGTAAAGCTCCTTGGAGAAACACAACAGCAGTGCAAAGCATGAAAAGGAAATGCAGAAAATAAGAATGAATGTGACGGAAAGCAAAACTTCATGCTTTTAATTTGGAACTAGGCACAGCTATAAATACTTTCTTCTCCAACATAATAAACAGCAACATAAACAACACCCGGACTCTATTTGCTAATGTAGAGAGACTAGCTAACCCACCAACACAAGTTCCCAGTGACATGCTCTCTGACAGCTATAAATTCAGTGACGTTAGAATGGCAATCTGCTCGTTCTCATTTTGCACTGAGGTTAGACATCACCCACCACAACAACTTCAGAAATTAGACAGTATGTCTGATTTTTAGGCAATTGATGGCAAAACCCTGGAAGAAACAGTACAGCAGCTTAAAACATCGGCCTGCTGTCTTACACACTCCCCACTTCTTTTTTCAAAAATGTGCTTAACGGTCTAGAAACCAATCTCTTAGAGATTGTGAATGCCTCACTCCTTTCGGGGACTTTTCCGAAGACTCTGAAAACTGCAGTTGTTAAGCCTCTTTTAAAATGAGCAATCTGGATAATGGCATATTAAACAACTATGGGCCAAATCTTCCTTTCATAGGCAAGATCATTGAAAAGGTTGTTTTCGATCAGCTTAACAAATACTTAAATTCAAATAGCTACTTAGACAATTTCCAGTCTGATTTTCGACGGCATCACAGCACAGAGATGGCACTCATAAAGATAATAAATGAAGCCAGTGCCAGTGCCTTGATGAAATTAACAGTTGGATGTGCCGAAATTTCCTTCAGTTAAACGCAGACAAGACAGAGGCAACTGTATTTGGCAAAGGCGAAATTCCCAAGGTGAACACATACCTTGACTCCAAAGATCTAAACTAGAAAAAAAATCAAGTAAGGAATCTTGGTGTCATTTTTGAGTCAGACATTAGTTTCAGTAGTCACATCAAAGCAATAACTAAATCAGAAATATAAAAGATATATATAGATATAAAAATCATCTCAAAAATATAACGAGAATTGGATATTTTGTATCCAATCAAGACTTAAAGAAACTTGTACATGCATTCATCACCAGTAGGGTGGATTCCTGTAATGGACCAATAGACAGCTGAAGCTCATTCAGAATGCTGCTGCCCGGGGGCCGGTTGCATAAAACTGTTTTCGACTAGTCTTAATTGTTAGGCGTCTAAAATGTTGGTCTTAATTTTTTTTAAGTCAGTTGCATACAAACTTAGATCAGTCTAATTTAAGACCAAAATGTAAGACAGCACACCGACTTCCAGTCACATTTAGAAATGATTTTAAGGCACTATTACTAGTTTATAAATCACTCAATGGCCTAGGATCTAAATACTTTGCAGATATGCTTGTTGGCTATCAAACCTCAGTAAGAAAATACCAAGGGTTCACTCAAAACAAGGTGCAACTGTGTTTAGCTATTATGCCACCCGAAGCTGGAACCAGCTTCCAGAAGCAGTTAGATAAATGACCCAACAATAGCCACTTTTAAATCCACACTGAAAGCACATCTGTTTAGCTGTGCATATTCTGACTGAGCATTGTGCTGCACTTATTGATTGCTTTCATTTTAATCATTCTATTTTATTATTTTTAACAATTTTGTATTCCTTTTCTTTTTTTATAAATTTGTATGATTACTTTTTATTCTTATTTCATGTTCTTAATTGTTTTTTAAATGTATTTTTATCATATGTATCTTATATTTTCTTTATAATTTTTATGTAAAGCACTTTGAAGTGCCATTGTGTATGAAATGTGCTATAAAAATAATCTTGCCTTGCCTTAATCATTTCCTTTGTGTTTTTTCTGTGACGCAGTGATCTGTTCGAGGTGAATCACATCCGCACCATCTATCACATGTTCATCGCCCTCCTCATCCTCTTCATCTTCAGCACACTTGTTGTGGACTTCATTGATGAGGGCAGGTCAGAGCAGTCATTGTGTATAGTGTGCCAGTCATAATAATCGTTATTTATCAAATAATTTTTAATGATATAGGCCTATACTGACATATTATCGACACATTTGGAGCTACAGTAACTTTGCTCCCATTTTTGAGACCACAACCTTGTAATGATATAAAAGTTTTAACCTTGCTGACAATGTGGTTTCACTCAGATATTAGATGTATTTTGCCTAATTGATGTTTGCAAGGTCTCCTAAATAAACTAAATAGGCTAGAACATGACCTTGAAGTTTATGACCAAATCTTATATCACAATAATGATGTATACTTCAGTGTAGTTATTTGTTCTAAAATAAACAAAAGTAAAATAGTATTTAAAATATTAAATGATCATATGATAATGCATATTTTGTGTTACTACAGTGCAGAAAGTACTTGTAATTAATTGTAATTTAATTTGTTTATGTTTTCTTTTAATTTGAAACTTGATGGATGCTAACCAAAAGATAAGATGTTTTACACCAAATGAATAAGTCTAACGTCAATGTAAACAGCTTCACATTATATAACACTTATAAACAAAAAAGTGACCTGTGACCACGCATCAGTTTCTTTAATGTAACAAGCTGTGACATTGCTTGGCAACCAATGAAATTATAATAAATAAATATAGTTCGTTTTTGGTCTAACTGTTGCATCATTCTCGCTTGCTCTCTCTAGACTGGTGCTGGAGTTTGACCTGTTGGTGTACACGTTTGGCCAGTTCCCCCTAGTGGTTGTCACATGGATGTGTATGTTCCTATCAGCCCTTGTGGTTCCTTATGTACTGCTCAGTAGCTGGGCCAGCGTCTATCCAACATCAAACTATCGGTCCTTGTGGACATTGCTGGCTGGTTTCCTCTTGGTGCTTTATCAGGGACTGTGTTTGGGTTTCCTGCCCACATATGTGGTGCTGAAGAACGGCCTTCCCCCCGCATCACGCTTCATTCTCATTCTAGAACAGGTACTCAGTCACAGGTGGATGTTTATTTAAATATTCTGCTAAACTGATCAAAGGTGCATTAACCTTGATTTGAACTGTTTAGACATCCATCCTAGTAAATTATGCATTTATTTCTACTTGTATTTATTGTTGTGAACAGGTGCGGCTGATCATGAAAGCTCACTCTTTTATCAGGGAAAACGTGCCAAGAATACGATCCTTAGAACTAAGTAAAACAGGTAAGATATTCACTTCGATGCATAGATTTTTAACCAAAACAATATACAAACAAAAATTTTTGTTTTATTTTGTTGTTTTCTTGTTGATCTTTGCAGATTCTGTAGTCGTACCTCAGCTGACCCAGTACCTTTACTTTCTCTTTGCACCCACCCTAATATACAGAGACAATTATCCACGGTAAGATTCCCTGCGACTGGTTTTAAGACAAAGTAAATATTTGTAGCTGGATATTTAAATTAGCTTTACTATATGTTTGGACTTTGGCATATTTGTTCAGAAAAATGAAACAGTATGCATTAGGGATGTGCCAGGGTGTTCACTAATCAGTGTGGTCAACTACTAACATTAATATTTTTAGTGGTAGTGGTTTTAATGGGAGATTCTTAAATTAATTGAGAGACGCAACTTCTTAGAGAGCGTTTGTGAGATGATAGCTAGCTGTGCTTAAAAGTGAATAATAGTCAGCACAGCAAAACCCTCTGCAAGACATTTTGTGACTTTAATGCTTTAGGTGTAGTCTTTTTATGCACTGTTGTAACAGCAAAGCTCTGCAATGCAATTCTCAACAAAACATTTCAAGACAATCACAAGGGCCAATTACATGTTCAGAACTGTATATATATAATAACATATCTGACAAACGTCTATGGCTGCTGCATTGCTTCTTGTTGTTCCAGTGTATCGTTGTAAAGTGGAAACACTGAACCAAAAACACAGAAACATAAACACAGAGCAGCTGCATGTCATTCTCTCTCTCTCTCTCTCTCTCTCTCTCTCTCTCTCGCAAACCGTCATTACCGGCTGCCTTTATCCCTATTGCACCCCCATCAGGCTGATTGAGGACCGGGCTTGTGTTGTTCCAGCCCGGCCCCGCCTTACCCCGCTCTACAATCGTCTATTTATTATTCAAGTTCAAGTTCTTTTTATTTATGTAGCACATTTAAAAACAGCATCAAGGCTGACCAAAGTGCTGTACAATACAAAAGTGTAGAAACACGATATAGAAGCGATTTAAGAACAGGACATTACATACAATTAAAAGCCAGTGAAAAGAGATACGTTTTAAGAGAAGACTTAAAAACAGATGTAGAAGGTGAAAATCTAATACTGATAGGCAAACTATTCCATAAAATAGGACCCACAACCGAAAAGGCTCTCCCTCCTTTACGCTTCAGCCTCGAGCGTGGGACATCGAAGAGATATTGATCACCGGATCTCAGATTTCTAGGTGGATTGTAAGGATGTAGTAAGTCTGACAAGTAAATGGGAGCTTGGTTGTGTAATGATTTATAAACAAACAATAACATTTTTAAATCAATTCTAGCGTGAACTGGCAGCCAGTGAAGTCATTTTAACATTGGGGTAATGTGATCATACTTCCGACCTCCTTTTAGAAATGTTACTGCTGCATTTTTAACTAATTGGAGTTGAGGAATAAGAGATTTGGAAATTCCACAACAATGAGAATTACAGTAGTCCAGACGAGAAGTGATGAAAGCATGAACTGCTATCTCTAACGTTTTCTCAGTCAAAAAGGGTTTAACTTTAGAGAGTACTGAAAGAACCCGCTTGACAATATAAATAATAGTTTAATATAAAACTGAACCAAAAAAGACAAACACACACGCACACACAGGTCTTGGACAGCTGTTCGTAAATCTCTCTCTCTGTCGCACTGCAGCTTCCAGTTGGCCGTTATCCCTTTCTGAGGCTTGATTATCCTGATTAGGGGCCGGGTGTGCGGAATCACGACCCGGCCTTGCCCTCCACCCTGCCACAGTATGTTACAAAATGCTGCATCGTGTTCCATTGACTAGCTGTTTGAAACACTCGCCTGCTGTACAATGCCACATGCGTTTTTTAAATAATATCCATTAACGAGTCAAAGATTTTACATTAAATGATAATAAAGTGTGTTTAGCCAATGTTTTACAGAGACAGGTTTTCAAAACACGGGATGCACACAAGTGGTTTTGTGCCGCTCTGTATTGAAGCCTTTTGTATTTCTAACTTTAATAGTTTTGTGCAATAAGATGTTATAGTTATTTATTCAATTTATTTGTTGATTATCCGTTAGTAACAATGTTTCAGTGCTTCACTTAGCATCCGTAGATCCCTATGAAATGTGTCTGATCGGGTTCATATGACTATAACAGAGCCTAATTATACATTATTATCCTTAACACCGACTAGTCGTTCAAACAACCAATCGACTAGTCAATTATGAAAATTGGTAGTTTAGCACATCCCTAGTATGCATCAAAAAAGTCAATAAAATTATATTATTAGTTTTTTCAAGTCAATATGAAAAACCATTTGCAACCCAATTTACTTCCGGAATCACCAAATGAATATTCACCAGATGGATATTCAATGAGAAAAATGTAGGGCGGGACTTTGGTAAATCCATCATGATTTGATTGGATCATGAGAAGTTTGTGTTACATACTAGAATGGAGCCAGGTGGTTGGAGGGGAGGGGTAAAAAAGCAAATGAGATTAGTAACATAAACGAAGAGGAAAGTGGTTGCAGAGGCAGAGCAAGTTACTACATTTTAATAAAAGTTTATGAGGACAAGCATTTCTTTAATTTGGAATAACATGCACTGATGAATTGTGCGCAAAACAAAAAACTGTAACTAGGAGCAATTTTAATTTCATGTTGACTTCAAGAGCACTTATTTTGATTTGTCCTTGTAGAAATCCATGTATACAGTGGAGCTATGTGGCTACGAAGTTTTCACAGGTGGGCTCTTTGAAAGAGTGCATGTTTATGATGTGATTTTATAAACAAGTTAAAAATATCTAATTCAAGACTGGGTAAATGTAATTCTGTTTTCTTCCTGTATCATTCCAGGTGCTGGTGTGTTTGTTTTACGCATATTACATATTTGTGCGGCTATGTATCCCTCAGTTCCGCAGTATCAGTATGCAGCTCTTTGACCTCAGGGTCATGGTGTTGTGTGTCTTCAACTCTATACTGCCAGGTACACAGCACTGCCAACACGTCCTCCACATTTAATTCAAGCACATCCTCTCATTCATTTATACTGATAAAGATATGCATCAAAATAGTTTGAGAAGGTTGTTATGTAAAAAGTCTATGGATGCAGCAGTTGCAACAAATGGCAAATCATGATGAAAACAAATTATGTTTTTATTATTCGGTTTGTGTGATGTTAGTGTACTTTGTGTGCTTGTAGGTGTGCTGGTGCTCTTTCTGGCTTTCTTTGCCTTTCTGCACTGTTGGCTAAATGCATTTGCTGAGATGCTAAGGTTTGGAGATAGAATGTTTTATAAGGTAAGGGACAGCACAGGAAGGTCACACACATGTGGCCTGTACTTACATTTCACAAACGCACATAGTCTATGGGTTTTGATTCAAGAGTATGTTCTGAAGGTTTCACATTATCAGACTTAAATTGTTTTTTAAAGGATTCATTGCTAAATTCAGGATTCCCAGATTCCTGTAAATATACAGAAAGGATTTGGAATTTGAAAGTGAATGGTGATTAAACATGGAATATATACTCACTGAGCACTTTATTAGGAACATTATGGTCCTAATAAAGAGCCTGACGGGGTCTTCTGCTGTAGTAGCCCATCCGCCTCAAGGTTCAACATGAGATCCTATTCTGCTCACTACATTTGTACCGAGTGGTTATCTGAGTTACCATAGCCTTTCTGTCAGCTCTAACCAGTTTTTTTGTCTTTGGCACCATTCTGAGTATGGTGACTCTAGACACTGTTTTGCGTGAAAATCCCAGGAGATCAGCAGTTACAGAAATACACAAACAAGCCTGTCTGGTACCAACAATCATGCCATGATAAAAAATTTTGACCCGTATCTGCATGATTGTATGCATTGCACTGCTGATACATGATTGGCTGAATAGATAATCACATGAATATGTAGATGTACAGGTGTTCCTAATAAAGTGCTAAGTGAGTGTACATCTTTCCATTTATGCTCTGCTCTAAAGTACCGGTATTTAATTGCCTAGTTATTGCTCTTGTGTGGAGTATAAATTGCTCTTAAACCATAGTGAGGTCTGATTCATATTATTTTAGTCGATTCTTTTCAGTGAATTGGTCAAACCTGATCACACACTGGCCTAAATTCTTATTCTAAATGACTGGAACGGTCATGGAAAAAGATTTATTGCTGGAAAATTTGCATTTTCTCTAGGACTGGTGGAACTCTACTTCATTTGCTAACTATTACCGTACCTGGAATGTTGTGGTACACGACTGGCTGTATTACTATGTCTACAGGGACTTTATGGGGGTAAGTCATCAGATCTGAATGTCAAATGTGTGGCGTATTTGAATGGAATAGATGATTGTGGTAAAATCCAATTGTGCATCATACTAAACCAAGTGTGATCATCCATTTATAGATGACACAAAAGCGATTTCGTGCAGCAGCCATGTTTGTTGTCTTCACGGTGTCTGCCGTGGTGCATGAGTACGTTCTGGCCATCTGTTTTGGCTTCTTCTACCCCGTCCTCTTCTGCCTTTTCATGTGCTTTGGAAGTAAGAACCTCACATACTACAATCTTTGTTTTAAAGTTTAGGTTACCTTTACTCAACGTTTCATGACTGATTAATAAGACAGATCTTATATGTGAAAATCTGGAATCCTTCACTCCAAATCCTTTTTTTTTAGTGGTGTTTAACTTCATCCTTCATGACCGGAGAAAAGGGCCGATCTGGAACGTGATCATGTGGACTGCGCTGTTCTCGGGTCAGGGACTTCTCATCTGCCTCTACTCTCAGGAATGGTACGCGCAGCGCTACTGCCCCATAGAAGAGGTAAACAGTGGTTTGGTATCTGGTGGGTTAATTTGTGAGGAAATATTATTGTGGAAATTATTTATTTATCATAGATATTCTCTCTTTTATTACTCTTTGTTTCTTCAGCCCTCTTTCATAGACCTGCTGAAGCCTCGATCCTGGACTTGTTATCCACAAACCAACACTGCTGTGTACACTAACTAAGACACACCTCCAGCCAGATGAATGGGATTTACACTGGGGGAAAAGAGAGGAGCACAATTTATTCTTGAACTTAAAAAAAAAAAAAAAAAGATTTTTAACTTTGTATTGCACTATGACCAAACTTTAAAATGATAATCTTGCGTTACAAACCTGCCTTAGATATTTTATTTACTATTTACTGAGATCTTAATTATCATAATTTATGATAATGCCCATCATAGAATGAAGAATATATTTAATGTATCTTATTAATTTTTAATTATTTCCCATTTCTAAGCAACAAAGTCTAGTTACCATTTGACAATCTATTTTAGGTTTTGATTGATCTGGCTTAAGAGATACTTTTTTTTAAAAGTCTTTGTTATGTCATAAAGTTAAGGTCAGATTATAAATGTGTTTCATTTACTGCCACCTCACCTCACAAGTCATTTCATTTTGTTTTAAGGTAGCGTTTGATATTGTAGTGTTGACTGTTTGAGAGAACTGAATGTATTTTAAAACAGGAGACAATTGTGATGTCATAGACAAGCTGGGTATTGATATTGTAACTTTTTGACCAGTTTTCTCTTGGACACGCACCACAGCCAAGCAATTCCCTAGAATGTTTACAAAATGGGGAATTCCAGAACCCCAGTAGATTTAGCTTTTTTGCCATAATGTGATGAAATACAAACATTTTCTAAACTTGCACTTGCAGTTTTAATTATAAGGAAGAGTTTTAGAGAAAGCATCTAAAATGTTATATCTAGTTCCTTTTTCAATTCAGCCATTTTGTACTTTATTTACTGTTTGATACGTTTAACTGGTAGCCTGGACTAAGATTTGACTTGGACTCTTGTATTGTTTTTTCCCTAGAAGTATACAAAGGGTTATATCAAATAATAATTTTATTGCTGTGATTTAGGCCTTATTTATTGCACAGTAGAATATACAATTTTGTAAGTATTGAGGTGTTGTGGCTGGCTGCACTGATCATTGTAGTATTACTGATGGTTTTCAAGCACATTTCATTTATAAGTTCCAAATTGCTATTATCGTTTACACTACCAGGACATTATCTCCTGTATTTATTGTAAGTGCTAACTGTGTTGTCATCAGTTTAAAGTGAATATTCTCTTAAATTCCACAAGATAATTTGTATGTGTTCTTTGTGATATTGTGTAATTAATGTGATTTATTTAACATGTACCTGCAATAACTGTAATAACCAGCAGGTGATGGTGGAGAGTTGATTGGACCATGTATGTATTCAGTGGGGGTTTTTTAAGCACCTGCTATGTTAAATCTCAGTTGTAATTTCCAGAACAATCGATAACTGTAATATTCATCACAAAAAAAAAAAAAAAAGAATTGATCAATATTTTGGAATAACACAAATCAAGTGCCATATTTTTAAACAAAATGTAGTCTGTCACATCATGAAAAGATAAATAGACAATTTACAAACTTCACTGTGTTTTGCTTGTATTAACTACATGTTACCAGGTTGTGTGTTTATTAAAAATCAGTTTTCGAACCATATCTCTCATGTGACATGGTCACATTAAATCAAAAGCTTTAAAAGTGAATGAGAATATAAAAAAAAATTAAATGGGTGAAATGTTCCACAAAATTAAATATGCATTGTCAAATTATATTTTGCCATTGCTGCCAGAAACCATAATGAATGAAAAGCCTGAATTTACTTATTGCTAGATATTCAAGAGGGACAAATCAAATTGAATAATTTGTAAAGAGGCTGGAGAATCACAAAGCTAAATAATGCCTTATTACATAGTAATAAGTCAGACTTTGTCTATTAGCCTATTTGATTTATTAGTAAAATGGGCATGCTGATTCAGAGTTGGTCATTCAGCATAAAAAGATATTAGCTGTATTAAAAATGGCTCACTGTATTACAATTAACAAGACAAAGCATGACATTTCATAACTAACATGTTTAAAACAATATATCAGTGGCGGGCCTTGCATTTAAAGTCTAGGCCTTCAGTGTGTTTCATGCTATTAAGAAAACACAGTTTCACAATGAATAAGACACCCTATGCCTTTGGGCATCATACATTATGTGCTAACTTGTAATACCAATTAATTGACATTTTAAAACACGTCCACGCACGAAAGCCAGAACTTGAAATGACACTTAATGCTCAACAAGCCTAATTTTAACTGCAGCATGACTGTTTTGGGAAATACTTAATAAAGTGAATGTTTATCACTTACTTTGTATATCTCCCTGAGTGTCAAAATGTTGTGACATCATGCTTCTCAGAGAAATCAGAGTTGAGAATTTCTGCAGGAGCCTACAAGTTGTGATTCTTATTTAAGAGGCATTCCATTGCACCTTTCCAAGTAGCAAGTTGTAAAATCCGACTTGAGTTGAATGGAACGCAGCACTACTTCTCAAAACTTGATCCGACACTGAGTGCTCAAGCAGCCTAATTTACACTAAGAAAACTCCTGATATTACTATAACAATGCAAAAAGCATTTACCAATTTACTTGAAGTGAAAATCAGTCTTCCTTTACTGTTTAATAAATTAATCAATCACACAGTTATGGAGAACATCTCGTGTTTTTAAATCCATAAGGATCTCTTTCTCAATGGTGATGTGGCAGTGACTCGTCAACAAGATCTCATGCTCTTCGCTTTTAAATGACGTACATCACTTAAAGTGTGATTGCGTCACTCAAGGCCAGCTAGAAGGCCTCGACCGGGACATATCCTAAAGATCACACCATCCAAGAACAAATAAATCAATCTGATTGGCTGATGAATCTGACAATCTGACATTAATTGTTCATTCATTTGCACTGTTGAGGGATTCTGTAGAAATTCTGAAGGCCTGATGTGGTGGAGCTCAGACTCACACGCTGCTTGGGGCATGCAATTTGTGAAACAGTTGTCACACTTCGCTTGTAAGCATCAAGGAATACATTTTGACTGGATAAACTTTTCGTTTTTCTCTATTTGTTTGTAGATTAATTAAGAGTGGAAAGTGATTAAAAATACATATGCAAAAAGGTGATGGAGAATGAAAGGATGAAAAATATTTATTTATTTGGCATGTTAGACCAGCAGAGAATGCTTTGCTGGCTCTGAGAATTCACCACTGATATATATAGTTTATATATATATATATATATATATATATATATATATATATATATATATATATATATATATATAAAACAACTAACATTACACAAAATTGATACATTTTTAATTATTTAAACTAAATTTTAGTCCATAAAAAAAATAAAATACATAAAAGTTCCAAACCCACCACATTTTTTATTTAATAGTTAAATAAATGTTTTTTTTTCAGCCTCAGTTATGTCAAAACATCCTATCCATGCGTCACAATGGTAGTGATTCGGTAAACAGAATATTTGCATCACTGCCATAATGTGCAGTGTGCGCGGTCTCCGTCATTGCCTCGTGAAGCGCACGCCACTGATTCTGCGGTAAAGATGGCGGCGGCGGAGGGGGCTCGTAGCGGCTGGAGCAGAACTGAACGACCCCAGGCGGGTCCGCTTTAAGAGAAACAGTCGGGGGGCCAGAGGATCGTACATTGCCGTTTAACGCAGCCGCTTATCCGGTGCTGTAGTAGAATTGAACGTTTTGACTGTGTGTTGTTTGCTGTTAGGTGGTGGGTGGGTTCACATACACATCGATTGCTAAGCTAAGCTAAGGGAGCTCGGTCCGGTCCGGTAGAGGAGGGTGAGTTAGAGCAGCAGCAGCAGGAGGAGGAGGAGGAGGAGGAGGAGAGGTGATCCAGAGGAGGAAGACTCCCATCCTGTGCAGAACAGCCGGTTTGGTTGGGGGATGTGAGCGATCCAAACGAACGGCGGGTCTTTCCACGGATCTGTGTTGTTTTCCCACCCAGAACACTCGTAGGATGGGACAACAGGTAGGCCGCGTGGGAGAAGGGGCTTCCGCGGGGCTTCAAACCCCACCGCAGGTACAACCGCAGCTTCAACAGTGTAGAGCGAATCGGTCCAGCAGCTCCGGGAGGAGACCCCGAGACGGCAGCAACAACACCGGGACGCCACCGGGCAGAACTGCTGCAGCAGCCGCCGCCGCCGCCGCAGCAGTCTCTGCTGCAGCTAACACCATGCCAGATCCAGGAGTCAAAATATTCACCCAACACTCAGGTATGGACACATTTATATTAATGCAGTTGTGTTCAGTTTCCAGGTTTATTTATGCGAGTGTTTATTCTGGTCTATCCATTCGGCATGCATGCGGTAGTTGGTGGAGGATGGAGCTCTTCTGTCCGATGAGATGTTGAGATCTTAGAGTATATACACTCAAGCTGTGTCGCAAAATCAAGAGAGTTGCCTAGTTAGACAGCATTATTTGGCTATCACGAGCGCGTTCGAATGCTCGATTTGAATGTTTTTTACATCATGTGAGAATTCGAACGCTTCTATGACGCCTAAACATGCTGGTAGGCTGTTCACCAGGCTTTGAGACAGAACCTCTGAAGTCCATTAAGGGCTCTGGTTAGCTAGCTAAACCCCCTATTTTCTATAAGAAACACCTACTTTGACACTTTTAGTGACTGGGTGTCTTTGAATGAATAGTTTGAGTAAAATTATTTTGTATTTGTTTTAAACTGTGCTTAGTGTTTGGTCATCTTCCAATATGATAATCTGACCTTTGTAGAGTGAGAAGTGCTGGTTTGGTTTGAAAGCTGGGCTGGTAGCTGAGAGGTTGTAAGTTCACAACCCAGTAATGGGTGATCTATGAACTTGCACTTGTACCTATTCCAGGAGGACTAGGGTATTGTACATGTAATAAGTTAACTTTAGGTCACTTTTCACAAAAAAGTGACTGCTAAAAGACAAATTAGTAAGGTTTATGGTCCCTGAAATGTAGAAAAACATTGCTTTTTAGATTCTATCAGTTAAATTTTCAGGTAAGAATGATATTATTGTTAATTTAGTTTTAAAGTGGAGAATTATAGTTGTTTAAGGACAGTAACTAAACTGATAGAGAAGATCAGACAGAATGCTTTCCTGACTGTAGAAATGTTGTCTGATGCCAATTTGTGTTATTTGATAGCATTTTTGTCTATTATGAAGCACTTGGTGGGAAAGCTGCTGGGGAAGCCATCCACTTTCTCCTATTACACTCTAGAGTGATTTCACTGACTCACTACTGTTTCATTTGCAAGGAGGAACACAAGTGCACATGAGTGAATGTAATACTGATTGATTGCAATATTGTGCCATACAGGTTTATCAGCACAAATCTCATATTCCAGACATTGTTCGGATTATTGTGATTTAAGCACATTGGTTGAACTTTTATTATTATTATTATTACTACATTAGGCTAGTTGTTCGGTTCAAATTTCAAAGGAAGCAAAGATATTGTCTTTTAATTTTGCTGTGCACACACATGTATACTATGCAGTATTCAGAAAGTTTGTTTCATCCTGAGGATAGATGCTATCTTTTGATATTTTTGTTGTGAGTCCCCCAAAGAAAGCTAACTAGAGTGTGGTTTGTTACAAGCTAAATTCATAAATACTGGAACATATGACCTTCTCAGTGGCCCTAAGCCATAGCATGGCATTAACATCAACTGATTTCAGATGCATATAGACAATGCAAAGGCCAAAGATGGAAGGAATATCGTTGTGATCAGGCGACACTGGGATTGGAGTGAACATGATGTCAGTTGTCTACTACCTACATGTAGAAAAGGCAGTGTTAGGTTGGGTTTCCTTGGAGCCTTGTGCCCAGTGATGGGCTCTTATCCATTGGCTGGGTTGATCAATGCCAGAGAGGACCTTTTCACATCTTGTCAGTTGAACCCCTTCAGCTGGAAACTCTGACCTGCATGGGCCACAGATGAGTTATTTTTACTCCCATCCCTTATAGCCTGATGTATAGCAGTGGTTGAAAGTAATTTGAATAATCAGGATAATAATTGTAGGGTTACAGGCCTGGCTTGTCATACCAGTGATGATAAACTGCCATGCCAAACTTGGATCAGACACACCTTGTATCTGATGCTGAAGGGTTATGAAAGGAGAATGGAACATCTTTGGTTCTTGTCTCGGTCTGGAGGAAAGATCTGATCTAAAATTATTTAGCTTGGTCACACCAGTCACTGTGGAACAAACACTCAAACATTTTCCTTTTGTACAGTATAGTGAGTTGGAGCCTTGTGGCCGTATAGGAAATATATAATAATAATGTTCCTCCCTGTCTCAGGCCCTCTGTCTAAAATGCCCAGTTTTAAGATGTCTTAACCCTTCAATACTTCAATGTAAATGCACACTGTTGTGATTGGCTAACATCGTGCAGACCTTCCAATAGAGCCATATTTGAAACGCAGTCCGAAGAGAATGAACAAACTGTTCACTCATGCAGCACCATAAACTATCAAACAGTCATGACATATGAAATATTCTTGAATTAAATTGTTTACATACGGATTTGCCTGGCGACCTGTCCAGGGTGTCCACAGCCTTTCGCCCAATGTTAGCTGGGATAGGCTCCAGCTCCCCGCGACGCTGTACACAGGATAAGCGGTTGACGAATTATCCAGAAAGGCACATAAAGGTGTCCTGTGTAAGTTAGGGCTGGGGATAGGACTATATAATCGATATCGACGATGTCGTACAAAGATCCCAATGCCGACTGCGAACAGGCGATGATCGACAATATTGGGAAATGGCAAATCCATTAATCTGGGAAGTCGCCAAATATATTAAAGAGTGGTCAGGGTATGAAACTAGCACTCACCACATGCAAAATGCGACAAGGCTGAATCTAGTTCGCAAGTTCCTGGTCCATATGTCATGTGCGGGTGATTTTGTTCATCTACCTGTAACAGGCGACACGTGAGTGACACGTGACAAGAAATGCTGTTAGTCACAAAGACACGCACTTGAAGATACACATTATTATATTTTTAAGAACAGACAAAATAAAAGCCATCAATGCTTGTGTCTGATTCACTGTTTGTTCAGAGGTGTGCAGTGCAAGCCTGTCACGTGGAACAAGCATATGAAAAGAGATTTCACTCTTTTTCTTTCTTTTTTTTCTGACTGTTTCATTCATCTGAAAACAGTTTACAAGAATAATGTAATCTATGAGAATGCTGCAAATTATCTCTGATCATCTCGGGTGGTGCTGTGAGTTTGGTTCGCTTTATTTCCACACGGTTGGCATGCATTGTGAACGCAACTCTGCAGGTTTAGTAATATATATCTTATTAAAGAAACAAAGAGAAAAGTGATTAAATTATAAAATAATACAAAAACAATTATTTTATAATATAGAACATAGAACGTTATTTTCTTTAGGCAGCATTAACTGTATTACCAAAACACATTACAAACACTAATTCGACAAGAACACATTTGGCAGCATTATTTTGGGAACACAAGGGAATCTATTAGACTTTATTATTAAGATTATTATGTTCTTTACATTTATGA
Organism: Xyrauchen texanus; assembly: GCF_025860055.1. Lineage (NCBI taxonomy): Eukaryota > Metazoa > Chordata > Actinopteri > Cypriniformes > Catostomidae > Xyrauchen > Xyrauchen texanus. The sequence continues at coordinate 32,621,180 of NC_068302.1, read as the reverse complement.
TTGTCTTTAGTTCTTAATCTGTAGGCTATTAGTAATTTTACACCTGCACAGTACGACTCGGCTCTGCTTGCTTTTTGTGGGTTTTCCACTGTGGATAGTATCATTTGTTCAGACAACTTTCAAATTGTGGAAAAATAAACTGTTGTGTGCAAAACCATGCCATGGTCAATAAACGAGGTGCTGGCGGTCCACTCGTTAGTGATGAGCAAAACAAAAAAGTCTCTCAGGAAGTGTCTCAGCTGTTTGCTGCACATGGCTACCACCGGCCCTACCCACAGTGTAGGGAAAAGTATAAAATAAAACTTAGAAGTGACTACAGAACCATCAAGGAAAAGTGGAAGGGGTTCGACCAAATGGATGCAATCTATACCGGCGAGCAATGGGAGGGAGAGTGCCCTGGACTCAGCCACGATGGACGATGGTACATTTTGTTAGGTTATCTCTATACTCTGCTTGAAAGCTTCACTTTATTTAGTTGATCAGCTACTGGAAGCTTCCTTCTAAAACAACCAGGCCAATTTAACCAAGTTACACTTGTAAAATCAACATGCAACAACTGTTTTATGCTGCACAATGAGCTAGTAGCTAACAGCTAACGGTTGTGTTATTGTTTTGGTCAGTTTGTGTCGTGTTTAAGATGATGTCACGGCAGTAGAGGCGGTGCAACTATGACGATCATCCTATAATCCCACCCTCGTTGAGGGTCTCTACACTGCAGTGGAATTGCATGCTCAGAAAAGTAAAGCGAGTAGAGTTGAGGCGAGTCGTAACGTGCAGTGGAAAAGTGCCACTAGTGTGGTTAATGGATGCTTGCATGATGGCAAATGGATCCATTGGCGACGTTAAATGTTTAAATAAGGTGGTTAAATAAAGAGTTATTAATCACTTCTTTATTTTATTGCTTTTTTTTTTTTGTAAAGTGCAATTTGAATTTAGAAATGGTTCAAAGTTTATTATTTGTTACATACATATTACATGTGATGTAGTGAAATGTCTTTACTTAGTTCCTCGTCCCACAGTGCAACAACAAAGAGAACCAAAAATGAACTAAGGACATACACCCACATAATGATAAAAATATATAATAAAATATATAAACTAAAGAAATGTAAGATAAATAAATAAAATATAGTAGAAAATAGGCTAAATGGGTTAGGTTGAACAAATGTACACAGTATACAGAACTATACAGCGTGCAACATTTTTTGTTAAAGCTTCCGGTTACAAAGTCCTGGATCCAGTTGCAGATAAGAGGAGTTCAGCCCCAGGTTCTGGAGATTTTGCAGAGATATTTTGTTTGTTTTTCGTGTTTCAATATATACAATTTTTAAAGCAAAATCAATAAAGCAAAGACTTTCTGCAGGGGGTTGACGATGTAATCGGATATCACTATGTTTAAGGCAGTTATCGATAAACTAATTTGTACATATTGCCCAACCTTAGTGTAAGTCTCCTTTGGTGTAGATGCATCTCCCATGACAAATCTCTCTCATCTTCACCTTTGTTACTGACTGAACAACAGTGGGTGGTGCCAAGGGTGCAATGACAGAAAAATAGGCATTGATGTCTTGTTGAAGAGGCAATCATATGCAGATGCATTTGGTCCTTGTGACATCACAAGTTCCACAAATTCCAAACCAGCTGTTCTTGCAGGAAGTTTTCAGTTCTGATACAGTATTTTTTTTTTATATTAAAATGACCTCATACAATGTCAAAAGATTGACAGATTTCCCATTTGATGACCCCTTTAAAATAAAAAAATAACTTATTTTCATCATAATAGAATTGCAATAGCTTTGTATGTCTCTGAGAAATGTTTTCTTTTGGCTTACATCACAAATCCCTCTTTTTTTCCAACCCCTTCTATCCAGCCACCTGCCATCACTTTTTATGATCAAATCTGCTCCTAATGGATAAACCATCTCTACCTTTTTTCCCCATATATATATTTATACAGTTGAAGTCAGAAATGTACAAACATTTAGGTTGAAGTCATTAAAACTCCACCAGTTCTCTGAAGAAATGGGCCAAAAATTCCAGCAACTTATTGTGAGAAGCTTGTGCAAGGCTACCCAAAAAATTTGACCCAAGTTAAACAATTAAATAAATAAAAGCAATGGTTCCAAATACTAACAAAGTGTATGTAAACCTCCGACCCACTGGGAATGTGATGGAAGAAATAAAAGCTGAAATAAATAATTTTCTCTACTATTATTCTGATATTTCACATTCTTAAAATAAAGCAGTGATCCTAACTGAACTAAGAGAGGGAATATTTTCTACGATTAAATGTCAGGAATTGTGAAAAACAAACACAAACACAAACACAAGCGGGGGCAAAGACACGGGAAACTAAATACAATAACCAACAACCGTGAGACGAAAGGGTAGTGATATATATAGGGGCGAGTGCAGGTGTAAACCATGACAGGTGATGAGACGAGTGCAGGTGAAACTAATGTGCAGGAGTGCAGATGACGCGAGTGCAGGTGGTCATAATGTTCTGGGGGATTGGAAACGCGTGAGAAACTTGAGGAAGGGAGATTGCCTACGAGCATGTGAGCGAGTAGGAGCAAAGTGGGCGTGAGGGCTCGAGCGAGCAAAAAGAGCGTGCGAGCTCGAGGGGCGGAACGAGCTGGGAGCTCGAGGGGCGGAGCGAGGGCCGGGGTTCGTGACAGTACTCCCCTCTAAAACGGACGGCTCCTGACGGCCGCGACTCGGTTGCGAGGAAGTGGTGCTGGACTAACCCAACAAACAAAAACCCTGAACAGACAACCCACAAAACACACAAACAAAATTGAGGGCAGTCCAAGGGGCACAGAGGGAAATGAGACAGTCCATGGGGTCAATGGGCAGTATCAAGGCAAGGTCTGGGGGAACATAGCGGACAGGCGGGTGGTCGGGAGATCTAGGGGGCAGCCGTAGGGCAGAGACAGGGTCAGGGGGTCTGGAAGGCGACTGGAGGACAGGGACTGCGTCCGGGGGTCTGGAAGGTGACCACCGGACAGGAATAGGGTCCGGAGGCCAGGGAAGAGGCCACAGGACAGGGAGAGGGTCAGGAAGTCCGGGCTGAGCCGTGCAAGGCGGTGCCATCAGTGGCGGCACTGTAGGCGGCTCTGGAGGTGGGGTTCTGGAAGGCTCTGGAGGTGGAGCCGAAGGAGGCTTTAGGGGCGAAGGCCTGAAAGGCTCTGGAGGTGGAGCCGACGGAGGCTTTAGGGGGGAAGGCCTGGAAGGCTCAGGAGGTGGAGCCAATGGAGGTGGCGCCGTGGGAGGTCCCCGAGGCAACGACCTGGCAGGCTCTGTAGTCTCGGGGGTAGAGCCGTAGGAGGCCCGAGAGGCGGAGCCATAGAAAGCTCTGGAGGCGGACCTGTTGGAGGCTCGAGTGGCGGAGCCCTAGGAAGCTCTGGAGTCTCTGGGAGTAGAGCCGTGAGAGGCTCGGGGAAAAAGGTCGTGGAAGACTCGAGAGGCTGTAGAGGTGTGGCCCTGGAAGACTCGAGAGACGAAGCCCTGAGAGGCTTGGAAGGGGGTGGAGCCCTGAAAGACTCGAGAGGAGAAGCCCTGAGAGGCTTGAGGGGAGGAGGAGCCCTGAGAGACTCGAGAGGGGAAGCCCTGAGAGGCTTGAGAGGGGGAGGAGCCCTGAGAGACTCGAGAGGCGAAGCCGTGAGAGGCTTAAGGGGTGGAGCCATGAAAGACTCGAAGGACGGAGCCCTGAGAGGCTCGAGGGGTGGAGCCATGAAAGACTCGAGGGACGGAGCCCTGAGAGGCTCGAGGGGAGGAGGAGCCCTGAAAGACTCGAGAGGGGAAGCCCTGAGAGGCTTGAGGGGGGGAGGAGCCCTGAGAGACTCGAGAGGAGAAGCCCTGAGAGGCTTGGGAGGGGGAGCCCTGAAAGACTCGAGAGGAGAAGCCCTGAGAGGCTTTGAGGGGCGAGCAGAGGCTGGCAGAGCGTGGAAGACTCTGGGGGCGGAGCAGAACCCGGCAGAGCCGTGGAAGACTCTGGGGGCGGAGCAGAACCCGGCAGAGCCGTGGAAGACTCTGGGGCGGAGCAGAACCCGGCAGAGCCGTGGAAGACTCTGGGGGCGGAGCAGAACCCGGCAGAGCCGTGGAAGACTCTGAGGGCGGAGCAGAACGTGGGGGCGGAGCAGAACCCGGCAGAGCCGTGGAAGACTCTGGGGCCGGAGCAGAACCCGGCAGAGCCGTGGAAGACTCTGGGGGCGGAGCAGAACCCGGCAGAGCCGTGGAAGACTCTGGGGGCGGAGCAGAACCCGGCAGAGCCGTGGAAGACTCTGGGGGCGGAGCAGAACGTGGGGACGGAGCAGAACCCGGCAGAGCCGTGGAAGACTCTGGGGGCGGAGCAGAACCCGGCAGAGCCGTGGAAGACTCTGGGGGCGGAGCAGAACCCGGCAGAGCCGTGGAAGACTCTGAGGGCGGAGCAGAGGTCGGTAGAGCTGTAGAAGACTCTGAGGGAACCTCTGCGGTCTTGAGCACAAGAACTGGGGAGAAGGGGCCCTCTTCCTTCTCTTGCGTCCTCGGCAAACAGGGGACGTGGCCATGGGGACGGTCGAGGCTACAGGCGCTGGCTCGCCGACCGTGGCGGGCATGGGCGCTGGCTCATGCCAGCGCCCAGGCAAAAGTACAAACGGGCAAATCCAGTGAAGAGTTGTCGAGGGAAGCGTAGGGTCAAAAGCCGGGGAATCAAAGAGAGTAAAGGGTGCAAATCCGGGAGAGTAGTCGAGGGGAGCGAGGGTCAAAGCCGGGGTAAACAGGATCGAGAGGCGGGTAAACTAACAAAGGGAGTAGACAGGGGTACTAGGGGAACGAGGAGCTGGCAAGCTAAGGGGGTAATCAAGAGGAGTTCAAGAGGTGAGCAAAACTAGACGAGACTAGCGGGGGCAAAGACACGGGAAACTAAATACAATAACCAACAACCGTGAGACGAAAGGGTAGTGATATATATAGGGGCGAGTGCAGGTGTAAACCATGACAGGTGATGAGACGAGTGCAGGTGAAACTAATGTGCAGGAGTGCAGATGACGCGAGTGCAGGTGGTCATAATGTTCTGGGGGATTGGAAACGCGTGAGAAACTCGAGGAAGGCAGATTGCCTACGAGCATGTGAGCGAGTAGGAGCAAAGTGGGCGTGAGGGCTCGAGCGAGCAAAAAGAGAGTGCGAGCTCGAGGGGGCGGAACGAGCGTGGGAGCTCGAGGGGGCGGAGCGAGGGAGCGGGGTTCGTGACAACCAGATTCATGTACAACAGTAAAGAGAAGATGCAGGAGTGCAGGCACTATCGGAAGGATTGCAAAGATAAAGCCACTTTTGAAACAGAAAAAGAGAAAAGTTTAGAGTGGGCAAAGAAACACAGACATTGGACAACAGATCATTTTAAAGGAGTGTTATGCATCTTAACCCCATTGAGCTTTTGTGGGGTCAGCTAGACTGTAAGGTGCGTGAGAAGTGCCCGACAAGATTAAGATTAAACTTTATTGTCATTGTGCAGAGTACAGGTACAGAGCATTTTCCAACTAAGATGGGGTCAGAGCGCAGGGTCAGCCATGAAACAGCGGTCAAGGGCCTTGCTCAAGGGCCCAACAGTGGTATTTTGTCGGTGCTGGGGCTTGAACCCCCGATCTTTCGGTTAATAACCCAGAGCTAGAATGCCAATGATCTGCAAAACTGTCATTGCTGCACGTGGAGGATTTATTGATGAGAAACCTTTTTTTTTGTTTTTCACGTTATTAATGTCCTGACTATATTTGTGACCAGTTGAATGCCACTTTAGTGAATAAAATTAGCAATTGCTTTCCATAAGAGCAAAATCTATACATTATTCCAAACTTTTGGCCGTGTGTGTGTGATTATTTATTTATTTATATATTTTATTTATTACATTTATTCATTTGGCAGACGCTTTTATCCAAAGCGAAAGTCAGTGGTACGAAAAGTGGCATACTACAAAGTTTCACTAGCATTAGAATAGTATTCAAAACGGATTAAAAGTGCAACAATTATTATTATGATTATTATTTTTTATTTTTTTTTGTGACTGGTTTAGGGCTCATTGAAAAGGATAGACAGTGAGTCCTCACGGATCGAGTTGGGAAGGTCATTACACCAACGTGGTATGATGAAACTGAAATTACGGGAAAGTGTTTTGGTGCCTCTTTGTGTTGGTACAAGAAGACAACGTTCCTTAGACGACTGCAGGCTTCTGGTGGGTGTGTAGCTCTGCAGAAATTATTTTAGGTATGCTGGAGCAGACCAAGTGACTGTTTGGTAACCCCTAGATTTCTGACCATTATGGAAGGCGTTACTGTAGTTGCACCCAACTGCACGGTGATGAACATTGTGTTCAAGTGCACGGTTGGCTGGAAAGACACAGAGTTCAGTCTTGGCTGGGTTGAGTTGCAGGTGGTGTTCCTTCATCCAGGCCAAGATGTCTGCCAGGCAGGCAGTGATTCGAGCAGTTACTGTGGTGTCGTTGGACTGTAAAGACAAGTAGAGTTGCGTGTCATCAGCGTAGCAGTGGTAAGAGAAACCATGTGACTGAATGATGAGTCCCAGTGATGTTGTGTATATAGAGAAGAGAAGTGGCCCAAGCACTGATCTCTGAGGTACTCCAGTAAATAACTGATGTTGCTTGGATACATCCCCTCTCCAGGCTACCTTGAAGGACCTACCTGAGAGATATGAGTTAAACCATTCAAGCACAGTTCCTGTGATGCCCAGCGAGGAGAGGGAGGAGAGTAGGATCTGATTGTTGACTGTGTCAAATCGTGCGTTCACACCAGAGGCGGCAGCTCTGGCTGCCCTGCCAACAACGCTATCGAAAATTCGTTGACTCTCTGACATATTTGAAATAGGCGGCAACATTCATTGAGAATGCTTGGTCTTGTGAACTATATTTAAAGGGGCCACAAAACATCCAGAAATGTCGACCGGTATCTTTTTGACAACATATCACAAGTAGTGTATATCCTCATGAAATATTTTAATATATTATTATATAATATTATATAAACCATAATATCCACTTCGTCAACTCACCTGGCACACCAACAATTTCAGACAGCTTTGTCCACGCATCGTTTTTTTATTTTATTTATATCCCTGTAAGCAAACAGGGACAGATCAAATAATATGGGAAAACCCGCCACGGCAATAATCAGTTTCTCTTCCATTTTGTCTTCGGAACTATTGTTTGGTGGGAACCAAAGTTTACACGGTTGTGTTCTCTAGACTTCGCTAGTGCGGAGCACTTCTATATTCCAATAGGTTGCCGCCAAACCGCGTCAAAGCTCATTACCATAATGTTGGCTGCACTTAAACTTTCCTCTGACGCCCACACTGCCCAAGACTCGCAGGTGGTGCGCTTCTCGACGCCGAGAGACGCTGGCTGTCATAGAAAATGAATGACTTCTCGCCGCCTCTGGTGTGAACGCACGGAAAGGCTGCAGAAAGGTTCAGCAGAATCAGGACGGATGATCTGGATTCAGCTTTCGCCTTTCTTAGCGACTCAGTGACAGACAGCAGGGCAGTCTCAGTGGAGTGTCCACTTTTAAAGCTTGACTGATTGTCATCCAGCAGCTTGTTCTGTGAGAGATAGGCAGAGATTTTATTGAAAATGTCTTGTTTTCAATCATTGGCATAGGAGGAGGTTGACCAATCCCATTTTCCCCTTATTTCCCCAAATCCGACATTAAGGACTGATGACTCCTCTCTCACTGAGATTATCCAGTAGAATCTTTTTCTCTCCATTCAATTAAATTACATCAGTAATGACCATAACAATTTGTTCTTAATTTGTTCTTAATCAGCGTATTCATACAGAGGGATAAATTAAATGTCCTCCTTTCTGCATCTTTCCATTCCCTGCAGACTAGGGCTGTCAATTGGGCAGAGAAACTAGGTTTTAATTTTTACCTTAAATATATTCAAAATTTGAATAATATTTTAATTTTAAAGTCAGCTAATTTTTAAGTTGACCTTGCTTCAAACTTCCTAATAACACTGAAACACCACATTGTTTTATTATTCAGTACAGTTGTGTGTAGGGTAGCAATATTCCCAGATAGCAGTAGTATTTGGCTGAATTCAGTGGTGAAGTGGCTCAGACTATGGGCCAAGTCAAGGGGCTGTTCAAACAGACAAAACGCAACAGAATGGAACCAAATGTGAGGATCTCGAGATTACACACATTTCCAAGTGGAATTCCTTTCCTGACAAAGCATTTAAAAAAATCTTAATTTGAGAAATGCTTATAAGAGAGCAAGACACAATGGCCAAGTACCACCATCAACTGTTAGGGGCTGTTCACAACGAATACTTTTGCAACCAGTCATTTGTTTTTCCATGTAAACACATTCTAGACGAACATCTGTTAAATTAAAAAAAAAAAATTCTCTGTCTCATGCTGGAGTGCTGTTTTTTAGATGCTGTGTCTAATTAAAAAGAAATTGAAAAAGCATCTTGAGACACCTGCTTTCTATTAAACTGTATTTGTTGCACTGTGTCTAGCCTTTTTTAGCGCAAGAAAGCGACTGATCTGAAGTCATCGTCAGTGCTTGGCAAACATCCAAAATTCAAATACACAGTTTAGCATTCGAATGTGCATTTATTTTCTTAAATTCGACAAATATTAGAATTTTATTTTGACAGCCCTACTGCAGACAGACAATGAGTCAGCTTGCCAGCACTCTGAGGTCACAGGGCCAGTTCCACACTCTTATAATTTATTTATCGACTTTGTCCCATACCACATTCTTTCATTATTTCAGTAGGCTTTGCAAAGTGCTGCCCTGAATTTAATGCAGACCCAAAGTGCCCAAAATAATTGATTTTCTCAAAATGCAAACAATTTGTATATAAAATGTATGCATTTTCCTTTTATGCATTTTATGTTACGTCAGTTTCTATTCATGAATTTCTACAGTATGATGAAGGAATGAGAAACGACAAACTGCATTACAGTGATTTACCATGGGTACGCTGTGTTCTTAGGGATGACAAAGAGAAGAGTTAGGCTTTACAGTTTTGGTTAATATGATATAATGCAGTGTATCCCCAAGTGAAATGGTTCATTAGCCTAAATGTTGGCTCCAGTTGCTACGCAACAGCAAATGATATTGGTGTAGAATGTGCTGACGCAGTTGTGTGTTTATTGGCATTTTACAATGTCTTTGAACATCGCTCATGCAATCAGTATGAAGAGTTGAAGATGATACCCATCCGTTTTATAATTCTGAGTGAACATCTGAGATGATTTTCTGTGGGTTTCGTAGTTGTTCTGGCATCAGATTTGTATACATCATCACAGAAAGTTGATTGAATTCACATAATTTTATTTCTGGTATGCAGACAAAGTGTTGCTGTAATTACATTGGAATTGTGTTACATGAATTTTTTCTATTATCTGTTTGTTCTAAAGGTGCACTTTGTTGGATTTCCCAGGACACATGCTGATTGGAATTAGGCACTAAACTCAATTTAACGAGCCACTTTTTGATGTGTGAGACAGCTTGCACTAAAACAGCTAAATATATACCGCCTAGGGAAAATAAAGTTTTATAAAGAAGCTTTGAGACTTGAATTTCTGTTTTTCTCTCTTTCATTGTGCATACTTCATTTGAGGCACTTTCTTGGCCCATGGTTCTATTTAGACAGTTTTATGCCACTAGAGGTCATTAGAAAGCCATATTTTTATTGACCATAAGCTCAAACAGTATATTAGTGTTGATTTCATGGTTTTTAAGCTTCTCTAGCTGTTCACAAGGCAGTCATCAACTTGCTTCATATTCACCTATTGTCGGTATTCAATGTAAAAGTGAGTGCCTGTGCTTTCCTGGCAATCTGCTTATCCTGGTTCATTTTAACAGCCTTATCCGGCTCGGTCCTCTTATTTTATACTAATTAAAGTCTGGATTAGAAGCCCCCCATGAGTAATTCTATATGGGAGGTATTGGTGGATATGAAGAACGCTGTTTTGATCTGTCAGAACTAGGGTTGCAATGGTATGAGATTTTCACGGTACGATAACCATCTCAGAAAATATTACGAATTCACGGTATACTGTATTACACAAGTACTATTATCAGTTACATTGACCTTGTATTTGGACTTTAAAGTATTCAGATCTCTTTTTTTTTGTTGTAAAATATCAGCTCACTTTTCATTCACACATAGGGCTGTGTGATATGGCAACAAATATTATTACGATATTCAATCACGTTTGCACATTGCATTTAATTTCCAAATAAAGAAGAGAAAACAAAATCCTAAAAAGTCTAAGTAGTCTTTACAAAACTGCATGGGGGGCCCAGACACCGCCAATGCAGTGGGGTCTGAGGGATCTTCTATGAAAATATTACAATATTTTATAGAGTTTATCAATTGAGTGCAGTTGGATATGAATGTTATAAGATGATCTGTTCATTTTGAATCATAATGACTGTGTGTGTGTGTGTGTGTGTGTGTGTGTATATATATATATATATATATATATATATATATATATATATATATTATAATTTTTTACATTAAAATTATTTTCATATTTCTTTACATACAGATATCCAAGTATGGGGGCATACAAGACCTTGTGACTGTGCAATGATACTGTATGGGTGTTCAGGGGTATCTTCAGAGAGAAACTTTTTAAAATGTAAAAGTCTGAATGGACCATTTTTCTATTTTCATTAAAGTGAGAAAGACTAGACTACAAACTAGTAATTGTCTTGTCTTTCATCCTTGTCAGAGATGATGACATCTGAATAATTTCACAAAATTAGAACAGAAATCTATTTGTTTATTATTAAAGGCTTGGAACATGTTGATTGATAAAACTAAATTTAGAAGAAAAAAACGTTATAGTCTAAAGGCTCTAAAACACACACCTCATGTTTACTCACATGTGGGGAAAAGAGGATGCGGGTGCGGCTCGGGACAGGGCATCAGTGAACAGTGTTTCAATGCTAGAGATTAATATTAAAAAATACAGCGCAGAAAGATCAGATATGATGTAACCAACGCTGTTGTTTTGTCGCGCTGCTCACTAGAGACGATGAGTGGGCGTAACCGTCGTCATGATGTCTTGCAGTCAAGATGGGATCAATCTGGGGTCCGGATCTGGAACGCGGTGACCTGTGTATCGGGGGCAATAGCAACTTCATACAGTCTGAGGCTGCGTTTTCACTGACGTGGAAGAAATCCGCACAAAGCCACTCCCAACAATAGGGAACCGCTTGCCCCGCTCTGCTGTCAATTTTACAATCCACCTCGCGAGCTTGACGCTCGGCTTCCATAGGAAGGAATTGAAAGAGCTCGCTCACATTCGCTCAGCACGCGCCAGTGGAGACATACGACTAGAAAGCCAAACTGCTAGTGTATTTAGCAACTCGCATGTATAGGTGTAGAACACAGGCTAAATATCGGAAATTACTCAAAAGCTTATCGTCGATATCGTGGAGTTTTTTTATTGCGATAAATATTGATATCGTTTTATCGCCCAGCCCTATTCACACAGTTATTTTTTTGGAACCCATTCAACTTAAATATTATATCATTTGTAAGCAAATAATAATATATTATAACTGTAATATATAGTAATATATCTCAATCGTGCACCTTTAACTTTTAAACCCTCACGCTTTTATTTTGACATTCTTAACTCTCCAGGAATTCCTGTAAGTGTGTCTGTTTGTAGGCAAGTTCTTTAATTTGCATCTTATTCAAATTCTGGTAAAATGCACCTCCAGTGCCATTCTAAATGCATATTATAATGGTACTTTTTCACTGCACGTTATGGTTCGACTCGCCTCAACTCTACTCGCATTACTTTTCTGAGCTTGCATTTCCACTACAGTTTAGTGCCCCTCAACGTGGGTTGGATTATAGGATGATCGTCATAGTTGCGCCGCCTCTACTGCCGTGACATCATCTTAAACATGACACAAACTGACCAAAACAATATCACAACCACTAGCTGTTAGCTACTAGCTCATTGTGCTGCATAAAGCAGTTGTCGCATGGTGATTTTACACAAGTGTAACAGTTAAATTGGCCTGGTTGTTTTAGAAGGAAGCTTCCAGTAGCTGGTCAACTAAATAAAGTGAAGCTTTCAAGCAGAGTATAGAGTTAATGTCACAAAATGTACCATCCTCCATCGTGGCAGAGTCCAGGGCACTCTCCCTCCCATTGCTCGCCGGTTTAGATGGCGTCCATTTGGTCGAACCACTTCCACTTTTCCTTGATGGTTCTGTAGTCAGTTTTATGTTTTTTTTTTTACCTTTCCCTACATTGTTGCTAGGTCCAGTGGTAGCTGTGTGCGGCCAACAGCTGAGACACTTCCTGAGATACTCGCTCATCGCTAACGAGTGGACCGTCTGCACCTCGTTTATTGACCATGGCGTGGTTTTGCGCACAGCCATTACTTTTTTCACAATTGGAAAGTTGCATGAACAAATGATACTGTTATCGCTGTTGCTAACTTTAAAATTAGCGGGTTGATTTTGTGTTTCAGAAATCCAGTGATGCTGGTAGTGACTATTCTCCCTGACCAATCAGTGATCTGCAGGATTTTGACGTCACATTTATTATCGGCTCTGCTCACTTGGAACCTCGACCGCGGTGGTACTAAAAAAGTATCAGGTACCAGGTACTATCTACAGTGGGAAACCCCAAAAAAAGCGAGCAGATTTGAGTCTAGTTGTACCGTGCAGTGGAAAAGCCCCATAAGTGAACCTAACTCTTGAGCATCTACATCTAAGATGCTGTTTGTGAGTAGCGCTCAAATATTGCACACCGCGTGAAGGCTTAAAATAGCTGCTAGTGTGTGTGTAAACAGAACAGCGCCATTCACTGACGCGCTGGAGCTGCTCGAGCATTTTATATATTTACTTGCTAAACACAACCTTTTGTGATTCACAGAGCTATTGCACATCTTCAAGTGGTTTTGAATAAAATGCACGAGTCATATGAACTACTTTATTTGTGTTTTTATGGTTCTTTTATGTCATTCCTTAAGCTTGATAGTAATGAACATGATTAACACACAGTATCGGATCTGGATCAGGATACCGGTCCACCTAAAAGCTTCAGTATCAGATCAGTGCATCCCTGGTTTTGAGTTCTGCGCTCCGCAATATCGAGGGAATCTCAGTCAGGGCTCGACAATAAGGACGGCCGATGGCCCGGGGCGAGTGTGAGAGAGTTTCAAGAGTTGCAAGAACTGTCACTTGCCTGATCGGGCCAGCGCACGAGCAGCTAGACACGGAGCGCGCGCTCTCCTAGAACTGTCCTCACTTACTTCTGTGTCTAAAACTCATACCAGCCCCCTAAAATTCTGTGACTTTGTAATCAGCACGTAACTGTTCTTAACCGCTGCAGCCGGAAACATTGCACTTTTTTGAATCGTGAGGCACATTGTTGCTTTTCCCACATGTAAAGACTGGCTGTAGTGTGAGCCAAAATCATTGGAGTGTGGGCTGTGATGGAGCTTATCATTGGTTTGAGCCACTGAACTAATATGCCCCATTTCCTCATACAATTTATTAATGAGGGAGAATTAGCGTCTTGTTATGACCGATTGACAGAGGAGGCATGTTGCTCGTTTAGTTCGGTAATCCCGTTTAACAAGGAGAGAAAGGAGCTGGATTAATTAAGAGTAAAAGTGACTAATGACATTACAATGACATCAGGACGTAATTAAAACCTGTAATTACTTTCAGGCTATGTTTTTTTATTTTTTTGTGCATTACTTGATGGTTATGCACAGCAGTTCACAAAATGATATGCTTTGTTGTCATTTGCAGGGGAAACACTTATGATATTTAAACACTGATAAATTCTCTTAGTAGACACTCTGGTTTGAATAAAGTATAATTAGACTTGTTTCAGCCTCTGTGCTTTATCAATGGTTTAAAGGCTCAAAACACATGAAAGATGTTGATTTGTTGCCACCTAAATTTGATTTAATAAGGAAAATATTTAAGGATGAAAATAAGGTGCTTTTCAAACTGTTTGGAGACCATAAGAGTTCCATTCATTCAGAACAGATGTCATTTGAGCCATTAACTGATTAGGCAGCAAGGAAGCAAGTCAGCAGCCTACGTTTTCATGTGCAGCCCAATATAAAAGTGCTTCACCTGTGCTACAAGTAAATGTCTTATTATTCGCTGTGCACTAAATATACAATTGGTTTGATTCTGTATTTTTTTGTGTAAATGCGATTGATAATGTGGACATGCCATCCATGGCTGCTGGACTACTGTGTGTACTGTTATTTCCTTCTTTCTTATATATTAACAATTTCTTTGTGCAAATAAATTACAAAAATTTGATGACTAAAGAGAAATCGGAAGAAACTGCTAACTACCGTTTTAAAATACAATATATTTTTTTTAATATTCTTTTTTACAAAGTTAAAGTTTTGTGTGAAAATTAGTAAATATAGTGCTAAATAAGATATATTTTTTTTTAGCAATTTAATGTTATTTACTATATTAAATTGTGTGATATATCGGCATTGTATGGGTCTGTCGGCCACACTGCTCTCTGGATCTCGGCATCGGCCATTAAAAAAATCATATTGGTCGATCACAACTTTGAACCAAACATGTTATGTTCTGTAATGTACAGTGTAATAAAATGCACTGGTGATGATGACAACTCCCTAACCATGGACGTGAAATACACTATGCCTCCTTGCTGCTCATAATGCATGTTCAGACAGTGTGCCAACACTTCCTGTTCACAAGACCACTCTTGACTGATTCAATTCATTTATAATACACCCTAATGGCTCTTGCCAACCATGCTCCTTAAATCCATTAAATACATAGGGCTTATGCTGTATCATCTCTGAGAATGAGAAAATGTGTTCACCCTCACCTGGTGACGTGATTGTCTTTACTGTCTCGTCTTAATATCCTTAGAGGATGTCTTCCTAAACCCTTCATCAAAAACACTCCAAATAACCACTCTCGTCTCAGAAATGAAATGCAGACACTGTAGACATTGATTGATTGATTTATGCTGGCTCTTTTTAGACCTGCACAAAGATTCTTAATCGTAATAGAAGACATGTGGAATGAATAAGTCGGTAGGTTTGGTAGAATGCTGGTGGTGGAAACATTCCATAAGATATGGAAGATGCCAGTGTTCTGATGCGTTCTGTCCTGCCCACTCTGTTGTGGCAACTGGAGAGGGTAAAGGTGTGGCAAGTCTATGTAAGATGAGGTGGAGTTTGTTAGGAACCATAGTTCTGGAATGCCTCCCAGGCAGGAGAAGTACAATTACTCCATGCAAAGAGAGAAAGTTAGAGGGAGCTGGAAAAGGGCAAGAATGGAAGGAGATTACTGGGTGTTTGATTTAAGGTCGTGCCTGTGCAAATGTGTGTTTGTGTCAGGCGCATTCTTTTTGATTGACGCCATGCAGTAGTTGCTTTACAAAGAAGACTGTAACTGTTGAATGGACAACCTAAGGCACTCATACATCCCAACACTTTTGTCAACATTAGTGCCCGCCGGTGATAGCATTTGACAAATGATGAGTCTGAAATATGCAAATGTCATTACTCTAGTGAAATGAATATGTATTATCATTTTTAAGTGCCTTAAAGGTGTTGTTTTGGATAAAACTCTTACTTTATAAATACCTTTAAGATGACGGGTGTGGGCTATTTTCATGCTTTAAATTTTTTCAGATTTTCATACATGTATGTGCTTGTACATAAGAATTTGCATAGATTGTAGGCCTTCACTGAAAAATTATTTTGTGGTGAAGTAAATATAGCAGAAGTACCCTCAACTAAAGCACAAACTTGAAAATATTTATAAATTCTACTTTTGTATTCAATTCAAATGTGTAAAAATGAATGCTCTAGGCCATCACGATTATTAGATAACTGTCTGATCGCGGTTATTTCATCTAACCACAGTTATTTGAGACAACCACGATTATTGGGCATTCAAATTCCAATCACATTTTAATGAACAACTATGAGAATTTTAAGCAAATATACTGTATAAATGCCATGAACGCGGGTTTGTGTGTCATTCAGTCGAACTCTGAGTCCGAGCATCACTGAGCCGCATCGCGGAGTTCAACCAGCTCCTGTCCTGAAGAGTGCATGAAGTGCTCCAATGCGAGCGCTGTCAGCAGAGGCCCGTGCCAAACTCCAGCGAAAATATAAACGAACAAGTGTAAACCGTGATAGTGAATGCAAAGTGCTCCCGTTTCACTTTAAATTATCATGTTATTGCAAATGTTCCTGGTTCATACATGCTGTGTTAATGACACGCAGTGACAAAGTGGATGAGACACGTACTTTTTTTTTTTTTTGTGGAGTGATAAAATGATGAAACGAAATCTCAAAGGTTTTGCTTCATGACAAATATGGGCTGTGGGTTTAATCAGAGCATTAAAATAATGTGTGAAAGTGAAGAAATTAGGAAAGAAATGTTTTACTGTTGAATAATATAAATATAAAAAATACTGTATATTTAAAAACCTTTTTTTTTTATAAACAAAATTAATGTTCATTAGATTTCAAAAAACGTGTAAATGTAAAATTTGAAGATTTTTAAAACATTATTTTTCATGTCATTCGTAAGTTTTTAAAGCCTTAAAAGTAGTGGCCGACCGATATGGGTTTTTTAATGGCCGATACGATATATATCAAACATATTGTAAATAACATGAATGTTTAAAATTCATTATAAAAGCTGGGAAAATTGCGTTTTTTAGCGTAGTCTGAGGTAAAGCACCATTTATGATTCCAGTGCGGTCAGATTTGACTGATTTCACCAATCAAGTAGATAGGAGCTGCACTGTCAAGACTTGAAATAGCCTCCCGAGAGTGTTCCAAAAATGGCCAAGAGTGGACTGACTTGCTAGAAAGACTTTGGTTGCACTCGCGTGCTCGTGTGGATCCAGGGAGCAGCAGCAGTCTCCTGACAATTTAAACAGCCTTGATTTCCTGCTTGGAATTGTGACCACTGACCATCATGATTTGTGAATCAGAGGATTTTTTGATCCTGATCCTGAAGTTTTGATTCAGGGTGATAGAATACACACTTTGGAGGAAGATATTAGATGTGTGCCTGGGAAGAAAAACGCTGGATTTGTGAGGTTCGTGAATTACAAGTGTTTAAATTAGATATCTGCATATTTGCAAATGTTATAGTTGAAGTCAGAATATACATACACCTTAGCCAAATACATTTAAACTCAGTTTTTCACAGTTCCTGACATTTAATTTTAGAAAACATCCCCTGTCTGAGGTCTGTTAGGATCACTACTTTATTTTAAGAATTTGAAATGTCATAATAATAGTATTATTTTAATATTATATATTATTTAATTATTAATATTTATTTCATCACATTCCCAGTGGGTCAGAAGTTTACATGCACTATGATAGTAATTGGTAGCATTGCCTTTTATATTGTTTAACTTGCATCAAACATTTTGGGTAGTCTTGCACAAGCTTCTCACAAGAACAGAACTTGTGTAACTGAGTCAGGTTTGTAGGCCTCCTTGCTCACACATGCTTTTTCAGTTCTGCCAATCGGATTGAGGTCAGGGCTTTGTGATGGCCAGTCCAATACCTTGACTTTGTTGTCCTTAAGCCATTTTGCCACAACTTTGGAGGTATGCTTGGGGTCATTGTCCATTTGGAAGACCCATTTGTGACCGAGCTTTAAATTTCTGCTGATGTCTTGAGATGTTGCTTCAATATATCCACATAATTTTCCATCCTCATGATGCCATCTATTTTGTGAAGTGCACCAGTCCCTCCTGCAGCAAAGCACCCCCACAACATAATGATGCCATACCCATTCTTCAAGGTTGGTATGGTGTTCTTCGACTTGCATGCCTCACCCTTTTTCCTCCAAACATAACGATAGTCATTATGGTCAGACAGTAAAAAAAAAAAATGTCATCAGACCAGAGGGCATTTCTAAAAAAAATTAAGATCTTTGTCCCCATGTGCACTTGCATACTGTAATCTGGATTTTTTTTATGGTGGTTTTGGAGCAGTGGCTTATTCCTTGCTGAGCAGTTTCACTTGACTCATTTTACTGTGGATATAGATACTTGTCTACCTGTTTCCTCCAGCATCTTCACAAGGGTTCTGTGGTTCTGGGATTGATTTGCACTTTTCACACCAAACTACGTTCATCTCAAGTAGACAAAGCATCTCCTTCCTGAGTGGTATGATGGCTGCGTCCATGGTGTTTATACTTGTGTACTTGTCACGAACCCCGCTCCTCTGCCCCATCCCCGCTTCGTCACACACGCACTCACTCCTCAAGCTCGCACGCTCGTTCCGCCCCTCGAGCTCGCACGCTCGTTCCGCCCCCCTCGAGCTCACGCTCATTTTGCTCCCTCGAGCTATCACGCTCGTTTTGCTCCCTCGAGATCTCCTGCTCGTTAGCAGGTCTCTCTCCTCGGGCTCACATGCACGCTCCTATGGCCAGAACATTATGACCACCTGCACTCGTCTCAATCACCCCTTTATTCGTTTCACCTGCACTCGTCTCATCACCTTTCATTGTTTACACCTGCACCTTCCTCTATAAATATCACAGCACATTCGTCTCCCGCTTGTTGGTTATTGTATTTAGTTTCCAGTGTCTTTGCCCCCGCTAGTCTCGTCTAGTTTTGATCTCCTCTTGAACTCCTCTTGAACTCCTCTTGTCCTCCTCTTAGCTTGCCAACACCCCTTGTTCCCCTGTCTTCGATCCCGTCTAGTTGTGCTTGTGTCCCGGCTTCGACCTCCCGCTCTCGTTCACCACTCTCTCCCGGATTTGCCCCTTTACTCTACGTTCATTCCCCGGCCTTTTGACCCCACGCTCCCCTTGACTACTCTTAACTGGTTTTGCCCTTGTTTTGTACTGTTGCCTGCTTTTATTGTAATAAAGCAGTTTTTTCTCCGACATTGTTACTGTCTCTACTTGTATTCGCTACAGTACTATTGTTAGAGCAGATGAATGTAGTACCTTCAGGCATTTGGATATTGCTCCCAAGGACAAACCAGACTTGTGGAGGTCCACAATTTTCTTTCTGAGGTCTTTGCTGAATTTTTATTTTATTTTCCCTTAGAAATTCATCCACAGGTACACCTCTAATTGGATAATTGCCTAAAGGCTTAACATAATTTTCTGGAATTTTCCAAGCTGCTTAAAGGCACAATTAACTTAATATATGTAAAATTCTGATCCACTGGAATTGTGGAAAAGTTAAACAATCTGTCTGTAAACTGTTGTTGGAAAAATTGCTTGTGTCATGCACAAAATAGATGTCCTAAACGACTTGCCAAAACTATTGTTTGCTAAATCTGTGGAGTGGTTAAAAAATGAGTTTTAATGGCTTCATCCTAAGTGTATGTAAACTTCTGACTTCAACTGTAATAGAAGTTTTATTGATATTTGCCTTTTATCATTAGAAAATGTACAGGGAACTGTTGAGGAGAGACTGTTAGAATACATGCTTTAGAGGAAGATTTATGAGCGTTCCACAGGATGCTGGATCTGCTGAACTTGTGTGAGGTTTGTGTATTACAACTGTTTAAAAGAGATATGCGCATATTAGCAGACGGTATATGATATTAGTGTTATTGATATTTGCCTTTTTATCATTAGACAAGACAGTTAAAAGTTACAGCGAACTGTTGAGGAGAGGGAGAATGAAACAGGCGAGCATGCGTCTGCCGTGACTCTGATATGCAGACCATTTAAATGACACCGTGTTGCACATTTGCCTATTATTGTAGTAACACAATAGCATGTAACAACAAAATGAATCTTGACTGGTCGTTTACGTGTCTCGGTAAATAAAAAGGCAGAATATCGGCCCCGCGACATATCGGTCGATCACTACTTAAAAGGTTAAACATGTAAAAATATCTTCTTAAGATGTATAAACACACATGCAGAAAAAAGCACACTTTAAAAATATGATCATTTATATGACAATTAATCGTGAAAGCACTTAACGAGACAATTAATAGTCTTAATCGTAATTATTTGTTTGATTAATTTATCGTCAGCCATATTACAGAATCGTGACAGCCCATAAGTAAATATTATTTATGATTGTTTGTTATCTTTACAATGCATCATCATCTACCAGTCCTAATGTAGTAAACATTGTCATATTTATTTGCTAATTGGAGAAAATTTCACAGGTAAATGAAATAAGTACATTTTACACAACTTTTCAAAGCTGGTGTTCTCAGCATGCACAGAGCTTGAATGGTTAATGAGCTTGCATGGATTCACTGTTTGCAAGTTGACTTACATAATTTTTATTGTTGATTGTGTTGTTACTTTTTGTCAAGTCTAAAGTTAATTTTCTTTTAAAAATTACCCATTTATGATATAAAAAATGTAATATCTGTTAATTGCGATCGGCATTGTGTTTTTGTGCACCAAGAGTTCAGGTCTGCGTGTGCAGCTCTGGGTCTTGTAACTATTGCAATTAAAGCAAGATGATGTTGTTTAATAGATAGATAGCATGCATTAAGCATCACTGTAGAAATCTTCATGTGTCATGCGATACATGTGGTACTAAGCAGGATTGAAATGTTAGTACACTTTTAAAAGTAAGGCTTAATTCAGTTCTAGCTACATTACAAGGAAAATGTATTGAAACAAGAGTATGGTGAAGTAAACTTTACATTAAGAATTGTGTGTAACCTTTACCTGAAAATATGGTCTGTTAAATTTACTTGCAATTTCTTCATGGAAATAGTTTTCTAGTTTTTATTTTTTAAGTAAAACCCACTCCAAATTTTTCCGTGTACATTTCTGTCCTCATCTTGTCACATTTTCACACGGAATTATATTATTTAAACGCAACCAATATTGTGCACATAAATGTTGCAGGTTTTTTCTCTGTTCTGATCCATAATTTGATGATGTTTTAGTCTCTGAAAATGTGAGTCAGGTAACCAAATAATTAGAAGACTGTTAATATGAAAAATGTATAGTTTTTGCCTATTGAAAGCTTCATGTTAATTAGAGAGTATGTTTGCATATATGCTGATGATAACTACTAAAAACAAGCTCATTCAAAATATACAGCAAAGCAAAAAAACTAGTTTACAAAAAAACTTTGTGACTTTACCCCAATAAATGAAATCCATTTAAACTGTTTAACATGACCTTACTTGTTGGCTTGAGCATAATCAGTGCAAGATTGTGCATGTAATCATCACCCAGCCCCCTTCCTTTTTTTACCCTTTATATTACAAATAGGCCTGAACATTCCAGTTGTCTCTTGAGCATTTTCTTGTTCAAATGTGTCAGTCTGTCAGTAATATGTCTTCTGAAACATGTATTTATCTTGCAAAAAACAAACATCCTTTTTGCAGCATTTGCATTTTTATGTGGGCAAGTATCAGGTTGATTTAAACGACAGTGCTGACGCTACAGGCTAGAAGTATCGATCAGGTGCCAAAACAATGTTCTAAAATTCCTTCTTTCAGTTCATTATTTTTGTGCTGACATTTCAAGCATAGTAGTAGCTTGGTGTTCTTGATGCAGTATATAGGAAAAGAGGGTCCACCTCGAGGTAACCAGTAAATCATGGTACTTGGTGTTCTAACTGCTGTGTACGCTGTCAAAAGCAGTCCTGAATGAATGGCACTGGGTGGTTTTTCATAATCGCAAGTGCATCCTTTATTCAGACTGGTCTGTCAGAATGATGGCCACTAAAATGGATTCTGACTGATGGCCACTCTGCACAGGTAAAGGGACTGAAGGGACACGAGCATGACTGTTGTGTGCATTTTCCATTTCACTTTTTGACTATTAGCATCTAATAAACATTAAATAAAATTCCCCCTCAATAAACCCACAATGCACCGTAAAAACCAGGGAGCATCGTTGCTCACTATGTTCCCTTACCGGAAATGTTGTCATGTCTTCTGAAGATGAATTCTCAAGAGCACAATGTAAATATAATTTCAAAGACTTATTTTCTCTTTAAAAGTGATGTTGTTTGTAATGTCTTTCATCCATAATGACCATGAAAGGGAAACAATCTTTTAAATATTGGTTTTTTAAAAGTAGGTTTAAAATACACCTTTATATTTTTCTTTATTTAATGTCAATTCTTTCATATTTGCATAATGCTGTACGTTTGAATATTTCCAAGAAAGTGAACGATTGTATCATTTATACAGTGATATAGTTGATTAATAACAGTTGTGCTTGAGTGCACAAGCTCGTTATCATGTTGCAGGTAATTATATCAAAATTGTCCCAATGTTCAGGTCTTTATTTCATCAATAATTAAAGTTAATATAATACGGGAGCGTACCATGTAAATAAACACAAACTCCAAAACTGTCATTCTCGGTGCGGTCAAAGCCGCTTCAACCAGTCGCGGAAGAGACCCAATCTGAGCGCGAGTTTAAACCGGGAGAGATATAAAGTTCCGCCGGCTGATGCGCCCTCTAACACAGAGACGCTCGTCTCTCACCCCCTCTGTCTGCAGCATTGAGATCATCATAAAATCAATCTTATGTGAAAAATAACATTAAAATTACAACAACAATAAAATGTGTGTGTATGTATATATAAACAACAACAACAAAAGTTTCTGTTTTGAGTGAACCACACATTTATGTCCAGTTTCCTTTTCAAAAGAGTTTATACAAAGTACATGTTACATCCTGTTTGTTAGTACAATCTTATTTTTGTGAAAATTTGTATGTTCTTATTTATTGTTCTACTTTATTTAGGTGTCATATTGATAAAATAACAAGTTTGCAATAATGCAAAGATATTATTTAATTTTGTACAAATATTTTAAGTCGAAAACACTGTGCATTTATAGTTGTTGTTGTTGCTAGTTTGTATGTTTGAGTTGAAAAATTCACATTTCAGCATTATCAGTAATCTATTTGTACATTTTCCTTGATAACCAAGCAAGTTGATTCATGATACCATTTGTTTATTATATCGCAATCGCATATCGCAATATTAACCTCAATAATCGCAATATGGCATTTCCCCCAAATCGTGCAGCTCTAGTCTCTACTGTATTCGTGTGTGCGCATGTCATTGAAGTACAGGGTTTTTGGAGAAGGGAGCGTGGCTAAATAAATGGCTAGTCTGATGGAAGTTCCAGAATGCCTTAGAAGAAGACCTTATTCGCAGAAGCACCATTCTTGATTTTTGAAGGGAATGACAATGTACGTCTGTCCATCTCAGCCTCAGTCTCTTTAATGGGTTGTACTGCATCTTTTCAATAACATTCAGTAGACAAAAGACTCCAGACAACATGAGTTGTGGAAAATCAGATGTGATCTAGGAGCTTTTTACAGCTTAATACCGTGCATACCATTGATGAAATGCAAGTTTATCCCTCACAGCCTCGTTATCATTCCCATTAAAAATCAAAGATGGTGCTGCTGTGAATAAGGTCTTATCGAAATAATGTCTTCTATAAAATTGCTTATAGGACCTTTAAGGGATAATTCACCCAAAACACATTTTTTGTGTGTCTAATGAATATTCCATTATTTACTATTTATGTTGTTCCTAACCTGGTATGGAAAAAATTATAGAATGAAAGTGAATGGTGACTGAGGCAAATATTCCGTCAGGCTAATTGAGCCTCCGAGAGGGATAAAGGCCGATGATAGACGGTGTGTGCGCATGCACGAGTATGATTTTCTTTCCTCTGGGGAACACAAAAGGAGATGTTTGGAAGAAGGTTCACACTGCTCTTTTCCATGTAACAAAAACAATGTTACCAGTGGCTATCAAGGTCCAAAAAGGACAAAAAGCACTATGAAAGCACCATGAAGTATTCCATACAACTCGTGCTATACATCAAGTTTTCCAAAGACATGAAACAGACTGTATTTTAAGTTAATAACTGAAAATCGTAACTTTAATGGTGCTTTTTGTCCTTTTTAGAGCTAGACAGCCATTGTATCTATGACCCTATTTCCACCTGGTATGAAGATGCATTTAGGGTGATACAATCACATGTGGTTGGTGCTACAATCAGGTCTAAACGGAGTCTAAAATGTTTTGGGATCGGATCACAAAAAGCACATACAAATGTGGCAAAAACGGATGTGTCCATATCACATTTGAGGTGTAAATGCTAATCCGTCCTGTATGTGTCCCGGCAGCAGTGAAGCACCGCCCCTCACCTGTAAATGAACTGCTGCGCTAAAGCAGGAGTTTAAACTTTTGGCTTTAAATGGAAATTACCATCCTATCGGAAAATTTTAAAAAGCCGATACATACTCGATCATGAGATCTACGCGTATGATATCAAAACAGATAACAAGCACGAACACCTGAAGCACCATTAATACAGGTAAACCACTAAAATAACAGATAATTCTGCTTGACATGTTGCATTTGTACTTCATTTCAACCGCATATGGGGGGAAACCGCTCTAACTTTGTTGCATTTTATTATCATTAAGTATCTCAGTGACATTGATGTATATCATCATGAAACAGAGACCCTCCCCTCCAAATCTAATCACAAGTGTTCACAGGAGATGCATTTAAGTTACCAGGTGTAAACAGCGACATGTCTCACCTGACCACATGTGATTGGATCACCTGAGACGCATCATAATGCCAGGTGGAAACTGGGTCTAAGATCCATCATTGAATGGAAAAGAGCTGTAGGAATATTCTTCAAAAATTCTGCTTTTGTGTTCAACAAAATTACATGAATAAATAAACAGCACAAAATGACATGAAGGTGTGTACATTTTGACAGAATATTCATTTTGGGGTGAATTATTCCTGCATTCCTGGAAATTGCAGATTGTACTGTCTCTTTAATAAGTGTACTGTTACTGTTATTTGGATAAAAATGTCTGCTAAATGACACCTCACTATTGTTCCACAATAGGGATATGTGATTGATTGCTTGTGGTCATTTTTTAAGTTCCCTCTTTATATTGACATTCTATTTATCTGAATCCTCTTAGACTGGATTACTGCATTGTAGTCTTTTCACCAGCTGAGAGCCATTTACTGGAAAGGAGGAAGAGAATAAGTGAGGAAGGACAACGACACATTTGTTTTTGCCGAGAGCTCTTATTGGATCCTCATTATTGTACATGAACCGGATCTGTCCTTCATAATGTTCTGTTTTTGCTGGCCCATTGTTTGGAGAATCATTGTTTGGTGGTTCCTTTTTCTGTGGGTGTACACAGTGTGATCATTCTGGAGGTATTTATGGGAAGTTTTGTTTTGGGTCTAAAAATAAGGCTCGTTCTGCACCACACTGCCTCTTCTGTGATGTGAGCCAGTTTCAGATAAACAGGCAAGCTCATGCTGTCATTCCTGACTATATCAGGATGCTCTGTTTAATAGCTGTCCATAAGCATTGTGTTAGAATTGAGCAGCCCCAGTACAGAGGTGCTGTTGCAGCTGCTGTAAGCCTGGCCTAAACCCAGCACAACAGCTGCGTCAGATGGTCATCATTGTAAGGCTAGGCAGGTCAATCCGTTCAATATCTCTTTTCACACTGCACACACAGTACACGCCCAGCTGTCTCACAACGGATCTTCTACACACAAAGACCCACACAGATACGCATACAGCATGCAGGAGAAACACATGCGGACACGCGACATGCCCCATGATCCTCAACTGCTGCATCAATCAGATGAGTTCCATGAGAGTTCCCAGTGTTTCTGAATGTACAAGGGCTTGACATTTTAAGGTTTTTCAAGTTTTTGTGTTTTGGTAAACAAAACGTATTGTTTACATGTTCGACTGATTAAAGCTGAATTTTGAAAATGATTGTTTTTTTTTTTGTTTTGTTTTGGAAAAACACATAAAGCTGTCCCAAACTCAAGCTGCTTGTCGACCCAGTGTTTCTGTGTTTAGATGCTCAAACAAAAAGCAATGATTTGATAGCACCAGAGTTTACACTTTTTGGCAAAACTAACCAATATTAAGCTGGAATAGGACAAAGTATTTTAACTGTGCATTTTTAGCAAAACAAAGTGACCATATAGTGATCCAGACGTTATACTTTGCTCTTGACTAGTTTAGGATCAAATAACACAGACAGCTGACAATTAGCATTCCATTGCCAGTTGTAGTATACTTGAATGTCCAACTGCACACCTTCACTTCAGTCATCTGAATTGATGTTGTTGTCATGAACAAGTGTGAAAGTCCTTATGTAAAAAATGAGGTTGTTAAAATAAAAAGGGTTATTTCATGTAAAATCTGCCAATTTTCTGAAACATCCCCTGCTGAAATGTTTTTTGTTAGTAGTTTTTTCTTAAGACAGATGAATGATGATTAAAGCCTAACTATTAAATGTCATGTCATTTTTACAGAGATAGGTAGATCTTTTATGAAAAGGCCTTGAGGCATTATATGCCACCGTTGAGGTGAAAAATGGGGAATTTAGTTTGTGTTTTCGCTAATAACTGAAAACTGTATGGATTATAATCATTCATTTTCCTCTGAATCCTTCAGTGCCTCCAAATGAAATGGTCATATGGATTTCCATTTCCACAAGGGAAAATTTCTCCTATATTGTTTTTTTTATAGGCTGTTTGCCTGAAACAATTTTGAGCTGGGGATTTCTGGTTGAGTTGAAACGGAATGACTCAAAAGGTGTTTGAACGTCTTTTTGAGATTCAGGGTCTTAAGGCCTGTCCATACCAAGTCCTTGACATATTGCAAGATGAACTTCGGACGAAAGGTCTATTCACACACACACACACACAAGTCCATAAAAAACGAAACAAAAAAGTATTTATACTTTAACATTTATACCAATCTCCTGCCCGTACCCTTCAGCAATGCTAATGCAATGCTAAAGATTAATATATTGAATGCTGTTAAAGCATTTATTTACTTAATTTGGCATTACTGTTTGATTATGTTCCATGGTGTTGATGCATTTTAAGAGGAGTATATAATCAGTTTTTTGTGCAAGTGAGATGAGTAAAGAGCACTGTTAAATATTTATTTGCACATATATTTTGCTACGAGTATATTCCAAATGGACTCCCGAATCCAACTTCTCTTTTTATAATGCCTAGATTAATGCCTGGATAATAGGGCTGTCAAAATGGCTGAAAAACTACATTTGCATTTCTTATTAAATAATAGTAGTATTCGAATTATATTCGAATTCTGAAGACAAGGAAAAAAGTACTGTATTGTCTCCTAAACCCACAAGAGGGCGCAAGTGAACGCAATGAGCAAATATAATCCAAATCAAGCATCGCATTTTTTATTGAAATGAAATGTTATGACTTTAAAGTGCATAACATTTTAAACAATCGTTCAACAATCAAATATAATTTCCTAAATGTGCAAGCAAGGAAATTGAGGTAACAAAAGTGCATAAGTGGAAGAGAATCAGTAATATGACGTTGGTTTTGTCAACAATCTCGCCTTCGATACTCCAAAAACCAAAGACTTACACCGTTTTGGTGTAAGTTTTGGTGTAAGTAAGATCTACTCCGGGTCCACGCTCTCTTTTTCAGCATTTTTCAAATTATCAACGCAGCCGTGCCGCATCTAATGGGTTGAACTGGATAGGCTAACAAAAACAAACCACGTCAGCTACGTCATCATAATGTCTCGCACGCCTCCTGACTCACCTAAAATTTGAATGCATGGTTTTTGCATTCGAATGTGCATTTTTTTTAAAACATTTTTGCATAATTACATTTTTATTTGACAGCCCTACTGTTAAATATATAACACAAGTTACAGTGATATAAATGCATGTTATATATAAATACAAGAATTACAGGTAAAGTATAAAATATGACGCATAATATAAAAAAATTATATAAAACAGTCCACGGTCTGTTCTTTATTTAAAATTATTGCAATACGTTTATATTATCCTTGCAATAAAAATAACGGTGTGGTTTTGCAATTCGTTTGTCTACAGTCAAATATTTTAGTCATAGTTTAGTGCAAATTAATTGCCGAACCTCGCTGCTATTTTTAGTGCCATAATTATATTACAGGCACAGTGATATACATATTAAATCATTTAGATTAAGACAAAATACCATAAGCAGACTTTCAAAAACTGACCTTTTGTCAGTACAAAGGGTCCATGAACTGCAACTATTTTAAGTATAATTTTTGGGGTGTTTATCATCTGCACGTTCAATGCCAGTGTTTGTTAGTTGATAATTGCCACCACCACGCTGTATTGATCAGCTGCAACGACTCTGGGCTTTTATCTCATTGGTCAGTCAGTTTTTATTTCAGTCCGAAGAAGAAAGAAAATCAGACCTCTCTCTGTAAAAAAAAAAAAAAAAAAACTCTGGATTGTCGGCGGACGATTTGTCGGACCCGGTATGAATAGTGCCATTCGGAATCCATTGTTCCCATTCAAAAGCTTGTTCGGAACACAGTCGCTCGCACAAACAAAAAAAGGGGGACTTTTTGTGAACAGGTCTTTAGTCCTGTCCTAGCCTCTTTATTAAAAAAAATATATAATGCCTTTAATCTCTTTTATGCTGACATAAACCTTTTCTTTTACCAAGAAGACAGTAACCAGGACTTTTCTGTAGAGGTCTTGCTTGCTGATTTTCATCCCTTTTGATGTCTTCTGAGATTTGTTTCCCCTAATGTAGAGAGGTTTTGGGTGTAACTGAATAATTGAGCATCCCATCTTAATACATTTTACATGATTCTCTGAAAGTTGGGGGTACATTAATGTAGCACAAGCATTTTGAAGTTTAGAGTTTCCACTCCTCCATGCTTTTCCTGTCTGTCCCAAGAGGATGTTGGGCGTGCAGAACACATGGTGTAGAAATGGAAACATCTGCTTGTTGGAGTCCACCCTACCCCCCTTTAGAAATCCGCACTAGCCTCCCCTCACAAGACCTCCAATAAAGCGTCCCTCAGAACTTCACTATTCCCTTATCTAACACGTGCACTCAGGCACATGTGGACATTTCATACTCTGGGCAGTAGGCATGGAAGCCCACGATCAAGTTGGACTACAATTCCAGCAACAGGGTTGGAAACTCTGAGTTTGAAGCTGCACCGGAGACTTGGGCTCAAGGCTTCTCTGCTTATGTGAAATGACTGGACAAAGAAGATTGCCAGATTTTCAACTCATTCTGTTAGTGTGACACCCCCCCCCCATTGGCTATTTTAGCATTCTTCCATTAACCCTTGTACTGGAACAGGACCATGTACTGGGAACTGTGGCTCAGCCAGGTGACCAGGAGCGGCAAACACTGCATGCTGTTCAGGAACAAAGGTGGGGGTGCTTCTTGGAGTGTATCTTTGTGTGTATGTGCCTGTGTGTGCGTAGTTTGTTTTCCCATCCAGACCGTGACTGTCTCTGCGGCATGTTCGTGCAGGTTTATTGTGTAATGTAAGACCTGGTAGAAGACCAGTGTTTGTGTTAGCTTGGCTATGTCTTAATGCATAATGATTACCAGTAATGTATGAGTTGTATAGGAGTCTTT
This sequence comes from Xyrauchen texanus, assembly GCF_025860055.1. Taxonomy (NCBI): domain Eukaryota; kingdom Metazoa; phylum Chordata; class Actinopteri; order Cypriniformes; family Catostomidae; genus Xyrauchen; species Xyrauchen texanus. The sequence continues at coordinate 32,591,719 of NC_068302.1, read as the reverse complement.
GTTCCCCAAGGACACTTGTTAAATAGTGATGTATAACATTAAAGCTATACATTACAAATAGGGCAAACTTGTGTCTAATCCATAGGGTTGTCTATGTTGTCCCTTAGTAAGGGGTTGTTGGTTATTTATAATGATGTGTCATGATGGAGTCTCAGTTGCTGGTGGTTTTATTATGCAAGTTGAGGATGAATCATTTGGTTGTTGCTTTTGGCAAACATTTCACTTTTGGAGTAGGGCTGTCAACAGTGTTGAGAAACTAAATTCACATTTTTCAAATATTTGAAATATTACAAAAATTCCAATTATATTCAGATAATATTGAAATTTCAAGACTATTTCCAGTAGGGCAAAAACAGAACAAAACATCTGATTTTTAAATCAATGTTGTCTCCTATGTCCAAAAAGGGTGCAACAAATCGATATAAGCCAATCAGTACTGTATAATAGGTATTGTTTATTGCAAAGAACATATCTGGCTGTTAACAAATGTGCTTTTAAGTCAAAAGGTTTACCCAGGTCATTTTCTCAAATATTAAGTAAAAATAGTCAAACGAAAAGGGAAACGCTTCAATAGATGGTTCTATGTTGCACATTAGCCTATATATTTTAGCTATTAGAATGGTCATTGGGTCTCACAGACCCAACCAGAACTTGTTTTAAAACATGGTTTATTTGGTCATTTAGGGTTAGATACCTTGGTTGCTTTTGAAGTACTGTGTTAATACAACAGTATGCAAATATATGGCAATAAATCAGGACTGGGTGATTGTCATGAAATCTGCCAAGAAAATGTCCTCGTCTTATTTTACTCCAATATCAAAATAAACAAGTAAAAAAATTATATATTTTTTTCCCTTAATAAAATGAAGCCTATATTTAGGTTCATTAAGATTTTTAACATTGTGACATCATTTTCTTGACAGTTATGTCATTTTACCCTCTAATCTCATAACTGCAATGTGAAAGAAAATGTTGTTTAAATTATATATATATATATATATATATATATATATATATATATATATATATATATATATATATATATACAAACGCACACACTGGCGGCCAAAAGTTTTGAATAATGTACAGATTTTGCTGTTTCGGAAGGAAATTGGTACTTTTGATTCACCAAAGTGGCATTCAACTGATCACAATGTATAGTCAGGACATTAATGATGTAAAAAAGCAGCACCTTCACTATTTGAAAAAAAGTAATTTTTGATCAAATCTAGACAGGCCCCATTTCCAGCAGCCATCACTCCAACACCTTATCATTGAGTAAGCATGCTAAATTACTAATTTGGTACTTGAAAATCACTTGCCACTATATCAAACACAGTTGAAAGATATTTGGTTCATTAAATGAAGGTTAACATTGTCTTTGTTTGTTTTTGATTGGTCACATTATGCAATAGACTGGCATGTCTTAAGGTCAATATTAGGTCAAAAATGGCAAAACATTAATAGCTTTCTCTAGAAACTCTTCAGTCGATCATTGTTTTGAGGAATGAAGGCTATATATTGCTTGAAATTGCAAAAAATTTTTTTGAAGATTTCATACAAAGGTGTGCACTACTGTCTTCAAAGACAAAGGACAACTGGCTCTAACAAGGACAGAAAGAGATGTGGAAGGCCCAAATACAACTAAACAAGAGAATAAGTACATCAGAAGTTCCTAGTTTGAGAAATAGACACCTCACATGTCTTCAGCTGACAGCTTCATTGAATTCTACCTGCGCAACACCAGTTTCATGTACAACAGTGAAGAGAAGACTCAGGGGTGCAGGCCTTATGGGAAGAATTGCAAAGAAAAAGACACTTTTGAAACTGAAAAACAAAAAGAAAAGGTTAGAGTGGGCAAAGAAACACAGGCATAGAAAAACAGGTAATTGGAAAAGAGTGTTATTGATCATAACCCCATTGAGATTTTGTGGGATCAGCTAGAATGTAAGGTGCGTGAGAAGTACCCGACAATACAGCCACATCTATGGCAAGTGTTACAGGAAGTGTGGGGTGAAATGTCACATGAGTATCTGGACAAACTGACAGTTAGAATGGCAAGGATCTGCAAATCTGTCACTGCTGCACGTGAAGGATTTTTGGATGAGAACTCTTTGAAGTAGTTTAAGCAAATTGTAATAGTAATTTTTCACATTATTAATGTCCTGACTATACATTGTGATCAGCTGAATGCCATTTTAATGAATAAAAGTACCAATTGCTTTCCATAAGAGCAAAATCTGTACATTATTCAAAACTTTTGGCCACCAGTGTATATTCACCGATCAGCCACAACATTTAAACCACCTGTTAATATTGTGTAGGTATACACATAAATATATATAAAGTATTTAGATAATCAAACTGCATTACATTCTTGTGGCAGAAGAGTTAATCATTGATAAGGCAATACAAAAAGCGGCTTTAGAATACAATGTATTGTTTACTACCATATTATTGATCATAAGTCAATCATTGGCATACAGTTCACAGCAATCCATTTCACATGTGAATTTGTCAGTCAGTTCGAGATTTATTATAAGGGCTTATGTAAGGGCCCGTCAATGTACACCTGTGTCAGACATGTTTGTGTAGCATCTTGGGTGCGTTGCGTCATATACATACAATGTTTAGGTCACTGTGTCAAGTTAAATATAGTTTAATACTCAATCTTTAAACACATCTTGAGATCCATTAGTTTGAATTTGCACGCCAAGTGTTTTTAACGCAAGAACGTAACGCGTTTTCTTCACTGTATAAACTGCGCATTGCCACACAGCTGAAATTTCAATTACTGCCCTCTGGAGTAAACAGGTGGTACTACAAGCTTGCATTTCTCAGGAAGGCATCTTCCTTATTACGGTCCGGGGGCATTGCGATTAATTGTGTACATTTTTTTAACGCGTTATTTTTTATAAAATTAATTGCACTGAATTAAAGCGTTAAATCGACAGCCCTAATATATATATATATATATATATAAATACACAGTTGAAGTCAGAATACATATTTTACATACAGCTTAGCCAAATACGTTTAAACTCCAGTTTTTAACAATTTCTGACATATAATTGTTAAAAACATTCACTGTTCTATGTTAGTTATGTTAGTTAGGATCACTACGGTATTTTAATAATATGAAATGTCAGAATAATAGAAGAGAGAATTATTTATTTCAGCTTTAATTTCTTTAATCACATTCCCAGTGGGTTAGAAGTTTACATACAATTTGTTAGTATTTGGTAGCATTGCCTTTATATTGTTTAACTTTGGTCAAACATTTCTGGTAGCCTTCCACAAGCTTCTCACAAGATGCTGGAGTTTTGGCCTATTCCTCCAAACAGAACTGGTGTAATGGATTTAGGTTTATATGCCTCCTTACTCGCACAAGATTTTTCGGTTCTGCCCACACATTTTTACAAATTTCACAGATCAGATTGAGGTCAGGGCTTTGTGATGGCCACTCTAATACCTTGACTTTGTTGTCCTTAAGCCATTTTGCCACAACTTTGGAGGTATGCTTGGGGTCATTGACCATTTGAAAGACCCAATTGTGACTGAGCTTTAATTTCAATAGCTGATGTCTTGAGATTTTGCTTCAGTATTTCCACATCATTTTTATTCCTCATGATACCATCTATTTTGTGAAGTGCACCAGTCCCTCCTGCAACAAATCACCCCCACAACATGACGCTGCCACCTCCATGCTTCACGGTTGGTATGGTGTTCTTCGGCTTGCAAGCCTCACCCTTTTTCCTCCAAACATAACGATTGTCATTATGGGCAAAAAGTTACATTTTTGTTTCATCAGACCAGTGGAGATTTCTCCAAAAAGTAAGATCTTTGTCCCCATGTGTACTTTCAAACTTTATATAAGATGCTTCCCAAAAATTGTCTTAAGATGGTTATTTATATTTTCAGCTTTAGTGTGTCAATAGGGAATATACATTTTAGACTCCCAAGCCTTTATTTTGCAAATAGAATAGAAGAACAGGGAGCCCTGTAACAGATGTCATGGTCCCCACAGTGCCTCCAACTGAATATTGAGTCAGTCTGAGATTAAAAGAAGAGACCGAAGCAATTGAGGTAGCCGAAATAGATAGAAGAACTGTGGCAAATTCTCCAAGAATTGGAACATCCTATTTGCCAACAACCAATAAAATCTCTCCAGGTGTACATAGGAGAATTGGTGTTGAAGGCAAAGGTAGTCACACCAACGATTGATTTAGCTTTTTTATGTTTATTGGACTTTGTATGGCATTAATTGATAAATGAAAACAGTGTATGTCAGACAAGACATCCTCACTGCAACATTTTTCCCAAGTGCCAAAAACTTTTGCACAGTACTATATATATACTATTATATAAAATGACATTGTGATGGTAATGAGAATCATTGTTGAAATCAATGGTAATAATAAAAGTAAAAAGTCAAATGGATGTTTCGATAATGAGAATTATGGGGTAAAATGTGCTTAAGTGTCCTGAAATAATCTGAATGGACCTAAAATGTAGGCTCAATTTTTATAATGCAAAATATAATTTTTTTATTTTTATATTTGTAATTTTATTGATTTGGGGTTAAAATGAGAAGGACATCTTGACATGAGAATCACCCCCTATGATCATGCCATAACATCACTGTACCATGGTACCACTGTGGTACCATTTTATAAGGGTAAAATGGGAAAAATTACTTTATTTTGGAGGCAGAAAAATGTTGTATAATTAACATAAATGCAAGTTTTTCATGGTGATCTCTTCTGTCTCCACATTTTATTCTACCACTCTTTTCCCCAAGGAGTGGGGCAGCTGCCCAGACATGCTGTTTATATGTGTGTGCGCGTGTGTTTGTGGCTGGTTGACGTCTGTAGAGGAAGACTAGTAGACACAGACATGCTTAAGGCGTGGAGACTATCCCACACCATTTTTCCGACCTCAAATCCTTGGCATGCTCCTCCCCTCCTTATATACATACTCAAGAATCAAAATCTCTCAAATAGAGTTAGAACTCAACCGCCACACAAAGTCTCTTTTTTCATGTGAGATCAGCTTAATCTAGCACTGCTAGATTATGCCGTTGAGGACTCTGCCATCCAGCAGCAGTTTTGAGGAAGAAAGGGCCAGATTGACCAGCCTGCCTTGCCCACAGGATGTGGATCACTATTGCTTCTCAGGTAGCCATTCTTTTAGTAGCACTTGGGACAGGTCTGAGAGCCAGTGCCATATCAGTTACCTGGGTATCCTGGGTACTCAAGATCAGTGAGTTTTTATGGCATAATTCGAGGCCAAGGGATGTTTTTTGTTTTGTTGGTATTGTAAAAGGGGGGCCGTTTAGGGCTTCAGATTATTTACCAGGTCGACCAATTTTCTCTTTGTTTCTTTCCAGTGTCCATCTGATTTTCACTTATGTAACTTCACGTCTGTAGTGTGACAGTGGGATGACCATTTTCAGTAATTTTTATAGTCCAGAGCTATTAATATTAAAGATTTTTAATACTCAAACTTCAAAAACATGTGTGCACACAACCTATTATTTGTTTACAATGAAATAAACTTAGGAAATTTGAGAATTGGTATTAATGCATTTTCAGTCCTATTTTTTTTATTGATTTAACATCCATAGTGTGAAGAACAGCTTTGATGTGTGAGGTTTTGTAGTTATGATTGATTGCCATTTTGTGTAGTCGTTGTAATATTATTTGTCTCTCAATTCATCTCTCTATCTCTCTGACAGAGGCCCTGCACAGGCCGTTTGGACTGGACTCGTCTGCTCTGACGGAAGCGGTGCGCTGGAGCTCAAAAGAGAATCTGCTGGGTGCAGCGGAGAGCGACCCAAACCTCTTTGTTGCACTTTACGACTTTGTTGCCAGTGGCGACAACACGCTGAGCATTACGAAAGGTATAATCATTGAAAGGGGGCATTATCAGCAAGTTGTTGCGTAACAACTGGGGCATGGTTTCGTTCTATGTTCCAGTTTGTTTGATTTCCTCCTCTACACACAGATGACTAGAGCACATGGCATGACATTGAGTGTGTTTTCACTACTGTTACTGATGACTTCCTCTTCATAACATAGACATTATGCCATTCTTCTTCCCACTCATTGCTTTCCTTCTATTTTTTTTGGTCTTGTTTTCAACTTCTTGTTGTTTCTCCATTCAGTGTTTCTCTATCCTACTCCTACAGTGAGTAGGATCAAAGCGGTGTCTCGCAATGGACTGGGCTAAAAATGAAAGCGTATACTTTCTTGTTTTTTATCTGACCATGGAAGAATGATTATATAGTCTAGGCACCTTACCAAACCTGACCCCTGTGTTTATTTTATACTTGGAGAATCAGATTTTTAACAATAACATTACACGTTTAAACCTTTGAAGACCGATCTACCATAAGCTCTGAGGTTGTTAAAAAACGGTGCATGCCTCTGTAGAAAAAATATGTGTATGTATATATATATATATATATATATATATATATATATATATATATATATATATATATATATACATACATATATAATTATAATTTTTCATGTACCAATGCCAAATTCCAGGTAAGGAACTGCACTACCCATAATCCCAAAGATAGATCCACCAATTACAGAATTTGCTATGGAAATTGGAAATGCACCAAAGTAGCTCAGACCTGACAGCCCATAAAGAATTTCGAATACCATAATCGACAAACTCAAACATTTGTATATATTTCATCCATCCATCCATCGTCAACCGCTTATCCTGTGTACAGGGTCGCGGGGGGCTGGAGCCTATCCCAGCTAACATTGGGCGAAAGGCAGGGGACACCCTGGACAGGTCGCCAGTCCATCGCAGTTGTATATATTTGAATAAGTTAAAATAAACTTCAAATTTATGGTATTTTATTCTAACTTATAGTCAATAGTTTTATTATGTACCGTCATTTTTGATCATTCACATTTAATTTTCAAACACTTATTTTGCTTCAAATCAAATGTTGTATTAATTAATCTTGAAGCTGGTTGGTTTGGTTCAAGGCTTAGAACTCTATCGAAAAACTTTTTGAAATCCCAATGGAAAAAAATTATGGTTAAAATACTTACGGAAATAAGTCAGCTTAAAAAGTGAGCACTAACTGTTGGGTTCTGTTGCACCAATGCCCACAACTCTTTCCAGCATGCTGTAATAGAGTTAAGACTCACAAATCATACAGTTCTGTGCTCGGATGCTCTATGCTCAGTGGCTACCACTATAGCTAATGTTTGTTTTGAAGTGTAATCCAGTCGGCTGGGTGAAAAGCAGGTGGGTAAACACAGACTAGCCAGAGAGAAGAGAGTTTAGAGACAAGGGAATTAGCGGTTAGCAGCTCTTTCTCTCTGTAGCCTCCGCTAATGGCTGGTAACGTAATGTCGTCTGGTTGGCACTGAAGCGCCAGTCACTTCTTGACTTCTCATGAGGCCTTGCTGCTATGCCTGTGTCAATTTAGGATTTGCAATAAGCACTTTATGCCTGAAACCTAGCATGCTCAAGCTCTTTCCTCTACAGCAGGAGAGTGCCCTCTACTGGAGCAATGCTAGGATTATACCAATATTAAAGGAGAGAAGGATGAAGGGATGGATTAAAACAGATGAATGATAGATGACTGGCCTGAAAAGTGATAGAGGATGCTTACAAATCACTAAGAAATACTTAATAGTTATTTTGCATACTAATTGATTACTGTATATCAGTAGGTATAAGGCCTGGGCAATATAAAATAAAATGTTATATCAAAATATTGTTCAGTCTTTTACCGATGTCCAATAAATTCTCAGTATTAATGTACACGTTCTGAAATGGCTTAAAAAGGAAGTTTTCCCAAATAGATTCAAAATGTTTAATGCAATAAGTAAAATACAGTAAGAATCCAGTTGAAAATAGTCAATTCATGTTTCTTACCCTTTGTATCACAGGAGAAAAGCTGCGAGTGCTGGGCTACAACCAGAATGGAGAGTGGAGTGAAGTGCGTTCAAAGAATGGTCAGGGTTGGGTACCCAGTAACTACATCACCCCTGTGAACAGTTTAGAAAAGCACAGTTGGTATCACGGGCCTGTGTCCCGCAGCGCCGCAGAGTACCTGCTCAGTAGCCTGATCAATGGCAGCTTTTTGGTTAGGGAGAGTGAGAGCAGCCCTGGCCAGCTCTCCATTTCATTGCGCTACGAGGGACGGGTCTATCATTACCGGATCAACACCGCCTCTGACGGAAGGGTAGGGCTCTTTAATTGTTTGTTCGCTTCTTGCTGGGGTTTGGTGTGATCTTGTGTTTGTCCTTTATTTTTAATGTTTACAAACCCTCTTTCCCTCTTCTATCTCAGGTCTATGTAACGGCCGAGAGTCGTTTTAGCACATTAGCTGAGCTGGTTCATCATCATTCTACAGTGGCAGATGGTCTCGTAACCACACTACACTACCCCGCCCCAAAATGCAACAAGCCCACAGTCTACGGCGTCTCACCCATCCACGACAAGTGGGAGATGGAACGAACCGACATCACCATGAAGCACAAGCTTGGAGGAGGCCAGTATGGAGAGGTGTACGTCGGAGTTTGGAAGAAGTACAACCTCACTGTTGCTGTCAAAACACTAAAGGTTGGTACTTTACATTTGTATTTGCGTATTTTAATGTTTTATCGATGCTTTAAATTGCATTTTTAGTTTATTACTGCTGTTGTGATTATATTTTACATGATGGTGCTATATAGTGAACTGATGTGGTGCTGTGTGCCACCAAGTGGCCATTAATTGTACTGCATCAACAGATTTGATATTTAAAGGAGTTGTATTGTCTGTTGTTCTATGTATATATATATATATATATATATATATATATATATATATATATATATATATATATATATATATTGTATTTTATTATTTTGTTTTAAAGGAGGACACTATGGAGGTCGAGGAGTTTCTGAAGGAGGCTGCAGTCATGAAGGAGGTGAAACATCCCAATCTAGTACAGTTACTTGGTGAGTGTACACTAATTTCATAACAACTAAACCCCACCACAGAAAAGGTTTAGTATGCATAATGAATTGAAACTTAAGTTATTGATTTTTACCAAATGACACTCTTGGATCTGTTTCTGATAGTTCGGTTCTGATGCATCCTTCTAGGTGTTTGTACGTTGGAGCCTCCATTCTACATAGTGACTGAGTACATGCCACATGGTAACCTGCTGGACTACCTGCGTGAGTGTGATAGGGAGCAGGTGAATGCTGTGGTGCTGCTCTATATGGCCACTCAGATCTCATCTGCCATGGAGTATCTAGAGAAGAAAAACTTCATTCACAGGTGAGAACAAACAGGGTCTAAAAATGGTTAGACTATTTTAATATTTTTTAAATGACCCATTTCTTGTTCGTTCCATTATTTAAATTTCTGCACCACCAGCATCACCAAATAGAATATCAGCAAAAATGACTTCCAAAAAATCTTTCTGAACTCTCTTCCATTGATCAGGAAACCGATAGGTTCGCCCTAAAGTCAATCCATTGGTTATGCCATTGTTTCTATATCAGGCTGGTCAGGACAGAGGTTGCACTAGAAAAAATCTTAATCTGTCGATGAGTTGCAAAATTTCAATCATCCGTCATACTTGTTTTCATTTCAAGTACTAGGGCTACATTTAGGGACTTTAAAATCCATTGTAATGGTATACACATGACATTGTATCTATATAATATATTTTTGTCTTCTTTATTGAGTGTGGTGTGGAGTTCTACCTGTCAGTCAAACACTGCGCTCAAACAAGATTGTTAAACTTTGCAGGTTACATGCGGCTTTAAAAGGAAATAACTATCCGATTGGGAAAATGTGTAAATGTGCATACAAACATGCACAAATTCACTGAGCTTTTTCAGTATGCCTGATATCGACATAAGGTGACACAGATGAGAAGCACCGTTACAGGTACTCCATTAAAATAAGTAGGAATTCTGCTCTAAACTTAATGTTTGTGCTTCGAATGAATGCAAGTACAATTGGCAGAAACGATAGGGCTCTGTTGTTTTTTGTCCTTCATTCAGACCTAATGATTAATGGTACTGTATGTCGTCATGAAATCAGAGAAATGCATATTACCAGGTCCACTTATTGGAATGCCGAAACGCATCTTTAATACCAGGCAATAAACAGGACACACACACACACACACACAGAGTGTGTAAGAGAGTAAAAGAGAGAGTGAAGCTAAAACTCATGCACTAGGTTCAAATGTTTAGTTTTATTTATTTTATCTATCAAAATGACGGACAGCATTTGGAGTTATCCAATCAATGATTCAAAAATTCGGTTAACGCAATCACTGAGTCAGGATGCTGAAACTAACGGAGAACTTTGTGGGGTAATCAACCTTCGAATGTTACTTAGAATTTTCTCTGCATATTTAGCTTGAATAAGAGAAAGTATTTTACCACTGGGAAGAAAATACACTCTTCACCAAAAAATAGTGTTCAGAATGAAACTCCTACCTCCTATCTGCTTTTCATGCTTCAAGTAAAACCAGATGTCAAAGCATTTTAATGTATGATAGAAAAGAAAGAAAACAGTTTAGTACTTTCAAAATCTTGCATAAAAAATATTTTACTGTCCCTTTCAGGGACTTGGCTGCACGTAACTGCCTGGTTGCGGAGAATCACGTAGTGAAGGTGGCTGATTTCGGACTGAGCCGTCTGATGACCGGAGACACCTACACTGCTCATGCAGGAGCTAAATTCCCCATCAAATGGACGGCACCAGAAAGTCTGGCCTACAACACCTTCTCCATCAAATCAGATGTTTGGGGTCAGTCTCTAATGTGATGTTGTCAAGAGGGTTGTGTGTTGGAACTTCTCAAAGTTTTGCATTTCATCTTGTTCTTCAATAGGTAAAGATTGAGTTGACTCACATTGTTATTCTTTTTAATTTCCCAGCATTTGGAGTGTTACTTTGGGAGATTGCGACTTACGGCATGTCTCCATACCCAGGGATTGACCTTTCTCAAGTATACGACCTGCTGGAGAAGGGCTACCGAATGGAGCAGCCTGAGGGCTGTCCACCTAAAGTCTATGAGCTCATGAGAGCCTGTGAGTACTAACAAAGGATTCCACTTGGAAGAGGATTACTTGTGCAGTCTTTAGCATTGAGTATATTTAACTTATCTTTTTGCCCTGTGTTGGAAGATGAAGCATATATTGTCTATCGGCAGGCTGGCAATGGAGTCCATTGGACAGACCTTCATTTGCTGAGATTCACCAAGCCTTTGAGACCATGTTCCATGACTCCAGCATCTCAGAAGGTACATTGTCCATTAGATAGATAATATAAGATGTGCAAGTTTCTGTTAGTGTTAGTCACAACCCTTGACCCTAGAAACCTTTTTTTATTGTCTTAATGAAGATATTATAATTTATTAAACAATCTTCTTAAACCTTTAAATGAATGGTTCATCCAAAAATGTTAATTCTATCATCATTTACTCATTTATTTCCACCTCAATTTTTTTGTTCTGTGTAGCAAAAGAGAATATACAATAAATGAGAATGAAGCCCAGCAAACTCAGTTTGTAAGTTTAAAGCCAATGAAAATACATTGATGGTAGTTTACCATTAAAAGTAGGCTTTAATAAAGTTGTGAATTTGCTGAATGCTAGGCAATAAAGTTACAGTAATGCATGTTCCCTATCAAAGCATAATTACCAATATTACTGTTGGTTGGCTGGATGTTGATTTCATACATTAAAAAAACAAACACTCATGACCTCACAACAATATTAACCTTTGCCATGCCTCCTCTTCTCCAGAGGTGGCAGAAGAGTTGTGTAAAACCGCGTCTGGTGGACATGCGCACACCTTCGGTTTTGATATGCCACTCTTGCCTTCAAAGTCTCGTGCACAGAAGAAACACTCTGAGAACAAAGAGAATATGGAAGAGGCAGGACTCCACGGCCCTGCAGGTATACAGGCCCAGCTCCAGCTCAGTCGGCTCAAAAAGAAGCTCAAGAGAATGGGAGTGGTGTTCCTTTTCGATTAACAGAGTTACACACTATATAAGCTGTGTATTATATATAACTCTACATGCATTTAACATTTCAAAATGTATTGCAGTCAGCAGACTCATGTTTTGATTATCTTGCTATAAATACATTCCATTGCCTGCTGTTTGTCCCCAGCTGTTGCATGCCACAAAACTCCAAGTATGCACACTAGCACTTCACCAACAGCATGTGTATCTGTATCATTAAAAGCCATTTTAACCTTACTCACAATTGAAATATTTTTTATGTATTGTGCAATATTGTTTTACCTATTTATCTCAATTTATTTATGTGCTATTTATATAAATTAAAGTTCATTTAAGTTTATTTTTAAATAAAATGTAAGGTGTGATATACAGTGTGTATGTATGTATGTATATGTATATATGTATATGTGTATATATATATATATACAGTATATGTATATATGTATATAATGTATATTTTGTTTGAGCTGCATAATTTTGTCATGTTTTGTCTTAACTTTTAAAGCATTGTACATTGTACAGAGTGTACAGTTTTAACTTGGAATGATAAAATCAGTTTTCATAAAAATACTGTGGTTACACATGCTAAAGCCCAAGTTTTACCAACTACAGGCTAACTGCCACATCTATAATCCATCATTTTCATTTAACATATGAATATTGCCATCCTCTGTTCACAAGAATGCAAAGTTGATATTTCATGTGTCTACATGACACCATGTTTCATAAACTTTTTTTAGATCTATCTTTCTTCCATACAATTCAGTTTCACAATTTATATTTAGCCATTTCTAAATATGTAAAAAGCTTCTTGTCCTAGTGAAAAGGGTAAATACAGCAATGCTTATTGATGGGAGATTTTAACTTAAACCAACACATTTGGTTAGGAAGTATTTTGGAACACTGGCACATCAGGGTTATATAAAAGGTGTCATCTCATCTTTGAATTATAAGAACAAACAATAGCTCACAGAGACATGTTATACAATTACTTGCAAAAAATAATATTTTGGGCTAGTTTATGTAAAATTATAATGAGGATCAGCAGCAGAATTGCAAAGATATGGGTCACTTGCAGGTAACCAAATGCTGCATGTTGTAGTGATCCCTAATACCCCTCCACTGCTTCAATGTACACCATGCTTCACCTTGATCCTGCAGTTCACGCTTACTCTTTTATCTTTGAGACATTTGCTTAAAACACCACTAATGGCAATAACTCTTAGTAGCAATATAATAAATTAAATTATTATTCTTTAATAGCCAAATCATCACAACCTGGCACAAATTTTTAATTTAAACTCCTTCTTGCTTGGTTGGATAAGATTTACACATTGAATAATTATTTAAGCTAGGTGTTAGATTGGGGCAGCAGCTATTTAAATAAGAGAGGTTTTTTTTTATTCTTCTTTGGTTTACCAGATTAGTTTGAAAGACTACAACTTCCTTTTTTTGTCCTGTTGTGTTCAGGTTTTGCAGCCTCGCTTTTTTCTGGTGATGGGCGCTCCAGCAGCTCTCCGGCCTTACCACGCAAACAGAGGGATAAATCTCCCTCTAGCCTGCTCGAGGACTCCCAGGACACCACCTTCAACCGTGACCGCAAGACTGGCTTCTTCAGTTCTTTCATAAAGAAAAAATCCTCTTCCACTTCTTCACCTCAACAGCAACAAAATCTCCCGATGCCTCCCAAGAGGAGCAGTTCTTCCAGAGAGATGGAGACCCAGCCTCATAAAAAGTATGAGCCCACAGCAGGGTTTGGGGGCCCTCCTCCTCCTTTGCCACAGACTGATGGGTTGAGTTTCTCTCCATCTCATGGAGAAGGCAACCATGTGCAGTCCCGCTGCTGTGGGGCCACATTTGGGCAAAAGCCTTCAAACTCTGGAGGAACCTCTAGTCAGGTAGGAGGAAGCAGTAGCTGGGGAAGCCTAGCAGGCTTCTTCACTCCTCGCCTTATCAAAAAGACCCTGGGATTGCGGACTGGTAAGCCTTCTGGGATAGATGAAGGGGGAGGAACCAAGCCTTTCCCACGTTCCAATTCAACTTCCTCTATGTCTGCTGGGTTGCCAGATTTGGAGCGAATGGCGCTGACGTTACCAAGAAACCGCAGCAAACCCCCACTAGAGCGTACAGCTTCCACCACTTCACAGCCTGAGAATGGGGCAGCACGACCTTCGGATGCAATCCTAAGGAAGTTTGATGAAGGTACAGCTCAGATACGGGACCGTCCCAAAGCCAAGCTCTTACCACGAGGGGTGGTGGCAAGTGGGGGAGGTGGAGTAAGGGCTCCAGGGGTTGGGGGAGAGGCTGATTCAGACTCCAACCCACGGTTAAAAGACGGGTACGAAGACAGGCAAGGCTGGTCGTCTCCATCAAAAACCTCCACTCTTGGCTCGGTCAATCTGCACAATCACAAAGTTCCAGTGTTGATCTCCCCTACCCTAAAGCACAGCTCATCCGATGCACTCCTAGTTGGCGTGGACTCTCAGGGCAACCGATTCAAACTACTGTCTGACAGCGATCGTGACCGGCCGCGACTTGTGAAGCCCAAATGTGCACCCCCTCCCCCACCCATGCTTCGCTCCCTCCAACACACCTATTGTGCCGATGCAGCTGATGAAGCAGTCAGTGGCAATGTAGAGGTCAATGGAGATGGGGTCAAAAAATCAGGGAGAGAAACAAGAGGGGTGCGTCCATCAATACCACCACCACAAGTGCCTCCAGCCCCCTTAGTCCCCTCTAGTAACACCACCACCCAGACTAAAATGGCCAACGGTGCTTCCACTGGACCTGGCCCCACTTCCGCAAAACCTAACTTTAGACGGACTCGACAGCAGGCAGAACGGATTCCCCTGGAGAAGATTAGCAAGGAAGCTCTTTTGAAATGTGCTGAATGCTTGAGTAGTGCCCTTCAAGGCACCACTGAGCTGTCATCCAGCAGCCAGGTATTAGATGTGGGACATCAGCTTTTGGACTATTGCTCTGGATATGTTGATTGCATCCCACAGACACGTAATAAGTTTGCCTTTCGTGAGGCAGTGGGAAAACTTGAGTTGAGTCTACAGGAGCTTCGTGCATCCTCTACAGGTGGTGGAGGGGGACCTGGGACCAGCCCTGCTGTTGATAACTTGCACACCTGCATTAAAGAGATCAGTGATGTGGTGCAAAGGTAGCCACTGGGTCAGCCTGTAATTACAAACAACTCCTCCACCACTTGAGACTTCTGCCAAATCAATCTAGTTTTATTGAAATGTTGGGGGACAGAGAATATTCTTTCAGAATTACCTCAGAAAATTACTACAAATACAAACCCTCTCTTTTTATTGTTTACAGGTGACTTCTTGAAATTGCCAGTTGGGATCAGAGTTCTATACTTTGTATATAAGATTTTTGACATTACCAATACACCGTTTAGTTTTTGGCCAATTTACTTTGTAATTTTTACAGTTTTTTCTTGGCATGACAAAACAAATTTTCACAAACAGATTGCACAGGTCAAGGTGAGCCTAGGTTTAACCGACTGCAGACTAGCTGTTCAAGCTTTCAGAGAAAACATTTAAAGGTTGCCATCCACTTTTCATTATGCTAATTTTGCATTTGATCTACAATAACCGGATATTTGGAAAAATAAAATAATGCAAAAATAAAAATGCCCACAATTTAAGACATGGATTGAATTTGCTTTAGGTTAAACTATATTGCCTGTTCAGAGCATACAGTATCAATTAACGTGGAGTGCAAACACAGCTCTGTGCACATTTGTTTGGTTTCATTTTACACACAATAAGTGCAACCACATCCCATACTGTCATTGTAATTTGACCACATTTATCAACACCATTTATGACATTGATGGTTTTGTAGTTCTTTCTGTAATTAGTCTTTGCATTAAATGTTGTTAGTAGTGGTTTGCTGTGGAATTGTTGAGTTGGTGTTGGGACAGTCACCACATGGATCATATTTGACCTGATATATCTGTGGCCTTTATATAATGCTCCAAACAAACAGATGGCACAAATCTACACTCAGCTTGTTGTACACTTCAGAATTTTCAAGACTTTGTGTATAATAATTTAAAGGAAATGTTCACCCAAAAAAAAAAATTATGTCATCATATGGTTTCAAACCCACACTGTAAAGAATAGTCCCATGGTTTTTACAAACAAACAAACCAAAAAAATATATTTAGTAAATAAATGTGGTGAAAATGTAAACGACTTTACAGAACAACCTGTAAATATTACAGTTGAAAACTTTTTTTAACGTAACCAAGTTTCAGAGTTTACGGGATGTCATTTTGATGCCAGTTTATTTTACGGTGCAATACCGTCGTTTATATTATTAAATGATAAACATAATATATTAACCTTCTGAAACTAAAATCTGTTTTTCACTTCATAATGTATTGCTAATCACCCTAGTAATTACAGCAGGGCACATGATGACATGAAGTTCATCAATAGTGTCCCTTCCAGGAGCAATGACCAATAAGCATTAAATAAAATACATCAAATATAACACAGAACACGCCAAAGTACATAACTGATGTTAAAAATAATAAGAACTATAACTATTCCCATAAAATATAATGAAATGTTACGGGTCATACAGGGATTCTGGGAATGACCGATTATTGTTTTTTACCGTAAATTTTAATAATTTACCGTAAAAAGTACACGTGTACTCTTGTTAATCATAATATAAATTTGTACTTTTAATTATATGGGAAAATCATACTTTTTACATAATTCTTTTTCATTTTTTTATTTTACTGTTAAACTACATGTATAGTCTTTTTTAATTTATATTTAAATAATACATATATTTTAAGGTAACTGCTCGTTAACCAATAAACTTTTTTATTACTGTAGCATTTTTACAGTCTTTTACCATTAAAATTATGGACTTTTTTTTACAGTGCATGTGACTTGCTTTAGTGGAATGCATAAAAAGTTTGGCAGAATGTTAGGGATTGACAGCCTCTGTCACCAATCACTTTTATTGCTTCCCCCCCCCCAACACACACACAATGAAAGTGAATGGTGACAGAGACCACTGCATATCAACTCCTTTTGTATTCCACAGAAGAACTTCATACAGGTTTGGAAAGATATAAAGGTAAATGGCAATGAAATTTTTAGTTTTGGGTGAATTAACCCTTTCAAATTTGAAGAGCTGAATCTCGATTTGTAAAACATGGAAACAGCAAGACTACAAATACAATATTGCCAAGTCTTTTAACACAAACTGCATTTTCTTTAGCACATTGATTTGTAACTATTTTGTTTTCAATTTATAATGTCTCCATTTGTAAACTTGAATTTTAAATTATTTTCTACTAAAAGCACAGGCATTTTTATGATATTGTAGATATTGAATTTTATTTTATACCCATAAAAGAAGTGGAAGGTTAAGCTCATTTGAGTCTCCTAAAAGACTCGGTGGTTAGTGGAAATCAGTGAGATGTTTGTCCTTGTGGTGAAGTGCAGAATTTGGTGCGAGGGTCTCCATCTGTGCATCTACATTATGAATGTATTAATTTGTTAAAAACAGGAATGTTTCTTTTTTTATGTTATTTTTTATGTTTTCTATAACCTCTCCACAGCATTCAAACTTTTCACTTATTAAAAGAAACTTTTTCTTCAGGTCAAAAAACAGTTACACATTTTGTCTGGTCCTGTATTCATTACAAAATGTAGATTTCTATTAGAGTTTGCATAAAAGAGATTTTTGTGGGTAACCTGCAATGTCATAATTAAATGTTATTAAAATGATTTGTACAAATTACACTGGAACACATTTCTAAAGCATAAATATAATTTGCCTTGCCTTAATTCACTATCTAGTTTATGTTATATGGAAATTGTTTTTGCCATACATGTCCAGGATATTTCAGTTCCACTGCAACTGGAAAACATATATATGTCTTTTGTTCAGAAAACTGTTTAGCCACCCTAGACCACAACAAAATAGACAACTTGCCGACACTAACTTGATGTTTGTTTTGCCATTTTGTCTGCCATGGGCAATGTTTTCCGCTATTAAATGGTGCCTTTTGTGAGATTTTATGTTTTGTGCACTGCTAAGTCATGTTAAATATCTGTTGTAAATATGTTTTGCTCTCAGATACTGAATATCAATTTTAAGGTGGCAATTGGGAATTTCAAGTCTTTATTATCGTTCAAGCTACCCTATTCAAACTTCAGGGTTTGTGGGGTGTCCAACTTGAATAGGAAAACGTGCAATGATCTGTTCTTTACTAAGAAAAATACAGTGCTTAAAGTCTGGTATGTTTTACTGAAAGAGTTCATCAATTTGTTTTGCTTTGTCAGGAATAGGCTCTTTCAAACACATACAGGTCTGTCTATTCCATTTGTTATTGTGTATGTTTAATTATCAATCGATGAGGGGGAAAGGGTTAGCGTCACCCAAGTATGTCTGTTTTGTATGTTCGTTTTAGATGATTGTCAGGGAGTGTTTGATTTTTAAGCCTTTTAAGTACAACAGCAAAGTTTTTTTTTCTTTCATTGCCTCTGTATTTTTTATATATATATATATTATTTTGGCCCAAATCCACTTAATATCATGATTTTACTGCTATTGTAGCCATTGCTGCACTGCAATTCCTTTAATTTGTCTCTTAATCTGGTCTCATAGCCAGTTTTGCATCTACATTGCCTAAAAAATACAACACTTTTAATGTAGGTAAATTTCAAAACATCTTCTGAAAATTTGTGCTTTAAAGCAATATTTGATTTGATCTAGTAGAAATTTCAGTACAGGACGAACTTGTGCTATAAATTAGGCTTAATGTGCCACAAGGCCACTGAGGTGCAAAGCCATTGAACTGTATGTCTCACAGACATATACATCACAATTCATATACTGTTCAGTTTCATTTCAAGCACCCAAATTTGTTCTTTTCTTTTACACTTTTATTTGTTTGTTACTTTTATTTATGTTTGGTTTATTTATTGATCTGCATTTATGAATCCTGGAACTCGCATTCTTTTGGAAACTATCTTTTTATAAGGTCAGATTTTAAGTGCTGAAGAAATTTATATACCAAAGTCCACCTCTCTAGTCTTTCAAGTGCAATGAAAATAAACACTCTTAATTTTGAATATGTGAATTTAACAGGGATTGAAAAGGCAGAGGTTGACAATTTAACAGTATTTTTTCTGTTTTGTAAAAAGTATATTTTGTGTGATTCTAATTTAAAGCTCACTTTTAAAAGTATATTACTGTGAAGTCCTTCCTCAGTGTTAAACTTGATGTAAATAATTAATAAAGAAAACTGTTGAAACATAATGGTTTATTTTGGGAGTTTATTTTCAGTTTTTATAACAAATAAATGTTTATAGTCCTGCAGCAAACTTTTCTGCGGTGTGACACACGGTGTGTTCATTTAAAACTAATTTAAACATATTTTTTATAATTCTTTTATAATTATATGAATGTAGTTTTTATGGCCTCATATAAAGAGATGACATGGGATATTTGTACTTTTACTTATTTGTCAAATTCATGTCACATCCCTGGACATTTAAGCAAACTGCAGAAATGGTGACATGTTACAATCACCTAAAATATACACTTTTTCCCATACATATATATATATATATATATATATATATATATATATATATATATATATATATATATATATACTCACTGAGCACTTTATTAGGAACACTGTGGTCCAAATAAAGTGCCTGACGTGGTCTTATGCTCTTGTAGCCCATGAGCCTCAAGGTTTGACATGTTGTGCATTCTGAGATGCTATTCTGAGTTACCAAAGTCTCTCTGTCTGCTCGAACCAGTCTGACCATTCTCCATTTATCTCTCTCATCAACAAGGCATTTCCATCCACAGACCTGCCACTCACTGGATATTTTTTGTTTTTGGCACCATTCTGAGTAAACTGTAGAGACTGTTGTGTGTGAAAATCCCAGGAGATCAGCTGTTACAGAAATACTCAAACCAGCCCATCTGGCAACAGCAATCATGCCACAGTCCAAATCACTAAGATCATTTTTTTCCCCATTCTGATGGTTGATGTGAACATTAATGATTCTGACCTGTATCTGCATGATTGTATGCATTGCACTGCTGCCACACGATTGTCTGATTAGATAACTGCATGAATAAGTAGCTGTACAGGTGTTCCTAATAAAGTGTATATATAAAGTGTATAAGTTTTCATCTTAAATCTCCATGTTAAAAAAGTCCTTCTCCAAGTTATTTGTCAACTACCCAAATTTAAAGACTTCAAAGCACCCAATGTATACTGATTTTAAAAAAGCCATGTTGTATCTTAAAGAGGGAAATCTGAGCTCTTCTATTACATTAAATATTTGATAATTATATAATATAATAATTGCATATGAAATAATAATGTAAGATATTAACATTACAATAATACATAATTAAATCATATTTGTTCCTCAAAAAATCATTTGTTTAGTGATGGAAAAATAATAATAAAACTAAATGTAAAATTATTTTTTGCTGGTTCTTAAAAAAGGGTTCCCATGAGGTTGTGTTGTTACTCAAACACGCCACTTACAGAGTCTGACAGATTGGGGGCGGTATTGGACAGACATCCCTACATTGTGTGTGTCGGAAATGGGAAAACCCTGAGCGGTGAGCTTGTCGCTGCTAGCTTCACCAGGAGTATAGAGAGTTTACACGACAGCAGAGCGAGGGAAGGACGCGCAGCTCTGGAGTTTTAAGAGACGTTAGTTCTTGGAGTTTTCCTCTTCACAAAAGGACACTATGAGCTGGGGAACGGATCTTTGGGTAAGTACACTTTTCCCTTTGCTCAAGTCCTGTGGCCTTTTGTTCACTCGCAAACAACTCATGGCAGTTTTTGGAATTACTTCTGGAAAGGTGTCTACCTACTAAAGCTGTCCCTGTATACAGGATGTGCCCTGTTGGTTTACGGTGACAACACTGCGAGGAGCTGCGCGCTACTTTGATACATTGTAACATTACATTGTACTTTGATACATCGTAACAGTTCGCTTGATAGAATATCCAAGTTTAAATATATCGTCAGCGTGACGTTCTATTTGATTCTAGTGACATTCCAAATTCAGTCTCAAACTAAAGGTTTCACGCCCAGTTTCGGTCAAGATATTGTGGGGAGACGATCGTTTTTCATAACTTATTTTAACCCTCACACAAAACCAATATAATATTCATTTTCTCCCAACATCATCTTGAACCGTTTCCTTTGTTGATTATTGGCGTCAGAGACAATACAGAAGACGAAGTACATGCGGTAAAATAAACCTGAGACATTAATAACCTGAGACATACGTAGACATTTGTGAGGAGGAAGGTTTAACTTGTTACATTGCCCGTTTCAACGTATGTCACGGTTCATCTCGACAGTGACATTAACCAGTTTCACCCCCGATATATATTATTATCTGGTTTTCAAGTTAGTCTGCCATGTTAAAGAGACAAAACACTGGCAGCTTTAATAATAAATGCATCGGTTTGGCATAAGCTTACCTCTCAAATCAATGAAGCCTGTGCGTTATGGATCGGGTACAGGGGTGTTGCCCAAACAGATAGGGCTTCTGAACAAAAAGAGGATGCTTAAGATATTGTTCATATATCCTAATGCATCATTCGCTGTCCATTGGTTTGCCTGTAAATCAGAGGTTAAACTCATGTTTTAGATGTGGCCTAAATAACTGCGTATTAGGGTTTCTGTACTAAAAGCAGAAGCTACATTTTTATTTATGAGCCTGTGATGAGTTTAGTAGTTTGTGGTGCTTCTTGTTACCGTGTAACTTAGTTCATTATGTTTTTTGTGTATGTTGGCCTTTATTGTAAGTTAACTGAGAAATATTTTGTATTATTATTTATTAAAGCTTGGGTGATTTCAGGTTTAAAAATGTACCTTTTCTTTAGAATATTCTCTGGCTTATGTCCTGACACACATTTCTGAACAGTTTATTCTTCTTTGAACACATACAGTCTATGGCCTTAATAAAGAAGCACAAAGGCTTTTAAGCAAGCTTCCCTAATCATTGGCTATAACTACAGTATATCCTTGAGGTACTGTTCAAAGTGTAGTTTTTTACAAGATCACAAATGTGAGTACTATGAACTTAGATGAGTAACAATTAGTTTGGTGAGTAACAACAAGTAATGCGTGGATCCACACATGGTTTGTCAGGATGACCATATTCCCAACCTTTTACATGTGGCTGAAGGTTAAGAGCTGGAATGCATTTTGAATACTGTGTTTGCTCCAGATTTGGCTTGAATTGGCTCAATTTCCTGTGCCGCAAATCCCTTATGCTATGAAATATGTCATATCCTCTATTTCCATGGCAAATGTCCTCTTGTAGATTGTGCTCATCTGTAATCCTGTGACAAATCCCTTTGTATATGGAACATTAATAAAGAATAATCATTCTGCCTCACGGGTGAATGTCTTTTTTATTCATAAGATTTGAAAATATTTTCCATCCTCAGCCTTGGCTTTGATGAATGAAACTCCACTCTATTCCTTAAAATGCACTGTTCACTTTTCATCCTGGTTATCCTCGATTGCACTCTGCATTAGACCCTTTTGTGCTCTATCAAGAGTTGTGTAAACTTAAGATGTTTAATGTCCCTCATTATCTGTTAAGTATCTGTTAATTTTGAGTGATAATTAGTGACAAGTCTTCTTGGGTGTGATTGGCTCACACCTTTCTGTTTTCCTCAATTGTACCTGTAACTCATAGCAAGAAAAACAACTTTTTAATCCTGAGAGGCCTGGAGGATGTTTGTGACATTTATAATATCTTTTTTTTTTTACTTAGTCAATGAGGTTATTCAGCTTTGGAAAGATTGCTCTGTAGTAAGAATATTATATAATTTTTATTTATAATTTAATAATTGGGGCGGCTGTGGCTCAGGTGGTAGAGCAGGTTGTCCACTAATCGCAGGGTTGGTGGTTCGATTCCCAGCCCACATGACTCCACATGCTGAAGTGTCCTTGGGCAAGACACTGAACCCCAAGTTGATCCCAATGCCAGGCTAGCGTCTTGCATGGTAGCTCTGCCGTTATTGGTGTGTGTGAATGTGTGTGTGTGTGTGTGAATGAGAAGCAGGGTAAAGGGCTTTGAATACTGCTAAGGTTAAAAAGGCACTATATAAGTGCAGACCATTTAACAATAATTAATAAAAAATATATATATTTAATTATCTGAGGCGCTACTAATGTTGTGCAGTTTATCCTGATTAAATGTATTTTATTTAACTTGTGACTAATGTTTAAAGG
Organism: Xyrauchen texanus; assembly: GCF_025860055.1. Lineage (NCBI taxonomy): Eukaryota > Metazoa > Chordata > Actinopteri > Cypriniformes > Catostomidae > Xyrauchen > Xyrauchen texanus. Next base: position 32,568,408 of record NC_068302.1, on the reverse strand, counting down.
AATAGTTTATCCAAAAAATGAAAATGATATTTTCTCAGTGGAACGTAAGTAGAGATTTTTGAAGAATATTCATGCAGCTTTGTTCCATACTATAACAGTTCCAAGTAACCATCTGTTAAGCTCCAGAAAGGGCAAAAAATCACAAAAAATTAATCCATACAACTTTTGTGGTCTATTTGAAGTCTTCAGAATCCGTAAAATAGATTTGCGTGAGGAAGTCTGCATCTTTATTCATGATCAAGTCATTCTCGCATTGAAATCAGAAAGAGTAGGTAAAATTTTCTTTAGCTAAAATCAGTCTGTGCTTACCAAAATTCAAAACACTCCCTACAGTGGCCAAATTGGTAAGTGTTGTTGGGCATATGGGCACATGTGAGCTCCAATTTCCAGGTGTAATGTCCATGGAGGGGTGCCAAATGTGAGTTGTGAATCAAATTGTTTTCAGCTGCGTAGGTTGTAATACAGTGAAGGGCAATGCATATTTTATAAACTGAACCCCTAAACCTAACCATCATTGGAGTAGAAATGTAATTGCAAAAAATGCAACCTCCTTATGCGGACGCGATCCGTACCCGGTTTTCCCATGCTGCTGACACAAGTCACATTTGGTTGCACCACAAGTGAAGGAAAACACGCTGGAGCTGATGTAAAGATGTCTAAAAGATGGCGGATGTCAGTCAGTCCGCAAAATGGGGCTGATCCTGGAGTACTGTAAGTCTTGGAAAAAACATGCCGACTTCCGATCAGTATGCAGCTCTCAAGTCAAATATGTCGCCTATGAAATGTCAATGTATAGAAAGTGGAACTTGGGTGTATGTATCTTCATAATTGTGTTTAAGGATGTAGTAGTCCACACTCTATTGAATTTATTATTGCTATTAAAACTGCTTTTGCGAGTTTGTCACCATGTAATGTTATTTGTTTATAGTAATGCATTTGTTAAAATTATGGGCTTAGGAGAGGCTCCAGCCCTGTTCTTCATTTTTGAATCATGCAGATGGAACTGTCAGTGTGTGGAGTTCAAAAAATTGCTAAAAAGGCTTGTGTGTGTCAATTCATTCTATTGTTCACCAGACTGGTTAGACCTGTTATGTATCTTGCCAGGCTTAGACTGTAATTGTTTTGTGAATGTTTGTTGTGGTGTTTTGGCTTCAAGATAAATTCAATTTACCATCCTCAACCAGCAAACGTGTAGGTGAAAACTCTTGTCCACTGAACTACAGTCCAGGGTGACCATATAACCTTACCGTACATAAGAACAGTGTGTACAACAACATGTACAACAAAATGTTCTTAACAATCAAAAACTGCTCATTATAAAAACCAGACAATGTAAGACAACCATTTACATTTTAAATGAGATTTTGAAACAATCAGATTTTTTCTTAAGTCTTGACATGAATACATAAACGGACATACACTTATTAAATAAAATGACAGAACTGTGACAAAAGTGCTCACATGCAAGGCAAAATTGGGGTAGCGCACAAAAATCTAACTGTATCTATTGTGCTTTGCTTAAACCATTTACCTTTCCCTGATGAAAGTTTAAAAGTGTTCAGCGATTTTGCTAACTCCAGCCACATGCCCTCTCTCCTAAACTCCACCCTCTAAATACATGTCAGCCAACCCAATGTCAGCAAACCCAAATACGCAAAACGAATCATAGGCAAAGAACATTTATCGTACAGTTTTCTGAATGCCATGGGTACCTATTTCTGTGATATCTTGGTAGTAGGAACATTTTACTTTTAATCATTTACATGACCTTACAGAGTGTGAGTCTATAAGGCATAATGGGTTTAAGAGCATAGATGTAAACTCGCTGTAAGATTTGTACAGTTGTCAAAAAGAGAGTTTGTTCCGACCTAACTCTGTAGTGAATATAGATAATAATGGCTTGAATCATGAGTGCATCTTGCTTACAGACATATTTTACCCTTTGTACCTGATCTAATATATTCCACTTCTAAATGGCAATGTAAAGATTCAGCAAAGACATGCTTGTCACTTTCCTCTGTAGGTATGCAATGGCACTCAATAAAATAAATGTTTTGGAGACCCAGAGGTTATTTCAAGACCGTTCAATTAAAGATAGTCTTATTTCACTGTTCAGGTATTTGATTACTTGACCAACTTTATGTACTTGCCAATAGATGTTGAAAGTTTGAAAACAACCTCATTACTACTATTATCTAGCACCTGCCCCATTGTAAACAGGCAATTGTATGTTCAAAGTACAGTATCTCAGTGGATGAATTAGCTTATGTCATTGTGTTCAAACCTGAAAAGTTTCTGTTGCTTCCGTTTATCACTGTACTAGACATAAAATTCATCATCGTATGATTTAAATTGTGGTACAGTAGTGAACGGATTGTGATAAAAATTAGCATGCTGCCTCTTCAATGTGTTTTTTTACTCACTACTTGAAATCAACCTCCAATTTCTTTTAGCATTATGCAAGCTTAATTTGTGGTATACAATTTTTTTTCTTGATTATCGTTTACTGCTGTCTGTTGGGTAACAGAACAGAGCTCCACTGTTAAATTGTGCAGATTGCAGAGAACTGGTAATCCAGGATAACTGAGTTCAGACCGGTACGACTCTACCAGGTCGTTATGACTTTGTGCCAAGACTGCTGTCGCTACCAGTATGCCAGAGGAATGATAGACATAAACGCACACTTGGAGCATAGTCATGGGAAAGAGTAGGTCAGGAAACAATTTATTTGAACCTTTGACACTCTGTTTTAATATGTCATGTCAGTGCTTTCCGTTTTTTTTTTGGCATGCAAGAGTAATGTTTTGCTTACATACTGCATGTGTCTGTGTTAAGAGAACTGGTTTTCACTCGCTTGTGTCGTTGCTAACCTATTTCCGATACCATTTTCGGTACCAAAGCAAAAACAGGTTACTAAACAACACTCTTTTATTAACAAAGTTAACAAAACATTAGCAGCAGAACTAAGAACAGAAATATGCCATTGAGCATCACTTTAATTTAAATATATTATTTTTGAATTATAACAAAACTGTACAATAACTTTACAAAACTGTACAAAAAGTTTGCAACTTTTGCTTTAAGTTTTTACCAAGTACTAAAAAAAAACCTAAATAAACAAACACACAATAGAATGAATAAAAAACAATTTCCAAACTAATGTGCAAAGTGCTCTCTTATTATTAAAGCTGCATATTGCCTACAAGATAAGAAATGCACAGTGACATATATTATGATTAAATAAGTCGCGAGCAATCGCGTTCTAATCTAGCTGCATTAAGTGTCCGTGCTCGAGGGATGAGCGTCCCCGAGGCAGAGTCTCTCTCAGCCGGGTGCAGTTTCAATCTCTCCCCCTTAGATCAGGACAGAGTGCTTCTGTATTATTTGAACATTAATATAGCTATAACACATTAAATATAACTGCATTTGTAACGCCGGGATGTTTCCTTTAAAGAGCTCCGCTTATTCCACAGCGAGACTGCTTCTGAATTTATTTATTTATTTTAAAATTTTTTTTTTTTTTTTTTTTTTTTGATAATTCCCTAATACTTTGGGATTACATAAAATGAAGCTGTGAAAGTTTAGAGTGCATCTGGACTGTGCTCTGTGAAATTATTCCTAACCTCCGTCAGGCGTGAACTGCAGTGCTGCTCTCGCGCGTCATTAGTTTAATATGATTTCATTTTACGTTAAATAAGATCAAATGACTATTCGACAATGAACATTTTTCTCGCCTTTTTTTTCCCCCGACATTTTCGATAATGTCTACTAATCATTTCAGCCCTAATGCAAATGATAATATGCTTTTAAACTAATCTGCTTTGGTTGCTTGAATAAATCCGGGTGTCTGTCTTTCAGGTGCTTTATTAAGTTTGATGTGTTTCCTCCTGTAGTCAGAAAATTGCGAAAGCACCGTTTACAAATAAGTTTCAAATAGCTGATCTATGATGTTTCCCTTTTCATCAGCCTCAAATACAAAGAATTTCCAAACCTGGCTTTTTCCACTTTTCTTTTCGACAAGATTCATTTGAGACTCTGCAGCAGCTTTGCTTGTCGTCATCTTTTGTTTGTTGTGAGAGTTCAAAAGTTCCCGACTCTGCATGGGTACCGGGTAGACCAGTATTTTTTGTTTCAGTACTGACTTGGTACTGGAGTACCGGTATTTTTGACAACACTAATACCCACCCTATGAAAGGAAGAACAAAACCCTAATTCAGTCTACCGTTGGCTTGTTATAGCAGTGTTTTTGGAGCCTCAAATCCATTTTTTTTTATCCTGTCATGCGCATAAGTGAGTTTGTGCCACCCTGTGTTTGAGCCTTTCTTGTTTCTTATTTTTCTTACCTTGATAGTTTTGTGTCACACATAATTTACAACTCGGCTAAAATTAAGGCCTGCAGATTCAGAGTAGGGGCCAGGAAACATTTAGTTATAGTCATGAAGTTTAATTATATTTGAACGTTTGTTTTGTAATGGCTCTTGGCACCTTTCCTGCAAATAGTATTAGAGTTTTATGCAGTGTTGTGTTATGTTGTTCCTACTTTGATCAGAACAAACCTCTTAAAAGCTTTTCACAGTATCATAGTTAAACACAAGCTCTTAGTCTAGTTGCAGAGTGAATATCCACACAATTGGATCTTTGTACATAGCATGTAAAGCTCAATCTTGGCTCTCTCTGATACCCCTTTTCCACCTAAATTGCGAGTTTTCGTGCCGAGCCTATGCTCTGCTGGTTCACGGCCGGAGCAAACTGGAGCCTACCATGAACCGGATGCACTTTTCGACTGACCTGTGAGCCAAACGGTGATGTAACGGCCGGGTTACTGTCTGTGTGGTAGTATCACGTGACCACCTCAAACATAAACAAACATGGTGCATCAGTGTGCTTGTGAACAGCTTTTACTCTTGTATTGAGGACATATTTAAACATATGGATTAATGCAATCCATCATTATTACTTTGCTCATCATGATTATCAGAGACGACATCTTTACGCTAAAGACAACACATAATGAAATTACATTATATTGTATGAACAATAGCTTAACTTGCTAAGTTCTGTAAACATTGATGTAGCAGATGGTTGTATTTGAGATGGCATATAATATTATTGATTGAATTCCACTGTTTTACTTAAAATATAGCAGCAATCTTACAAACTTAATGAGTAGCTGGTCAAAAATCCCCTTACTGATCAAAACAATGCACAAAATAAGAGGACACCAGTGTAAGAAAAGATAACGAAGTTGGCAAATATAACAACTTAATGAGATCATCTGCAGAGGACACCATCAAATCACTGTTTATCACGAGCGTTAATGGCTGAATTCAATGCCCCTGTTAATTAGCAGGCTGGTCGGTGTCGGAGTCCGAAACATTGTTGTTCCGTCCACTGTTGCATTTGCTTATCTACTTCTTATTGTCTCTGCACTCCCTTCAGTGTTAAATATTTTGATTTGATTATGATTTGGTCAGTTGTCCAATTGAAGGTGGCGTGCATCCTTTCGTTCTGTTCTCGTAGAGTATTTTTTTCCTTTGCGATCTCTCTAGTTAATCTTGGATATTTGTAAATAACATATCACAAGTAGAGCACTCGTTTCGTCATGTTACTTGAATGGTTTTGATAATTTTGTGTTTTTTTTTAAATTGTTATAGAGCAAAGTAGTACTCCTTGCTGCAGGCGGTAGCTACTGTTGTTGTTTGGGAAAATTTTACTATGGTGATGAAACATTATCCCGCCTTCCATCCCCTGACGTAATCGGTTCCTGGGTAGAGACCAGTAAGCTTTTGGGGCGAGTGCGGAACCAGGGTTTCGGACCCAGAATGGCCTTTTCTGCAGTTGAAATGCACAGAACAGTTTGAGAATTCGCACCAGCCCAGGAACCCACACCCGAACTATGTCAGTGGAAAAGGGCTATGAAAGACCAGCTGGGTGCAAGTGTCCATCCATATCATACAACAAATATTAATTTCATTTTGAGGGCAGTGTTATCATAACCATGGGTGCGAAGCTTATTGTTCTGCTGGAATTTACTAATTAGACCATCAAACCTTGGGCTTCAACCAATTATGTTTTTCACAGAAACCATATTTATGAATCACCACCACACACAAACCAGTTCTGTACTCCTTGGCTCAAAACTCAAGTGGTGAAACCTTCCCTAAAAATCTGTGATATCCTTCCCTAAAAATCTACATGGTCTCAGTACTAAAATAGCTGTACCCTGAAGCTCTCATTTGTCCTCTGGCATAGCTGTGGTGGTCTCATCAAAAGCAATTACACTGGTTTGAAAACCTGCATTGAGTATCTGTTGTGCCACTAGGTTCTGCTGTGTTGGGCAAACAGGGCCCCTTGAGGGTAGCTGCCCAAGTCCCATATTATGAATTATTGTGTCCAAATCATGAAGCTTTGCTGTTGCCTTTTTTTATTTTCTTTTTATTAAATTTACTGGATATAGGGATCTTTTTGGCCTGGGAATATTCAACAATCACCACTGTCACATGATATTTGGGGCATTTATACTAAATTTGCTGGACAAGTCACAGTATACTGGGTTTTCTTATCCCATTAGTCACTTCTGTTAGTCTAAAAATAGCAAGTGTAAATTCTATACAAAGCTATTGTAGTTTTGCTCTGTTACATAACCTGAAGAAAGAGACACCACTACAAAACCGATTGAGCCACCACACAGGATGCAACATCAGCGAATCCCCCTACACAGATTATTTTAATAATTCATAAGTGCGAGATCTGAGCTTTTGGATTTCATTGTTTGCAGCTCTTGAATGGAAAATTAATTCAGGTTTTTTGCAGAAAGACTCTAGGGGAATTGGTTGTAACTGTGTATTGAGGGTAACCAAGTTCATTGTTCACAGACGGCCTCTTTCATATTTACATGGCCCCTCAGTCCCCTGACAAATCACTCAGTCCTGTTTACAGAACGAGAGAGAGAAAACACAAGAAGTCAGACTGGTCGTTTTGTCAACTCCCACCTTTTGTTGGATGACATGTATTAAGTTTATTGTATGGCCCATGGATATCCTGGAACCATGAGACTGTTGCTTGGAATGGTTAGAATGCACTGGAACTGTACATTTATTCATACGCTAGAGACAGCTTTACAGTTTCTTCACACGGAACGTCATAGTGTAATAGAGCATTATGGTTATTAGTAGTACTGGATGAAGCTTTGAATATTAACAATATTCAATATTAACACCAGACGACATGGTGCTTTCTAAAATTCAAAACAATTATTTATTTTCTACAAGGGGATGCATACAACACCAATGCTCAGCGTCAACATTCTGAAGTGCCACGGAGCGCGACTAGTAGTAGAAACATAGTTTCCCATTCAATTCGATCCAAATCATTATCAAAGGACATCGATTATTTACTCAAGGCACCACTGGATGATCTATTGCGAACATGTATCTTTCATAGAGCCTATTTTCAGTTTGTTTGTTGTTTTCTGTTTTGACAGTTTGAATGACCTTTACCCTCTTTTGGTCTCCCAAAGCTATTACGCCATGTTAAACAGTGGCCAATTGAGACTATTATAAAGCACGAAAATTTTGCATTTGATTTAAATGTCGGCTGATGCTTAAAAAAAACACTTTGTTGCATAAGTTTTGGTTTATCGCAAAAGAAATCTGCCCTTAAGCCGATTCCGGACAGAAATGTGTTTATCGCTAATTTTGTAGCCTACCTTTCGCCTCCCAGATAGCTATTGAGGAGATTCAATAAAATTAGCCAGCTTACTGTCATTTTAATTTCGCAAATAAATGCGGTCAAAATGGAGTAGTTTCCCTTCTGATAGGACTGTAATATTGATCTCCTGATGTGCCTATCGCAGGTTGGCACCAGTTCCGACTAGAAAGCGAATCGTCATGGCCCTGTTCCAAGTAGTGGGGGAAACTCTCCATCTTAGTATAAGGACCATCCATCAATGTGTAAATGCTGTGTGCACAGCTATTAAAGAAAAAATGAATGCGGTGTAATATAAGGGTTTACATATGATACATTCCTAATATTCAATAGGCTATTTTGAACAATCATCTAATCTAAAGCATTGTCATCACAACTGCATTATGTCCTCCATTTTTGTCCAGCAACTTTTAACTGAATTTGATTGACATCTGAAATTAATTTTAGCATCATTATGCAATTTACATTTTCTGAAGAAGGTCAGCAAATGCGATCTGAGGTAAAGAGGGTTAAATTTCAAATATTTAAAAGTTTTAAAATGTTCAAAAGCTAGTTTTTTGAAAGTGAACTCTGCATTGGATAAATAGTTCTGATAGTTTGTAGTCTTGAAAAAATGTGTAGAACATTCTGAGAATGCCATTCAGCCGACTTTTTTAGTCTACAAAACAGGATAAGACTAATTTTGTCATGAGTCAGGTTTTTCTTCCCTTTTGTTTCTCGTACACACACGCAGACACTCACCCACACACACTCTCTTTCTCTCTTCTGCTTCGTTCTGCAGGCCTTCCTCTCCTCTCACACCTGTCAGTCATTGCGATCAGCGCTCGCGCTGATTTGCTTTGACACCTGTTTCCACTTTCCCCTAAGTGCGCACTCTTTATCTGGTGTTTGTTCTGGTAGATTCTTTGTCGGATTATTGTTGCATGTTACACGTTACTATTTCCGCGACCTTCATGTCATCACAGTTAAGTGCTTACCCTGTCTTGTCCTGTTTTTCTGGATCAGCCTCGCTTCAAAGTAGCGTCCGTGCCCTGCTGTTGCTGCTGCATGTGAACCTATGCGGTTCTCTCTCTCTGGCTGAGACTTCTACCCCTGATCATCAAGTCTGCCCCAAGGGAGCCCTGTTCTGTTTCTCATCGCGACTAGAGGCAGCGCTCCTCTTTAAGTTACTCATCCAGCTCTGTGTGCTTTTACAAGAGACTGCCTTTGTTTGTTATCACTCCATTAAAGACTGTTATTTCTGTCATCTCTGTTTTGGATCCATCATTTTACCGTAACAGAATAATCCGACCAGACATGGATCCGGCAGATGAGATGCCCGTCCGGGCGGCGGTCGGGCTCCAGGGAACTATGCTCGGCAGACACGAGGAGGAGTTGGCGCCGCTCATCAGGCCGTGAGGAGTCTTGCAGCTCAGGTGTCTGATTTGTCTGCTCGTTTACTTCTCCAGGAGTCTTCCTTGTCTCACAACCGACAGCTGCCCCCAGAGCCGCGAATCAACAATCCATCCTGTTATGCTGGTGAGCCTACTGAGTGCAGAGCCTTTCTCATTCAATGTGAGATTGTTTTTCTCTTCAGCCCCAGACGTATCGCGGAGGATCGGGCTCGCGATTGCATATGTTCTCTCTCTCCTCACGGACGGCACGCTGCGAGTGGGGGCGTCCGTCTGGGAGGCACAATCAACATGCTGTAGCAGGTTCGGGTCGTTCAAGGATGAGATGATAAAGGTCTTTGATAGATCCGTCTTCGGCAGTGAAGCCTCACGTCTTCTTGCTGTTCTACGTCAGGGCAGAAGATCTGTGGCCGACTTCGCTATTGAGTTCCGTACTCTAGCTACTACTTGTGAGTGGAATGAACCTGCACTAATCGCTCGCTTTCTTGAAGGGTTGAATTTAGACCTTAAGGAGGAGATTTACGCACGGGGTCGCCAACTCAGCTCGATCAGCTCATCGATCTGGCCATTCAGCCTGGACAAGTGTTTCGAGCAGAGGCGACGAGTTCGTTCTCCCATTTCCACATCAGGTGATGAGTTTTCTTCTGCTACTGTTCCCGCCCTGTACCAGCCTGATGTTGAGCCCATGCAGGTTGGGGCGCGCGCATCTCCTCGGAGGAACGCCAGCGGCGAATAAAGAACCGTCTCTGTCTCTACTGTGGTACGGCTGGTCACTTTGTTTCGTCCTGCAGTTTAAAAGCCAAGGCTCGCCAGTAGACGGAGGAGTACTGGTGAGCGTGTCTGTCATCTCCTCATCCCCCAGGTCTCGAACTACGATCTCTGCTGTTATCCGTCGGGCTGGGTTCTCTGCGACTGGTCTTGCTCTCATCGACTCAGGTGCTGAGGGCAATTTTATCGATGAAGGGTGGGCCCGTGAGCACAAGATTCCTTTGGTCGATTTGACTCAGACTGCTTCTGTCTTTGCCCTGGATGGCAGAGAACTCACTTCAGTTCGTCGCGTCACCAGTCCGGTTAGTCTCACGGTCTCCGGCAATCATCAAGAGACTATTTCTTTTTATGTTTTTCAGTCCCCCTTTACCCCCGTTGTTTTAGGACATCCCTGGCTTATCCAACATAATCCTCAGATTGACTGGGTTAAGGGGTCTATTCATTCATGGAATTTATCTTGTCATGTAAATTGTCTGGTATCTGCTGTCTCCCCCGTGTCTTCTGTTCCTGTGTTTCAGGAGGAGCCTGATGATTTGTCTGGAGTCCCGGAGGAGTACCATGATCTGCGGGCGGTTTTCAGTCGCTCCCGGGCGGTTTCTTTACCGCCTCACCGTCCGTACGACTGCTCCATCGAACTCCTACCTGACACCATGCCTCCTCGCGGTAGGCTGTACTCTCTTTCGGCGCCCGAACGAGAGGCTCTGGAGAAATATCTCACAGAGTCCCTCGACGCGGGGATCATTGTTCCTTCTTCGTCCCCCGCCGGTGCTGGGTTTTTCTTTGTTAAGAAGAAGGATGGGTCTTTAGCCCTTGTATCGACTATCGAGGGCTCAACGACATAACAGTCAAGAACCGTTATCCCTTGCCTCTTATGTCGTCTGCTTTTGAGATCCTACAGGGCTAAAGATATTTACTAAATTAGACTTGCGCAACGCTTACCATTTGGTGCGTATCAAAGAGGGAGACGAGTGGAAGACCGCGTTTAACACTCCTGTCGGGCACTTTGAATATCGGGTTTTACCGTTCGGTCTGGTCAACGCCCCCGCTGTTTTTCAAGCCTTAGTAAACGATGTCTTGAGAGACATGCTTAACGTTTTTGTTTTCGTTTACTTGGATGACATCCTAATTTTCTCACCATCTCTCCAGGTACACGTTCAACACGTTCGCCGTGTTTTGCAGCGTTTATTAGAGAATCGCCTTTTTGTTAAAGCTGAGAAATGCGCGTTTCACGCCCAATCGGTTACTTTTCTCGGTTCGGTTGTTTCTGCGGAGGGGATTAGTATGGACCCTGACAAGGTTCGAGCAGTTCTCGATTGGGCTGTCCCGGATTCCCGAGTCTCGCTCCAACGATTTCTGGGGTTTGCAAATTTTTACCGGCGCTTTATTCGTAACTTTAGCCAGGTTGCCGCTCCCCTCACCGCTCTCACCTCGTCCAAGACCAGGTTTGCTTGGTCAGAGGAGGCTCAGGATGCGTTTGACTGCCTAAAGAGGCTCTTTACCTCCGCGCCCATCCTGGTCACCCCTGACCCTGTACGTCAGTTTATCGTTGAGGTCGATGCCTCCGACATTGGAGTAGGAGCTATCTTGTCGCAACGCTCTTCCCAGGATAACCGGGTTCATCCGTGCGCGTTTTACTCCCACCGTCTTTCGCCCGCGGAGCGCAACTACGACGTTGGTAACCGAGAACTCCTGGCGATCCGTCTGGCGCTCGGTGAGTGGCGACACTGGCTTGAAGGAGCCAGTGTACCATTCATTGTCTGGACGGATCATCGCAATCTGGAGTACATTCGCTCTGCTAGACGTCTTAACGCTCGTCAGGCCCGCTGGGCATTATTTTTCGATCGCTTTGATTTTTCTATTTCCTTTAGACCCGGTTCCAAGAACCTCAAACCAGACGCTCTTTCTCGGCAGTTCGACTCGTCAGAGGGTGCCTCGACCGATGAGAGGGTTTTACCTCCGCGCTGTGTGGTCGGGGCAGCCGTCTGGGGAGTGGAACAAGCGGTTAAGCGTGCTCTTTTGCGCACTACGAGACCCCCCCGCGCCCCTGAGGGAGCTTTGTATGTACCCGAGGCCGTTCGTTCGACGGTTCTTCGCTGGGGGCATTCGTCTAAATTAGTCGCGCACCCCGGGGTAAGAGGTACGCTAGCTGTTATCCGTCAGAGATTTTGGTGGCCCACTCGTGAGCGCGATATTCGGCGTTTTGTTTCCGCTTGTTCTATCTGCGCCCAGACCAAGTCTAGTAACAGTCCTCCGGCGGGTCTTCTCAGACCTCTCCCCATTCCTTCGCGTCCCTGGTCTCATATCGCGTTGGATTTCGTTACCGGGCTTCCTCTTTCGGCTGGTAATACGGTCATTCTCACCGTCGTGGACCGTTTTTCCAAGGCCGCGCATTTTATTCCGCTCCCTAAATTACCGTCGGCGCAGGAGACCGCCCAGATTATGGTGGACCACGTATTCAAGATCCATGGTCTTCCTTCGGACATTGTGTCTGACAGAGGTCCTCAATTCACCTCTCAGTTCTGGAGGGAATTCTGTCACCAGATAGGGCTTCCCCAGTCTGTCGTCAGGATTCCATCCACAGACCAATGGGCAAGCCGAAAGGACCAATCAGATTCTTGGTCGCATGTTGCGTAGCCTCATCTCTCAGAATCCCGTGTCATGGTGCGATCAGTTACCCTGGGCCGAATATGCCCATAATTCTCTTCCATCGTCCGCTACTGGGTTATCTCCGTTTGAGGGTTGCCTCGGTTACCAACCGCCTGTTTTCTCTTCGCAGGAGTCTCAGGCCTCTGTTCCGTCTGTCGAGGCTTTCATTCAGAGGTGCAAACGCACTTGGAGGAGGGTGAGATCCGCCTTATGTCAAACTAGGAAACATACTCGTCGAGCCGCCAATCGCCGCAGAGTTAGATCTCCCAGATATGTTTGCGGCCAGAGGGTGTGGTTATCCACCCGCAATTTACCCATTCAAGAGACGTCTCGTAAGCTCATGCCCCGTTTTGTTGGACCCTTTTCTATTGTGAAGGTCATTAGTCCAGTCGCTGTTAAGCTTAGACTGTCCGGTCAGATGCGGCGCGTCCGTCCGGTCTTTCATGTCTCCTGCATTAAACCCGTCATTCGTGCGCCCGCCCGCCCCCCTCTTCCCCCTCCTCCTATTGACGAGGGGGCCTCTATCTACAGAGTTCGCAGGCTCCTCGACGTTCGTCCTCGGGGGCGTGGTCACCAGTTTTTGGTGGACTGGGAGGGGTATGGTCCTGAGGAGAGGCGGTGGATTCCAGCCCGGGACATCCTGGACCGCTCGCTGATTGATGACTTCTACCGGTCCCGTCAGGCTCCTTCCTCGAGCGCCTAGAGGCGCTCGTTGAGGGAGGGGTACTGTCATGAGTCAGGTTTTTCTTCCCTTTTGTTTCTCGTACACACACGCAGACACTCACCCACACACACTCTCTTTCTCTCTTCTGCTTCGTTCTGCAGGCCTTCCTCTCCTCTCACACCTGTCAGTCATTGCGATCAGCGCTCGCGCTGATTTGCTTTGACACCTGTTTCCACTTTCCCCTAAGTGCGCACTCTTTATCTGGTGTTTGTTCTGGTAGATTCTTTGTCGGATTATTGTTGCATGTTACACGTTACTATTTCCACGACCTTCATGTCATCACAGTTAAGTGCTTACCCTGTCTTGTCCTGTTTTTCTGGATCAGCCTCGCTTCAAAGTAGCGTCCGTGCCCTGCTGTTGCTGCTGCATGTGAACCTATGCGGTTCTCTCTCTCTGGCTGAGACTTCTACCCCTGATCATCAAGTCTGCCCCAAGGGAGCCCTGTTCTGTTTCTCATCGCGACTAGAGGCAGCGCTCCTCTTTAAGTTACTCATCCAGCTCTGTGTGCTTTTACAAGAGACTGCCTTTGTTTGTTATCACTCCATTAAAGACTGTTATTTCTGTCATCTCTGTTTTGGATCCATCATTTTACCGTAACAAATTTAAGTTTGTGTAAAGAAAAGGCAAGTATATGGGTCTAAAAATAAAATTTTTAATTTTTTTTAATTTATTGCTTTATTCGTTTGATAATTTATTTAATTTTATTCATGAATTTTGCCAGCATTTTTTTTTTTAAAGTAAGCTTTAACAATAATTTTATAGAATTGAGCTTGTATGTTAGTGTTCCAAAAAACCACACTGAAGCTTTTCTCCTAGTTGGCCTATTATGTATTTATTTTTAATTTGAAAAATGTTTGTGCACAGAAATTATGTTTTTTGTATTGTGGACTAATTCCATGACTGCTGTCTATTATTTTGAATGGTGTGGCAGCACCTTTAGCAACTTTAACAAATAAGCGGATGGTTACCGCGATTAAATTAATCTCAAAGAGTGGCCATTACGTTTTTTTCTCCATGATACGAGATATTTGTGTTGGCACTCCAGGAAGTGTCATGACACAGATATGTTTGCAGCATCAGATCAGTGCAAGTATGCCGTTAAGACCAATCTATAACAGTGCGAGTAATGCTTCACATACAATAAATTGTCTTTCAAGGATGTATAACTTGTCGTCATTATTAACACAGGCTAACGATTGGGGCAAATTCTTTCATGTGACACTATATTTTTGCGTTTATGCCAATTTTCTCGACAAAAAGTGTTTCCAAACACTTTTGGAAGTATTTCGCACCATTTGAAGTATCGACATAGAATTTATGCTCTAGAGTTAAACGGAAAAATATGTTGAAATTTTAGCGGTAATTTGCGTTTCCGTCAGCTATATCAGTAAACTTTTTGATGCACTGCACATTGTCGCAAAAAAAAAAAAAAAAAAAACAACCCTGTAAGACTATATTGATCTACAGTATATACTTTTCATGTTTAAATGGCATTCTGTCATCCTGTCATGCATATTAATGCATGACAGGATGCATGCATTAATAGCATCTCCAGCATCTCCACATCTGTGTTTCTCAGAGAAAATGGAAGAACTGGTGTATGCTGGAACCAAACTATCCCACTCTTTTGCTGCAAGCCCCCTGATATCAAGCAAAAAACGTCAGGCCCCTCAAGCACCTGCGGGCCCAGCTCGCCCTCCCCCTCCTCCTGTGAGAGCTCTTCGACCTCTGCCACAACGCCAGGGCTCACACCCTCCTCCATTTGCTCGAGGTGAACCAAAAACAACTGATACCAGCTCTCAGTGATATGTGTTGGGTCCCTGCTATGATAACAGTAACTTTCTCAAATGTTTACAAAACAAGCGGGAACCCAGTGTGCCTGTATCAATCTCTATTGCTGTTCGATTACATCATAGAAAGTCTAAGGCCTTCAAAAGCCGTACAGCAAACCCATCTAATCTGGTGCCTATTACACGCCAAACTAAGATTGCTGTGGGGACAAAAACTGTTAAGTTAGCACTTTTAAACATCCGCTCACTTAAAAATAAATCACTTCTAGTCATTGACTTAATTATCACATACAACCTGGATTTTATGTTTCTAAATGAAACTTGGCTAGAAGACAGCTGTAGTGCAACAGTCCTTAATGAAACATCCCCTCCTAACTTTAATTATTTGAGTGTCTGCAGAGAAGGTAGACGAGGTGGGGGTTTAGCTGCTCTTTTTAAAGATGTCTATCAATGTAAGCAAATATCATTTGGGAATTACCCGTCTTTCAAATATCTGGGTAGTGTGTTAAAAGGTGCTCCATGCATTTTACTTATCATTATTTACAGGCCTCCAAAATACTCTCCAGCCTTCGCTGAGGACTTTACAGAACTGTTATCAACAATTACCTCAGAGTTTGACTGTTTTGCCATTGCTGGAGACTTTAACATTCACATAGATAATGCAGAAAACAATATGACAAAAGAAATCATAACTGTTTTAAAAAATTTTGATCTGACTCAGCATGTACATGGACCCACACACAATCATGGACACACTCTAGATTTACTTATCAGTAAGGGTCTAAACATTTCATCGATTGTTATTAAGGATGTAGCACTGTCTGATCATTTCTGTGTTTTCTTTGATATATTGATCTCTCCTGCCATTGAAGCTAGATCTGTGTCTGTCAAGAAGAGATGCTTAAATGAGAACACTAGTGTACTATTTATGAAGGCTATATCTTTAACACCAAGTATATCTGCTGACTCTGTTGATTTTCTCCTTGATTCTTTTAACTCAAAAGTTAAAAGTGTAATTGATGATATTGCTCCTGTGAAAGTCAGGAAGAAGAGTGGCAGACAAAAAGTGCCTTGGAGAAACTCAACAGCAGTGCAAAATATGAAAAGACAATGCAGAAAAGCAGAGCGCATGTGGCGGAAGACAAAACTTGTAGTCCATTATAACATCTACATAGACAGCATCCATGCTTTTAATATGGAACTAGGCAAAGCTAGACAGACTTTCTTCTCGAATATTATAAACAGCAACTTAAACAACACACGCACTCTTTTTGCAACTGTAGAGAGACTGACAAAACCCCCAACCCAGATTCCCAGTGAATTGCTCTCAGACAGCAAGTGCAATGAGTTTGCTTCTTTCTTCTCTGAAAAAATCAATAATATCAGAAAGGTGATCAGCACATCCTTGAGTTGTGCTGGGGTCAGACAAATCAAACCACAACCTGAGAAAGTAGTTACTATCTGATTTCAAAGAAATTGATGGCAAAATTTTGGAAGAAACCGTACAGCACCTTAAAACATCAACCTGCGCCCTTGATGCACTTCCCACATCTTTTTTCAAAAGTGTGTTCAACTGTTTAGAAGCAGATCTCCTAGAAGTGATAAACTCTTCACTTCTCTCTGGGAGTTTTCCAAACTCCCTAAAAACTGCAGTTGTCAAGCAATCTGGATAAGACCATATTAAGCAACTATAGACCGATGTCAAATCTTCCTTTCATAGGCAAGATCATTGAAAAAGTTGTCTTCAATCAGCTGAACAAATTCTTGAACTCAAATGGATACTTTGACAATTTCCAATCTGGTTTCCGATCGCATCACAGCACAGAGACAGCGCTCATAAAGATAATAAACGATATTCGCTTAAATACTGATACAGGCAAATTATCAGTACTGGTACTACTCGACCTCAGTGCTGCATTTGACACTGTTGATCACAACATACTTCTTGACAGGCTGGAAAACTGGGTGGGGCTTTCTGGGATGGTCCTAAAATGGTTCAGGTCATACTTAGAAGGGAGAGGTTATTATGTGAGTATAGGAGACCATATGTCTGAGTGGACGTCCATGACATGCGGAGTCCCTCAAGACTCAATTCTTGCACCACTCCTGTTCAACCTGTATATGCTCCCAATGAGCCAAATAAGGAGAAAGAACCAAATTGCTTACCACAGCTATGCAGACGACACACAGATCTACTTAGCCATATCACCTAACGATTACAGCCCCATTGACTCCCTGTGCCAATGCATTGATGAAGTTAACAGTTGGATGTGCCAAAACTTTCTTCAGTTAAACAAAGACAAAACTGAAGTCATTGCGTTTGGAAACAAAGATGACGTTCTCAAGGTGAATGCATACCTTGACGCTAGGGGTCAAACAACTAAAAATCAAGTCAGGAATCTTGGTGTGTCTCTACAGTCAGACCTTAGTTTCAGTAGTCATGTCAAAGCAATAACTAAATCAGCATACTATCATCTGAAAAATATTTTGTTTCCAGTCAAGACCTAGAGAAACTTGTGCATGCTTTCATCACCAGCAGGGTGGATTATTGTAATGGACTCCTCACTGGCCTTCCCAGAAAGACCATAAGACAGTTGCAGCTCATACAGAACGCTGCTGCCAGGATTCTGAGCAGAACCAGAAAATATGAACATATCACACCAGTCCTCAGGTCTTTACACTGGCTCCCAGTTACATTTAGGATTGATTTTAAAGTATTATTACTGGTATATAAATCACTCAATGGGCTAGGACCTCAATATATTGCAGATATGCTCACTGAATATAAACCCAACAGATCACTCAGATCATTAGGATCACATCAGCTAGAAATACCAAGGGTTCACTCTAAGCAAGGAGAGTCTGCTTTTAGCTATTATGCCAGCCGCAGCTGGAACCAGCTTCCAGAAGAGATCAGATGTGCTCCTACAGTAGTCACATTCAAATCCAGACTCAAAACACATCTGTTTAGCTGTGCATTTACTGAATGAGCACTGTGCCACTGTGTGTCCGACTGTTTGTACTGTATTTTATTTTATTCTAAACTGTTTCAATTATTCTTATTTTTTTATTCTTATTTTAATCTCTTCTATGTAAAGCACTTTGAATTACCATTGTGTATGAAATGTGCTATATAAATAAACTTGCCTTGCCTTGCCTAATGCAAATTGATAACTATTTTTTAATGTTTGTTTAAAATTTCAATTTAAAACATTTTGGTCTTTGTACACCTCCAGATGAACGTCTTTTGGCCTGCATTTCAATTGATTGACAGCAGCTTTACCTCAAGAGCATCCCTTATTCTTATTTCATTAAGGAATGGTGATAAGCTGAAGGGGGATGTTTGTGTTTTTTGTTGTGGTTAAATGTGCTTTTATCTGTCTAATCAGGTTTATTTCAGTACAGGAAGACAGACAAATGTTTGGGGGATGGGGTCTTAATTGTTCAGCAAGCACATGACAGGACATTCATGCCCTTTATGAAAGGGTGTAGTAAGAGAATAGTTATGTGTTTTTGTGCCCCACACCCTCCGGAAATTTCTAAATCATCATGATGCACTCAAACATGGCTGCTAATGATTTCCAAATGATCTCCCCCTGAGACGCTACAGCCCCAAATGAAATGAACCCCACTATTTTTACATTGAATCGCATAATTAAGTTCCATTAAAATTCTGCAGCTGTATGTATGTAGCCTATTAGTTTTATAATTCTGGAATAGAATAATGCTTCCAGATAACTTTTATATTTGTGGGATTGTTTTGTAAAGCTGTTAATGTCCTCCTTATGTTTTCTTTTTTACTTTGGGTATTATAAAGGTGAAAACATTTAAGTAGGGATGCACTATCAGTGACTATATCCGTATAGGCCAGCCACTTTTTTAAATGATCTGTATCAGTCTGAATTGGAAAATATTTGAAACCTATTATTTTGCTTCAATTCAGAGTAAGCTCTTCATTTATAGCCAGGTTTTGTATTAAATCATACATTTAAAATGTTTTGATGTCTTTTTTCTAAATGTATAAACAAATAAATATTGGAGCTGAATTAAATTAGTTTGTTTTTTACAATAGACAAAATAACATGGATTCATAATAGAATATATAGATTTATAATATCAATTTATATAATAGATTTGGGATCAATCGTATCAACCATTGTAAAAAAATAATTATCAGCTGTTCGCATCAGTAAATCCCTAGATTTAAGAGTTTATAAATGAAGTTGAGAAGTCCAATTCTCAATGAAAAATGTCAGAATTTTGAGGTTTAAATTGTGTTGTGCCGAATGTATATTATTACAATATTAGGGTTGCCCTAGCGGTGCTGCCCAGTCATTAACCTTGTAAGTTTGGGGCAACAGAATGTTCATTTTGTTGTCTTTCTTTAGCTGATTCGGCTACATCTGCAGGAGGTTACTTGGTTTTCATCTTACAGTGTTGCATTTTATTTTTGGACTTACAGATATGAGTGAGGCAGGAGTACTTTTGCTTTGCTACCAGCACGATAGTGCTGTTACCTGCAGCTGAAACTGTTCAACCCAAGGTTTTGGTACAGAGGAATGTATGCTGACATGTTCAAACATGACAACAGAAATGCAACCCTTTGAAAATCTCTCAATACAGCAAGTTGGGTGTACTTGACAGGTGATAAAACTAGGTTTGCCAACTTTCTAACAGCCAAATACAATACATTCCATCTTCAAATCATATTGCAATTATTTTAAAAATATTGTGATTTGTACTGCGATATGATAAACAACATTTTTTTTTAAGTGATTCATTTTGACCAAAATTTGGTAATGCTTTGCCCATGTTCTACTGACAGTCTTGAGGCTAGTCTTTAAGGGTTCACACTTGAGTTCTCTTTAGAACCAAATTCTATTGTACCTGTTTTTGTTCATTTTGTGGTCTTTTTTTGGAACCCAGTCAACTTGAATATTATATTGATTATTATTATAGAATGGTAATAAATTCCGTAACAGAATCTTAACTTGCATGAGGCATTGCTATGTGGTCCAGTTAAATCAGAGTTCCAATCTGTCCAAAGCTTTTATTTTGGCGAAATGTGATACAGACAGAACAGAGCAACGGTCGTAAACTTTTTGAAGCGAGCAGCAGAAACAGACTATTTATTTATAAATCAAAGCCCTTTGCAGGGTTACTAATCACACAAGGTTGTATTGTGATTTCAATTTTATTTGGATGAATTATTTAGCCCTAGTAAATGACTATATTTCAACATTTTCTTCAGAAAAAAATGTCATAGACCGATAAATGAATTGTCTGTGTTCTCCCATTTTTCAATTGTTTTTATGCCTCTAATCTAATAGTTCTAGATGCACCATGCGCAAGAACTCTTCAAAACAAAGCCCAGCTTCAGAGATGCTTGTCACTGCGGTTTTGGTGATTTAACACTTTTTATATTTACATTTATTAATTTAGCTTTCTCATGACAAAATTAGAAACACAGACCTCTGGCTGTGCACTGCTGCCTTTGTCATGTCGCCCTCTGTTTCCTGTTCTGTTACCAGAGAATTTACACAGACATATTCTGCGAAAGCAGCCTATTCAAATACTGCTGTAATTATGTATCGTATATGATCTCAGTATGACGTGGTTCCTTTTTGGAAAGTTGTTCTTAGAAAAGTATTGTTAAAGTGGACCTTTTAAAAGGAGCTGAAGTTATAAAGTAACACTTTCTCAATAATAAAGGTTAACTAGATTAGTCCGTTTAAGGTCTTCCAAGCCCTCCGTTCTATGTCCTTGTCCTCCTCTTTGTGTATCCAGTGAAGGAAGGAAGCATTTTGCTGCCTCGCCAGCATGCCAGAGCTTTTAATTGATTGTGGATTTTTGGTGCTCATAGGAGAGGATCTATAACAGCAGCCCTTGAATTGAAGTTAAGCTCATTTGAGAGGGCTTCTCTGTGTGGAAGTGGTTATAACATGCCATGTCTGCCATCGCTCTGTGGGACATAGGGTGCTGACAGACTTCTTTGACACATTGTCCGATAAATTGCATTCATTACAAACCACATGCAAACTGTGAAACCATGAAAATGCATGTGTACTAGATTGTTATGGGTTTATTCTATGGCAAGTGCCACAAACCTGTCTGAGCAATTCCACATTTCATACATTTTGAATTTGCTAATAAGTCTGTTAATTATATTAATATATTTTAACTAATTAATTGTACATTAATTGTTCTGTGGTTAATTACGATTAATCATAGACATTAAAGCAAACATTAAAATATAATCATAAATATATTTACTTAATACGTTGTCTGAAAGAACTTACAAGAAATTAGTTAGTCATCATTTATTTTAATTATTTAAATATGTGCATGCTAGAAGTTGCTGATGGAGTTAATTAGACACATTTTTGTTTAACTCTTTGATACAAGTATATGTATAAATGCCATAAAACCAGTGGACATGCTGTAATTAAAATTTGGGATCAAATGGGCAGATTCATTTAAAGCTTTATTGGCAAGATAAGCTTAAGTGTGTATTACCAATGCATTTTCAGACACTGTACATACAGATATAAAACAAATTGAATGCTGAAGATAATTAGCTGTAGTTTAAAATCTCAAAACTATTATTTTCCCTGGTTGCCGTTCAGTCACTTTAATGCACACACTGAATGTATTTCACTAGGTTTCACTTTTGACAATGGTTCAGATTAAAGTGAGCGTTTTCATGTGATGCGAAGAAATACGGCAGTTTACGGGTGAAGTATCTATTCTCAGTACAGTAAATTCACTCCCGTGTTTATCATGCCCGTGTCGAGCGTTTACCACCTGGAAAATTATATATGCCAATTTTAGCCACAGGAACTGGGTAAAAACAGAAGTTTCAGGAAATGAAGAAAACATACTACATTAATTGCGTACATTCTTTTGAGAACGTTTAACAGTCAGCTATTAATTGCAGAAATTCCAAGCCTTAAAAACTGTCAAATTATCAATGTATGTGTCTTTGATTACTATTTTAAATGTGATGTGTAATTTTAGTGGTACTGCTCTCAGAATTGCAAAAATGTACTGTTTTTAAAAAATGTACACCCCCTATTTTCCATTGGTTGGACAACCATATAGTCCCACCCCCAACTCAAATAATTGGTTGAAGCAATTTTGTTGTTGTGGAATGGTAGAGATGCTCTAACAAACAAACAAAGCAATGTTTTGAACATCCTACAGAACCACAATGTTAAAATTGTAAACTCTTTATCTTGGTTTTTTGTTTATTAATAATACAGTATATTAAACTGTTATTTAAAATTGTATCTGTAGTATTGCACATTAGATTGCATTGTCTCGTCCTCTGTCTTAAGTTTTCTAGCGCTATTGTTAACTGCTCTGTGGGCAGTTTATAGTGAGACAAAAGGCAAATGAATTAGCCCTCAGTGGGAAGGATAATGAATGTCAGATCATGCCATAATGGTGCTGAATACTGTCTTAAAAGTGTGTCTTCCTTAAGTCACAAGCCAGTGAACCAACACACAAATATTGTCTCTCTCAGACTTGCATGCCTTTAAAGCTTTTTAATTTTGAACACCAGACATTAGCAGGGTCTTTCCACAGGGTATGTGTTGGAAGGGGTTGTAGGTCATTTTGGCTTAATTTTAGGAAGGCTTCAGAACCAGTCCATTGAAAGAGACTGCAATTGAAGAGAGGCGTTGACAGCTCAGGGAAGATTGTGAATCCACTGAAGTGAAGAGAAATATGAAATAAGACTGCTTGTATAATACTCTCTTAAAGTCAGCGCATGAACCCAGGTCCTTTTGCCCTCTATGGACTGAGTAAACTGTTCTGCAGATTGTGCGTGCGTGCCTGCGTGCGCGTGTGTGTGTGTGTAACAGTGTTGGAGAAACTGTAACTTGTCAAGATACAAGCTACTTGTATTTCAAAGTAGTTAAACTGCACTGCAAGCCACTAGTAAAAAGTAGCAAACTAAATTGAACCTGCTGTGTAAGTGAACTTTATCTTTTGGATTATTATCATGATTGTGTCAGATTCTAGAATTTTTATTTTTAGAAGTTGTCCATATGGTCATCAACGAGAGTACAAGCAGCAGCTGTTTATCACAGTAACTAGGTAACAATTCAAGAAGACATCAGCTTTGCTGTTTTATTGAAGTATTCATCTTCTTGCATTTACCACCAAAATTTTACATGTCGAAACGCCACTTTTGTTCGTCTGCCACATATGCATTGAATGTGAAATGATGTGAGCAATGTTAGCGTTTGTCTGCCGCAAGCCCGCAAGAGATGTGAAGAATGTGAGCTGCTCCCAGGGTCGGAGCACACCATAAAAAGAAGGAAGGTTATTTCTCTTCTTTTTTTTTATAGATCTTGAAGGGAAGTTGCAAGCCACTGGCACCCCTAATTAAATAATATTGGGCGGAGACTTTAATCTTTTGATGGACTTAGTCCTTGATCATTGTGAAGCAAAAGTGTGTAAGCCTCCTAGAACAACATTGACGCTTCACAGGATGTGTAAATATCTTACAGATATTTGGAGACTTTTGAACCCATCTGGTAGGGACTATATATTTTTTCATAATTTCATAAGGTTTATTCCAGAATAGATTTTTTTTGTTTGTTTAGATATAGAAGTCCCTCATTTCATCTGTTGTTGATTGCTCAATTGGAAACATCGAAGTCTCAGATCATACCCTGGTGAGTTCAGATATGTTGCAACATACAGAGAAAAATAAATTGTATAGTTGGCGCCTTAATGTATCTCTCTTGCAAAATCCTGAATTCCAACAAATATTAAAGGCAGAAATCAATGTTTATATGTAGACCAACTGGTCCTCAGTATCCTGTGTGGGTGTGGCTTGGGAGGCACTTAAGGCGGTTCTTAGGGGTCAGTTCATACAGTATATATATATACACACTCACCTAAAGGATTATTAGGAACACATACTAATACTGTGTTTGACCCCCTTTCGCCTTCAGAACTGCCTTAATTCTACGTGGCATTGATTCAACAAGGTGCTGAAAGCATTCTTTAGAAATGTTGGCCCATATTGATAGGATAGCATCTTGCAGTTGATGGAGATTTGTGGGATGCACATCCAGGGCACGAAGCTCCCGTTCCACCACATCCCAAAGATGCTCTATTGGGTTGAGATCTGGTGACTGTGGGGGCCATTTTAGTACAGTGAACTCATTGTCATGTTCAAGAAACCAATTTGAAATGATTCGAGCTTTGTGACATGGTGCATTATCCTGCTGGAAGTAGCCATGAGAGGATGGGTACATGGTGGCCATAAAGGGATGGACATGGTCAGAAACAATGCTCAGGTAGACCGTGGCATTTAAACGATGCCCAATTGGCACTAAGGGGCCTAAAGTGTGCCAAGAAAACATCCCCCACACCATTACACCACCACCACCAGCCTGCACAGTGGTAACAAGGCATGATGGATCCATGTTCTCATTCTGTTTACGCCAAATTCTGACTCTACCATCTGAATGTCTCAACAGAAATCGAGACTCATCAGACCAGGCAACATTTTTCCAGTCTTCAACTGTCAAATTTTGGTGAGTTCTTGCAAATTGTAGCCTCTTTTTCCTATTTGTAGTGGAGATGAGTGGTACCCGGTGGGGTCTTCTGCTGTTGTAGCCCATCCGCCTCAAGGTTGTGCGTGTTGGGGCTTCACAAATGCTTTGCTGCATACCTCGGTTGTAACGAGTGGTTATTTCAGTCAAAGTTGCTCTTCTATCAGCTTGAAGCAGTCGGCCCATTCTCCTCTGACCTCTAGCATCAACAAGGCATTTTCGCCCACAGGACTGCCGCGATACTGGATGTTTTTCCTTTTCACACCATTCTTTGTAAACCCTAGAAATGGTTGTGCGTGAAAATCCCAGTAACTGAGCAGATTGTGAAATACTCAGACCGGCCCGTCTGGCACCAACAACCATGCAACGCTCAAAATTGCTTAAATCACCTTTCTTTCCCATTCTGACATTCAGTTTGGAGTTCAGGAGATTGTCTTGACCAGGACCACACCCCTAAATGCATTGAAGCAACTGCCATGTGATTGGTTGATTAGATAATTGCATTAATGAGAAATTGAACAGGTGTTCCTAATAATCCTTTAGGTGAGTGTATATATATAGCAGAGAGAGTCTTTTTCTACCATTCCCTCAGTGAAATCTGTGGTGGTAAAATATTTAAATTGGCCATTGATATTAATTATGCTTTTAAAGAATTCTATATTGATCTCTATAGTTCCACGTCTTTGTCTACTGAAGATATTAGAAACTGTTTTTGAACCATTAGATCTTCCTAGAATGATGACTGATCAAAAAAATCTCCATTCCCATTATTGTGCTATCTTGCCCTGGAACCATTAGCAGCCACGATAAGAAAGGAGGAGGATTTTCCAGGGGTGGTGGCGGTAGGTGTGGCACATGCGCTTTTGCTTTACGCAGATTATATTTTGTTATTCGTCTCTGACCCTACTAGATCTATGCATTGCCTCCACATAATTATTAATTCCTTTTCTAAATTCTTGGAATACAGGTAATTGGTCTAAATCCGAACTTTTGGCTCTGCCAGCATACTGCCCGGTATTTCCAGCCAGGTGCCTTCCATCAGCCCAAACAGAGCATTAAGTGTTTTTAATCCTGGATAATAAGCAAATTTGTGTGATTTTTTTTTTTTTTTTAGTCCAAAATTTTCCCTTTAATAAAAAGGTTTTTGAGCAATGTGGGCTTCACTACATTTATCTATGACTGGGAAGGTTAATGTTATAATAATAATACCTACTACAGTCTCTCCTCATTTGAAGTTCCCCTCTTTTATTTTAAACAATTTGATAGTATAGCTAAATCCTTTATCTGGAATGGTAAACATCCTCAGATGCATTTTAATATGTAACAGGCCAATTGACAAAGGTGGGTTGGGTATCCCCAAGATTATTTTTACTATTATGCTTTTGGTCTCAGACATTTGGCTTATTTGTCATTTCCAGCTGCGAGATCCCCTCTCTGGCTCTTTATTGAACAGGAGGTCCTTGTCCTTTCTTGCCATTGCAAAGTCTTTCTACCAAGCTGCCCGGAGAAGTAAAGACACATCTCGTTATCTTGCTCATGCATTTAGTGTGGACAAAAGTTTCCCACATGTTCAATTAGGACATTTACCCGAGCATTGCCGCAAGTATTTAGTTAAAATCCCCTTTCAACTGGACAGAATTGATTGAGAAAGGAGTTGCTATGCTGTGTGACCTGTATTCAAATGGAGCGTTGAGATCCTTTGAAAATATTATACAGTGGTTTGGGATTCCCAAATCTCAATTCAGGTACTTAACAGCTGGGCCATCTACTTTGTACCACCTTTGGGTGTGCCCCTAAAGTGGCAGACACTCTTGAGATTATGCTTACTGCTTTTGGAAAGGGTCACAAGACTTCAGCGTACTATTCCTGGCTAATTCGGAGTCTAGGGGACAGGGTTTTAATCAAGAAGTTATGGGAGAGAGTCTTGAATTTAGTACTGGATGAAGAATGGGGTAGGATATTTAAAAATGTAAAGTCTATGTCTAGGGATGCAATGGTGCACCTCATTCCATTTAAGATTTTGCATCATTTTTATTGGACTCCATCTAGATTGTATAAGCTTGGCCTTAAAGACACTCGTATTTGCTGGTGATGCCACTTGGAGGATGGGGTCATAGCCCATGTTTTTTGGTTCTGTACTAAGATTCAAAAGTTTTGGTCGAGGGTTTTTTATATCTACAACAGTCAAGCAAGTCTTTCAATCCTAAATACTTACATATCCAAACTCTCCGAAGGAGTTTTTTTCTTGGCTACAACTTGGCTACACTTACTATAAATGCTAGTAAGTATGTTGATGTTTAGATGAGAATAGTCTCGTTATTAATGTTTGTTAAGGGCAGATATTTTCTTTTTCCCTCATATGTTCTGTTCAAAATGTCGGGTCTGTCTAACCATTTTAAAGAGTTGAAATGCTCCATAACACTTTTAAAATGGAAAATACTCATGTAAATTTCAAATGGGTGGCATGCACTATGATATCGAGGGAATCCTGAATTAATTGCACATGTGAGCCAGTCTGCACTATCCTGTTAAGGGCGCGCATTTCCAAAATGCACATAATAAAATTATACGCTAGCTTGAGGTGGATAAATTTTTTATTCGATTAGATGAAAGGAGCATAAACTATAATGGAAACTCATTTACCATATCAATTTCTATTGAATTTGTTAGGAGTAAAAGATGTGCATCAAAAAGGTCATGTGACTGAAAAACTTTGTGGCCATGTTGCTCTGGTCATCCTGAAATAACGGTGTCTAGAAAATCCAAAGCCTACAAAGAGTTTGCAGAGCAAATAAGTCTAAAACAAACTTGAAATGTACAGAAGAGAATGTTTATTCACACTTTTGAAAAATATATTCCGCACTGTATAGTCATAAGGATGGATGAACGCATATATATATATATATTAGTGCCCAGAAGAGTGTGACACGCTGTTAAAGTGTGCTCTAAAATGCATTTTATTAATAAAACACTCACAGTGGCTACAATTTCTCCGGAAGTGACGATTTCATACTTTTTAACACCCTTGGATGGAAATGTGGCTTTATTCGCACGTTGTTTTTGCGATGTGGTTTTTCATATAAATTTTATTCACAACTTGGATAGAAACATAGCTAGAGATTATTCGATATATCGAGATCGATGGATCATTACACCCATACACCAAAGCTAAATTTTGGTTCAACGAAGAATATTTAATCATAGTTATCCACGTTCTTAAAGTGCTAAATATGCTTCTAATTTGAAATGCACGAGTAAAGCCTAGTTTCATATGAGTCTTGAATGAGCCACATAGTGATTAGAAAGCGGTAGAGAGATGTTAGCGATTGAGGATTTGAGGATATAATAGGATATTCCAAGTGTATTCCAATTAAATAATTCATGGGATATTGTTCACAGTTCTCCCTAAGGAGACAGGAGATGTCATTCTCTGGCTTAGCCTCAGCAGTGACCTCACCAACTCGGGCCTAGATGGTGTAATGGTCAACCACACTTTTTTGTTCTTTTCTTTTTTTCTGCCGGTTAAATAGTTTTTATACCTAAAAGAAACAGCCTCACCATTTTTCCTTTATTCCAAGAGTTATTCACATTTGTAAATCAGCAATTACTCATGTCATTGCATTAATGAAGAAGCTGAATTTTCTATTGTCATACAAAGCTCCTCATGAAGCTGGAGTGGGTGTTTAATGTCCTCCAGGTCAGCCTTGTTATTTGATTAGCGACTATAATGCTTTTAAGATTTATGGATGATAACTTGTATCTCTTTAAAACTAATAATCCTATGCTCCCTGTCTCCATAAAGCAACCTTTTCTACATTTAATGGAATAGTTTACCCTGAAATGAAGATTCTGCCCTTATTTAGTGGTAAACATTTTCCACTTTTCCACTATCGGGCCAGTGCGAGCCAGGGCTATCAACTGGGGGCAAAATAGCCTTGAACCTTGAGCCGCAAGACCAAAATCAATCTGCGTTCCCACCATCGATCCAATAACTCCACAGCATAGCCCAAAAATATATATAATATATTGTGATATAAGATTTTGGTCATATCGCCCACCCCTACCTTCAGTGGACAAAGAGTCGTCAATAAGCTCTAAATTATTTGGTTCACAATGTATCGGGATGGTCTGGATAGATGACTAGTTGTACTCCACCAACTAGTCCGTTAGTGAGTAGGGCTAAGTATCAATACAGATTTCCAAATTCTATTTAATTAGCAAGATTTGGATTATATTTCCAATGAAATTTTGATTTAACTTTGGTATGTTTTAGTTATGATGTCTAATTTACTTCTATATGAAAGCAATTTGACGATTCTCAATACCAATTTTAATACCACTACAAAATAAATATTTGAGTAATTTTTTCAACTAATCAAGACAAGGACACAGTCAGTAATAATTTGAATAATTATTAAAAGCAATAGAACAAATAAAAACAATTAAACAAAAATACAAATTAAGAAAACAGTGCTTTACATTTTTAACATTACTAGTCTTCACTGCGTGATTAAAATACAAAAAAACTGTTATTCATCCAGCCAAAAGCCATGAGTGGTTATTGTTAATTGATGAGTGGTTATTGTTAATTGATGTCAGAATTTTCATTTTTGGTTCCCCTTACAAACCGACCAGTCGTTCAGACAACCTCCAAGACTAGTTAATAATGAATGTGTAATTTTACATATCCCAAACTGTATTCCTCTCAGACTACTGGTAACTGATGTCTTCAGAGTGTGTATTGGGATAGGAAATGATTTGCACAAGGGACTTGTGGATATGGATTTGGCTTGCAGCGTTTCACAGGGATGCAGGTTTGTAGTCCTTAAAGCTGAAAGTGATCTTCCAGTCTTCCTTTTGTCTCTTTCTCTTCCCCTCCCCCAGCATCATCTCTTCCTCTTGTGATCCCCTCATTGGGCCGTAGGACTCAAATTTCTGCAGCCTGTCATTTTCTGGCAAGTCCGCTTTTGCCCCGGCACAATACCTATGGATCAGCTAACCATTGCTATGTTTCACTGCTGCTGGCAACTTAATACAAGGGCAATGTACTTTGATTGCACTTTTTTTGGCACCATCAAAAGAAGTGCCATGTGGAGACAGAATTAGGCTTGTCCCTTGTGCTGACAGGAAAGCAGGATGAAAGAAAGGAAGGGATGGTGCCCTTGGGCACTTCATTAAGCACAGCAGGTTGCGCTGAGGATGTGGTGAGGTTTCTGAGCTCCCTCTCTCCCCCATTCTATATTCAGGAGGGAATTTCGAAGGAGCCTTGAGATTAACTATTTGAATGCTAATGTATGGATTAGCCAAAACAATGAAGGGTTTTTAAGTATGCATGGATTTTAAGGTTCCCAGTGCCACCCTGAAATTTAGATTGAAAGTACTTGAATTTGGAGTCTATTTTGGTGTTTTAATTCTAATTATTCATTTCCGACATGATACAGCCCCATCGGAAGCTCTGTTATTCTAATTTATATGCCATATATAATTCATAAAATTAAGATGGAGTGCTGCATTTATTTATTTTAGTCTCTCAGCTAGATTAAGGATATGCTAGGAGTTGTTTCATTTACAGTTTCTGTAGTCACCATCTAATCCAGGGAAATTTCACAATTCTCAAGTGATGCACCGATCTGGAAATTTGAGGCCTATAACAATCAGCATTATTTTTAACACCTGTAATCGGCCTAAAACAATCTGATCACTGATATTTTCATCAGAGATATATCCACTGCAAGCTCCAAAACTGCTGTGAGAAATCATTAGTATATGATTTGACCGATGAGAGATTGGGTCTGTTCCAAAACTTAGTGAGCTGCCTCGCTGTCTCCTGTCTACATTGGCAGCTGTCTTCTGTGACTGCTTCCTTACTGAAACAGTGCCTCATAAAAGACCGATTTGGAATGCTCAACACAGGCGGCAGCTCTGCGCATCATTCAAATAGCGCTCCTCACATGCAGCTTACAACTAATTTCAATACAGGTGAATTGAGATGAATGACACGTTGCTATAATGAGCATAAATACGCATAGTACACATATTTTGGGTAAAAAAAGACTTTTATATTATTTTAAACAATATAAGGATATTTATCAGTATTGAATGGATTATAAACCTATCGATTTGCATCAGAAAACATTTATTGATCAACTGGAGTCACATGGATTACTTTTATGCTGCCTAGATGTGACTTTTGGACCGTCACATTGCTGGCACCTGTGTACTTACATTATAAGGATCTGTCAGAGCTCTATCTTACTCTAAAAATCTTCATTTGTGTTCGGCTGAAGAAAGGCAGTCATCACTGACGTGCGGTCTGGGTAGGCAAACTAGGCACTGCCTACCCTGCCAAAATTCAAAAATAAAATGTTTATTAAATAATAAACTTGTATTTGTATTTTTACTTTTTATTCTTGTGATTTATATATGCAATATGTGTATTATTCCAATTGTTTAGACGTTATGATGACAAATGTAGCAGTTACGCATAATCAACTAAAAACTAATGGTAGAATAAGCAGTGCTTTTACGGTCCATTCATTGCAGACGACAAGCAGAAAACCCATGTTGCGCATGCGCACTTCGATCCTGTATTCTTTAACATGTACGGCAAAAAGCACAAATCTGCTGTGCCTTTTGACGCTAAATATGTTATGCCCGTAATCATCTCCGTTACGTATCAGACATGGACCAATTAAAATCGAGATATTCCTGGACATTTGCGTAGCTAACGTCATTACACCACAGCTAGCGTACATGCCTAATCCCTGCCAAATTCAAAATCAAAATGACAGCACCGGCCGTAATCACGAATTAAGAAATTTTTCCAAACTCGATTTTAATTCCAAATATGAGTTAATTGCAAGAGGGAGGTCTACGCCAGCCTTAGATGGACTAGTACAGCAAAAGGGCCCAAAAATTATCCGATCATTTCAAACTGATTGGTATGTAAGAAAAGATTGGCTATGTGGCTGTGCTAATAATCAGCGGCTGTACTGCTATCCCTGCCTGCTTTTTTCAACCAGTCAGACTGTTTGGACTTCAGCGGGATATTGTGATTTGAACAACCTGCCCGCAGCTTTAACCAAGCATGAAAAGTCGTCAGCTCACATCCAGTGTCAAATTACACAGAAAACCTTTGGAAAATCTCGGATTGACCTTGCACTTGACAAGCAAAGGAAGCTGAATATAACCTGCACCACCACCACCACCACGCAATGACTGTTTTTAAGGTGACAATCTGTTACACATTTGAAGATTTACTGTATATTGAAGATTGTTGTATTGTATCTTCTGTTATAAAGATGAAATTGCACATACAAAAATAAGCACATAAAGTTGTAAAAAATAAACAACTTATGTTCTGTTATATGTTCTGTGTTTTGACTACTGAATTTTGTATAATAATATCTAATGAAGATATATTAACAAAATGTGTGTGCATGTGTGTGAGAGAGAGAGAGAGAGAGAGTACACGATATACATCCTGATTTGTACATTTCTTGATATGCCGCGCTTGTGCATAACGTTCACTGTTATTACGTATTATTAGCTTAAACAATAAATCAGGTAATCTGGCTTTCATAACTCAGTGCCTAGCCTCTTTAAGACATCACCGCACGTCACTGGCAGTCATACATACATGGCATCAGGGTAAGTGAATAATGAAATAATTTTCTTTTTTGGGTGAACTATTCCTTTAAAAACCCTTAATATAAATAAGATATACCTTATAATGAAATTGGTCCTCATACATTGACACTACCAGGCCTTTTGCACAATTCCAATATTTTGATACCGATTATTTTGAAAGTGACCGCCTATCAGTCCTAAAATGTGAGTATCCATTATATCAGTACTTGGTTCTACCGATACAGCAGAAAGACTAATTGTTACTTTTTTATTTTAGTATCAACTTGGTAGTAATGTCCAGTACCTTTTACATCCCTAGTTGGGAGGTCTGATATTAAACCATCTCCCAAGGCTTGCCCTTTTTGAATCGAGTGATTAAAAACCTTTTTGATCTTTGATCTTTCCAGCTGTCACCGCCCCACAACAGGTGCATCACTTGAGGTGTTTGTGTGTGCTTTGCATGCTCACACCATGTCTGGCTGAGGAAAAGTTTGCATCCGTGAATTCCTCTGTATCCTCCATCCCAGCCGTACAAAAGACACCTATCAGGGTTGCGCAGTTTACCGGTACTAACGATGCCAAAATATTTAAGTGGTACAATATCACCTTTTTGCTAATTTCATTACCATATAAGTATGCTGGCATTAGCAAAAGGATATGAGATGTGACTATTTTGAGATTAAATCAATATGAAAATTTGAAAATAAAATAAAAAAAACCTGTGTACACAGAAAAAAAATATGCACACACTCACACAAACGCAAGAAACACTGTTGGTACTTAATTTTCTTGCAGTGTGTTTAGAGTATAAATGGCTGTTAACACTTAAATGAACTCCTCGGGTGCAGCTTGGAGATTTCAGCTCAAGAGTTGCGAAGGGAGTATCCCAGCAGTAATGGGAAGCTTGATATAACTAACCCGAAAAACAGGAAGAACTCAAAGGTATAAAAGTCCCGCTAACTTGAAAGCTCTATACAAATGGATCCATGAACTGTATAAAAATATAATATTCAAAAAGTAGCAATAATACTTATAACAATTATGTAATACTAAATGGTTGTATTATTATTATCTGGAAGCAATATCACAAATGAAAGCAGCCTTGTGCCACAGGTAACCAGATTATTTTCATGAATGTTCTAATTAATACTGTGAAGCTCTGTTGTGCAGCATTTTATTTTACCAAAAATAAAATATTGTTTTTGGAAAAAAAAGTGTGTGTGCGTGTGTTTTTGTGATTTACGAGGACAATTTTGTAAGTTACAAACTGGTAATTACAAGGTTATTATGCTATAAATGTGATTTATGAGGACATTTATAGTGTCCCCATAATTCAAATCGCTTAAAAATCATACTAAACAATGTTTTATTGAAAATGTAAAAATGCAGAAGGTTTTCTGTGAGGGTTAGGTTTAGGGGTTGTGTTAGGTTTAGAGGATAGAATCTATAGTTTATACAGTATAAAAGTCATGTCTATGGAAAGTCCTCATAATGATAGGTAGACCAACGTGTGTGTGTGTGTGTGTGTGTGTGTGTGTCTGTGTGTGTGTGTGTACATATATAGTTCTTTTAATCAAGTCATTTTCTGTGTAATTTCATAAAGAATCTGAGGCTTTTTATTTGCTGATTATAGTATCGATTTAGTATAGATACTGAGATACCAGGGCTGGTATTGTACCATACAGTGCAACCTTATGCCACAATGAGAGTAGCACATGTACAGTTTGCTGATTGTGCTTTTGATTCTTCCATGTTGGAACTACATGTTATTGTTCACATATGACCTCACTTCCTGTCATTTTTTAAGCACAGGATGTTTGTCTTGTAGTAGATGCCTCTCCTGAGACATCCATTGTCCATTAGGACTCCCAGATATTTTTTTTGTGATTTGTGAGTTCAGAAACATTTTGTTCTAAAACCTTTGTGCTTTGCATGCAATCTGGGTTTAACCCTCTAGGGTCTGAGGGGGCTCTGGAGAAGTTTTGACATGCCTTTGACATCTATGCTTTTTTCAGTTGCTTAATAACATATTAATGGCTAATGTCTGATGACACTGTATTCAGCACAAACAAGGCTACAATAATATGTGAGCAACATGTGTGTATGCAAAATGCAAACGTTCATCGGAGTCCCGCTCTTCTTCTGAGGAAAATGTTAACTTTTCGTCACTAATCAGGAGTTTCCTAACCTGTGTATCGTGGCATCTTCCAAACACGCAGAAAAGTGAATGAAGTTGATACTTTTTAAGGCACAGCTGGGGCGTTCACCATTTGCATTGATCGCCTCCGCACATTACCGTATGAATAGTGCCCTCTGCCCATGGGTGTGATCACATTAGGGATAATTAGCTGAGCCAGGAGAAATAGTACATCGCTTTGTTTCATACTGATTACATTGCAGGAGAATATTTTATTTAAATTTGAATTATTTTATTTAAAAGTAGACATTTTAAGCTTTCTTTAGACGTATGTTCCATGTTTGTGTGATAAGTATTCGCTGAGTTTCAGTACATTTTTGTGACTCGTTTCAGAAATATGCTTACTGAGACGAAGACATCTGAAAGCGCACCCTTTTTATTTGCTTTATTTTACAAAAGCTCAAGGATTTGTTGTTATTTTGAGTGTACACAAATAAAAGGTAGACACTTTAAAGTCTCTAATGATGTCTTACACTTATCTGTATGCCCCAAAATGATGCAGCATTTTAAGTTGTTTCCGCTGTAATGATGGAAAAATCCAGCAGGACAAGCCGACACGTCCGTCGACCCCAGAGGGTTAAGAAGTAATTTGGTTCGGTTTTTTTTTTTCAAGTTATGAGATTAACCTTTCAATGTTGATGACAAGTGAAAAGTTGTAGTTCAACCAAAAATGAAAATTCTCAGAATTTTTAAGCCCTAATTTTTTTCAGACCTGTATTACTTTCTATCTTGTGTTGAACACAAAAGGAGATGTTAGGTACTGACAAGCCTCAGTCACACTTGACTTTAATTGCATCTTTTATTCCCCCATACTGTGATGCCAAAAATCATGCTTACTTACTAACTTGAAACCTGTAGGTCTATGAACCTGATAGTGAACAACTCCAAAACCCTTGTTGTTGTTAATGACTGAACATTTTTGGAAGAATAATAGGTTAGTGGGCAGTTTTACTTCCCTCATTTGTTATTTGACCCATCCTGACATGACTGATCTTAAGTTCAGTTTTATAAACTTCCAGTACATTTTAATGGACTGGGTACTGCAATATAATTTAAAATGTTGTTTTTTTTAATTGATGTTTTTATGTAACCCTCAACTGGTATCTAGAAATGTAATCATCATAGTCTTTAGCCTGTATAGTATCAACAGTAATCTTACTGTAAGTTCTTCAGACAAGCTGGTTTCCATATAAACATCCCACAATACCTTTTGAATAATTTTGAGCTTTTTTAGTTCCATGTCTGCTATCTGTTCTCCTATCAGTGTAATGTTAAATAGTCTAACCTGACATATACCCATGAAATGAATCATTTCTGTGACATATTTCCCATTGAAACAGAAAGTCATTTGAGGCATTAGAAAAGGACATACTCATTCTAGTGAGGACTTTGAGTGCCTGAGGAGTCATCAATAATTTTGGTCAGATTTCCCAGAAGAGAGTACATTTTAAATGTGTGTATATTACTTAAGTTAATTTGATCAACTTTAATGAGTATATTAGCATATAGATGACCTCATTGTTAACAGACACAGACTCATAGCCATGAAACTCCACTTTTGCCTACAAGGAGTGGGCAATATGAGCCAAACAATAATATTTACATGCAGCTATACAAAGTCTGAGGAAATGGTGTATTTGTATAAATATTGAAAGAGTTTGTGCTTAGTGTTTGTGTTTTCCACAGTGGATGAAAGTGGCAGAGATTGGCATAATTGAATAGCTTGCCAGACATTTTTTTCATTGTTTATCCACAATGAAATCCATGTTTGTTTAAGAGAGACAAAGATGGGGGCCTGGTTAGCTCAGCGAGTAAAGACTACCACCCCTGGAGTCGCGAGTTCAAATCCAGGGCATGCTGATTGATTCTAGCCAGGTCTCCTAAGCAACCAAATTGGCCCGGTTGCTAGGGAAGGTAGAGTCACATGGGGTAATCTCCTCGTGGTCGCTATAATGTGGTTCTTGCTCTCAGAGGGGCATGTGGTGAGTTGTGCTTGGATTCCATGGAGAAAAGCGCGACGATTACACACGTGCCATGTCTCAGCGGTAATGTGCTCAACAAGCCACGTGATAAGATGCACGGCTCAGTTGTGGAGGCAACTGAGATTCGTCCTCTGCCACCCGGATTGAGGCGAGTCACTACAGTAGCCCACCACGAGAACTTGGAGCGAATTGGGGAGAAAATAAAAAAAGGTAGACAAAGATGAAATAATTGTCACTATTTAACAATGTTGTTAAATCAGCATAGTTGGAATCACCTTTGTGTTAGAGACCTCATCTTGTGGCAGGTAAATCCAATCCGCTCTACAGTCATGGCAAGAATTTCTCTTTACTGATAGTTCCCCCTCTCGTTTCTCTCGGAAAATTTTTGTTTGGTAGATCTCAAACTGCTGAAAAGCGAAAATTGGGCAGGCTTGGTGCCATAGGGATCTGGTACACACACTCCCTGGGGGACTCAACTATAAGATCTGGTTTCTGTAAACTTAGATTGGCCCACCTCTTTTGTGTCCTAGCAACTGCTATTGCCAGTCAGCCTGTGGAGGCAGAGTCTGCTTGAGCTTGTGGCATTAATTATTAAGAGCATTGGGACAAAAACGGAGTATGCTCACCTTCCGCTAGCACAGATAGTAAAGTGGTGGCCTCCAGAAGATCTGATGCAATATGCCAACCCTTGCCTGCTACTTTTTGTTTCATTACACTGTGTTAGTGGTGTGCGATATGGCCAAAATCCTATATCATGTTATGAGTAATTTATAACACGATAATGATATAGTAAAATTAAAAGTTTTCTGGAAAATCAATAAAAACAAAATTATTTATTAAATAACCATATTTTAATGCCTATTTTTGGAACTCCAGTCAGTGATTTTAATACTTTATAAATGAAATCTACTTCCTCTTTATAGGAGTATGTAATAAAAAATGTGTTTTAAAAAATCAACCTTACCAAAATTATAAAGTTCACAGTATGCTATATTTTAGTTTGAAATGTTGTTGACCAGTATTGTTTATATTATTATTAGGGATGTTGATTTAACGCATTAATTCAGTGTGATTAATTTTTATAAAAAATAACACGTTAAAGATTTCTTTAGATTTATTTCTTGACTTTGGGTTTTCATGGGTCAAAGATTGAGGTGCGCAAGTGATCCAGCTCTGAGCTCTCCTGTCTCTGGAGCGCAAATATCGGAATGCCTGCTGGACTCACATGCAATTTGGAGATCCAGAGACTCCAGCACACTCCAGAGTCACGTGAAACATTTGTGTGTCAGATGAGAAGAATATTTAGCGCTTCTGAAGTAGGGCTGAATGATTAATCGTTTTCAAATCAAAATCGCGATTTGAAAGAACGCGATTAGCTAATCGTGAAGACTGCGATTAAAAAGGTAGGTTATATTACAGCGCATCTGACCCGTTTTAAACAGTCATGCAGTTACAAATTAATTCCATCTTCATCCTTGTTCTTGTGACAGACTTACTCGCCAATCACAAGTGCCATGCTCCGCCTCTTACAGTCCTGCTCACCAATCAGTGTTGGCACAGGGCATGTACATTTTACAACAACAAATGAAGCTAGTTGAAAATGTGTGGGATAATTGCATCAGCTGAACCTACAGAGCTAGTCCCAAAAATGACCGGCACTTCAGTGATTTGGGGCTATTTCAGCTTTGAGAAAACGGATATAAACCAAAAGAAGGTAATATGCAAAGCCTGTCGTGCAGCAGTTGCAGGGCAACACGACAAACGTTTGAAAAAGCACCACGGGCAGCTTTACGAGGAGTGTATGGCCAAAAAGTCTAAGGAAAGTATTTCTTCTCCAGCCGAGTCAACCAAGGAATCTACAATTGCAGAGTCGTTTTTGACTGTAACTCCTTATGAAAAGGGCTCACGAAGACACCGCGAGATGGCAAACGCCATAAAAAATTATCTTGCAAAAGATATGGTGTCTGTTAATTCTGTGACAAAAGACGGCTTTCAAAAACGTATCCGCACGTTGGACAGAAGATACACAATTCCTTCCTGTACATATTTCGGTCAGGTTGCCATACCAGAAATGTACGTGGAGTGTGAAAAGAAAGTGGAAGCAGAGCTGGAAAATGTGGTGTATTATGCAACAACAGATTTGTGGTCAAGCAGGACGACCGAGCCGTACCTAGTCTCACCATACATTTAATTAATGATGACTATCAGTTGAAGAGTCGATGCCTGCAGACGGCATACTTTCCCATTTCCCGAGCTGAACAGCTACCTGATGACTCCTACCATAGACGGAGAGGAAGATCCTTTGGCCTGGTGGAAGGTGCAGTGTTAACTTTCCAGTGCTGAGCAAATTGGCTCGCAAATTCCTGTGCATACCAGTCACAATTTCGCCATCAGAGAGAGTGTTTAGTGCAGGTGGCAATATAGTAACAT
This sequence comes from Xyrauchen texanus, assembly GCF_025860055.1. Classification (NCBI taxonomy): domain Eukaryota; kingdom Metazoa; phylum Chordata; class Actinopteri; order Cypriniformes; family Catostomidae; genus Xyrauchen; species Xyrauchen texanus. Next base: position 32,529,572 of record NC_068302.1, on the reverse strand, counting down.
GTCAATGTTCATGTCTAAAATCCAGCAAAGGTTGACATGCTGGTTTTCTTGACAAAAAATCTTGAGTAAAGTACTCTTTTCTCTCTTGTGCACTTTTCATGACCACTGCACTTTATCTTATTGTAGCAGCATTTGTGAAAAATACAGGTTATCAGCAAATAAGAGTTTTAGTTGAATGTTTGGTGTAACATTTGGTTTAACATTTTTTGTATTTTCGCAAATCGAATCGTAATCGCAATATCTGGCAGAAAAAACACAATTCGATTTTTTCCCCCAAATCGTTCAGCCCTATTCTGAAGTGCCAAACGTGAGATGAAGGTCATTAAATTTGCTTGGGTGGCCACAGAAAAATGTTCAGTCTGGAAAACCCTGTCCATGTCTCTTCAATTCTCTCAGTCTCACACAGCGTGTGATTTGTAATGACTGCGGCCAACAGAACAGACCCTTGTGACAAGCTAACAGACCACCACTTCCATATTTTCTTTTGTGCATACGGCCCAGTCATAGAACACATGCCATTAAAACCCATGGATCAAGCTGTTTTCATAGGTGTGAGTTTTGGTGTGTTTTTGTGTGTTGAGAGGACCAGCTGGTTGGCCAATCTGCCAGTGTATAGTACAAATCCCTCTGTTTCTTTCCCAATCAGTTGCTGAATTGGTTTTCTTATATTTGCTAGTGCTTGATAAGGCAGGCATCACTACTACTATTAGAGGTGGTCAGGTTTATTATTGATTTACACTTCATCTTACACTTCTTTTTTTATATGGAATCTATTGAGAGTCATGTGACGCCATACAAGGAGCAGATGTGTGAGCGGTGAGCTCTGCGTACTTTTATAGTTTTTATTTTTTTTGTGTCATAATCCGGTGAGATTCAATACATCCAGCTACATATATGTTATTTGAAGTCAACATGGCAAAGAAGTCAAGGCTCTGGAGATATAAAAAGACACTTACGTGCTCAAGCTGGAAACTCTGACTGGCCTGCGGACCTGGGACTCATTTTGGATGCGTCTGAGAATAGATAATAAGGATGGCCACAAAGTGTTTACATGTCCCAAATAAGCCTTGTCTTTCATAGAAACAATGAGTGAGTAAACCATTTGGTGTTTCTCATGGGAGTGGATTGACTCGCTGTACTTAAACTTGGCTGTCTGGGGAAGCCGAGCACCATTTTTGTTTCTTTTTGTGTTGGTTCCGCCTGGTAGCTGGAGCACATATATATATATATATATATATATATATATATATATATATATATATATATATAATATATATATACAGTGAGGAAAATAAGTATTTGAACACCCTGCTATTTTGCAAGTTCTCCCACTTGGAAATCATGGAGGGGTCTGAAATTGTCATCGTAGGTGCATGTCCACTGTGAGAGACATAATCTAAAAAAAAAAAAAACAGAAATCACAATATATGATTTTTTAACTATTTATTTGTATGATACAGCTGCAAATAAGTATTTTAACACCTGTCTATCATCTAGAATTCTGACCCTCAAAGACCTGTTAGTCTGCCTTTAAAATGTCCACCTCCACTCCATTTATTATCCTAAATTAGATGCACCTGTTTAGCTGCATAAAGACACCTGTCCACCCCATACAATCAGTAAGAATCCAACTACTAACATGGCCAAGACTAAGAGCTGTCCAAAGACACTAGAGACAAAATTGTACACCTCCACAGGCTGGAAAGGGCTACGGGGAAATTGCCAAGCAGCTTGGTGAAAAAAGGTCCACTGTTGGAGCAATCATTCGAAAATGGAAGAAGCTAAACATGACTGTCAATCTCCCTCGGACTGGGGCTCCATGCAAGATCTCACCTCGTGGGGTCTCAATGATCCTAAGAAAGGTGAGAAATCAGCCCAGAACTACACGGGAGGAGCTGGTCAATGACCTGAAAAGAGCTGGGACCACCGTTTCCAAGGTTACTGTTGGTAATACACGAAGACGTCATGGTTTGAAATCATGCATGGCACGGAAGGTTCCCCTGCTTAAACCAGCACATGTCAAGGCCCGTCTTAAGTTTGCCAATGACCATTTGGATGATCCAGAGGAGTCATGGGAGAAAGTCATGTGGTCAGATGAGACCAAAATAGAACTTTTTGGTCATAATTCCACTAACCGTGTTTGGAGGAAGAAGAATGATGAGTACCATCCCAAGAACACCATCCCTACTGTGAAGCATGGGGGTGGTAGCATCATGCTTTGGGGGTGTTTTTCTGCACATGGGACAGGGCTGACTGCACTGTATTAAGGAGAGGATGACCGGGCCCATGTATTGCGAGATTTTGGGGAACAACCTCCTTCCCTCAGTTAGAGCATTGAAGATGGGTCGAGGCTGGGTCTTCCAACATGGCAATGACCGAAGCACACAGCCAGGATAACCAAGGAGTGGCTCTGTAAGAAGCATATCAAGGTTCTGGCGTGGCCTAGCCAGTCTCCAGACCTAAACCCAATAGAGAATCTTTTGAGGGAGCTCAAACTCCGTGTTTCTCAGCGACAGCCCAGAAACCTGACTGATCTAGAGAAGATCTGTGTGGAGGAGTGGGCCAAAATCCCTCCTGCAGTGTGTGCAAACCTGGTGAAAAACTACAGGAAACGTTTGACCTCTGTAATTGCAAACAAAGGCTACTGTACCAAATATTAACATTGATTTTCTCAGGTGTTCAAATACTTATTTGCAGCTGTATCATACAAATAAATAGTTAGAAAATCATACATTGTGATTTCTGGATTTTTTTTTTTAGATTATGTCTCTCACAGTGGACATGCACCTACGATGACAATTTCAGACCCCTCCATGATTTCTAAGTGGGAGAACTTGCAAAATAGCAGGGTGTTCAAATACTTATTTTCCTCACTGTATATGCTCACCTAAAGGATTATTAGGAACACCATACTAATACTGTGTTTGACCCCCTTTCGCCGTCAGAACTGCCTTAATTCTATGTGGCATTGATTCAACAAGGTGCTGAAAGCATTCTTTAGAAATGTTGGCCCATATTGATAGGATAGCATCTTGCAGTTGATGGAGATTTGTGGGATGCACATCCAGGGCACGAAGCTCCCGTTCCACCACATCCCAAAGATGCTCTATTGGGTTGAGATCTGGTGACTGTGGGGGCCATTTTATTACAGTGAACTCATTGTCATGTTCAAGAAACCAATTTGAAATGATTCGAGCTTTGTGACATGGTGCATTATCCTGCTGGAAGTAGCCATCAGAGGATGGGTACATGGTGGCCATAAAGGGATGGACATGGTCAGAAACAATGCTCAGGTAGGCCGTGGCATTTAAACGATGCCCAATTGGCACTAAGGGGCCTAAAGTGTGCCAAGAAAACATCCCCCACACCATTACACCACCACCACCAGCCTGCACAGTGGTAACAAGGCATGATGGATCCATGTTCTCATTCTGTTTGCGCCAAATTCTGACTCTACCATCTGAATGTCTCAACAGAAATCGAGACTCATCAGACCAGGCAACATTTTTCCAGTCTTCAACTGTCCAATTTTGGTGAGCTCTTGCAAATTGTAGCCTCTTTTTCCTATTTGTAGTGGAGATGAGTGGTACCGGTGGGGTCTTCTGCTGTTGTAGCCCATCCGCCTCAAGGTTGTGCGTGTTGTGGCTTCACAAATGCTTTGCTGCATACCTCGGTTGTAACGAGTGGTTATTTCAGGCAAAGTTGCTCTTCTATCAGCTTGAATCAGTCGGCCCATTCTCCTCTGACCTCTAGCATCAACAAGGCATTTTCAGCCCACAGGACTGCCGCGATACTGGATGTTTTTCCCTTTTCACACCATTCTTTGTAAACCCTAGAAATGGTTGTGCGTGAAAATCCCAGTAACTGAGCAGATTGTGAAATACTCAGACCGGCCCGTCTGGCACCAACAACCATGCCACGCTCAAAATTGCTTAAATCACATTTCTTTCCCATTCTGACATTCAGTTTGGAGTTCAGGAGATTGTCTTGACCAGGACCACACCCCTAAATGCATTGAAGCAACTGCCATGTGATTGGTTGATTAGATAATTGCATTAATGAGAAATTGAACAGGTGTTCCTAATAATCCTTTAGGTGAGTGTATATATATATATATATATTCACATATACTGCATCAGACATGCTTGTGTAGCCTCTCGGGTGCGTTGCATCATAAACATAAAATGTTTAGGTCACTGTGCCAGGTTAAATATAGTTTAATACTTAGTACACATCTTGTGGTCCCTTTTTATTAACAAATTTATTCACATACATGATGTGTTTTCCAAGACAACGAAATACACTACAGGTAGAGAATGCATAGATGAAGTACGTTCGTTTCCAAAGAGATGTTTTGCTTCACAAATGTTGTAAAACCATCTTTCAAAAAGTCGAACAACTATTAAATTCCAACTATATTTAATTTCAGTTTAATTTTTTGTTAAAATAAACGAAGTTCAAAGTTTGAAATCAAGGTGTCTTGCTTTAATATGTAGGCTTAACCCTAACGTGAATTACCCCCATAGTACCACCTAGCGTCCAACCAGTTGCAATACCGTCGTTCGTCGGTTTCCTGTGGATTTGTTTTTTTTCTCCGACCAACCTACCACTCAACTTGGTCAACCAAGACTCTTCTCATTGACTAACATTTGGTCGACTTGGGGGGCAGCTCTAGAATCTACTGTAAAGAATTGCACCGAAGTGCCATTCCACTACTGTTAGCTCAGCAGGAAACGGCATTATTCACAGGTAAAACTAGGGATGTGCACAAGTAATCGCCTATTCAGGTACTCGTTCTGCACCAGCTAGTCTATTATTAAAACTCGAATATAGCTAATCTATTTTCCTTTGTACATTTGCCAGCCTTGGGCAATGCTGAATTATCCTTTACTTTCCCTCTGGATTTCTCACCAAATGACACGTTTACAATTGTGTCCACTGAGGGGTACTATAGATGTGTTGTCAAGCTGTTGGATGAGAGAAAACAAAACATGATGTATTTGTGTGTGTGTTTTTTTTTTTAGCAAAGCCAATTGTGGCAATATTTGTAATATTTTGATTATTGAATTCTACTCTATCGGTATTCAATTCTTGGAGTCATGCCTACCAACGGACAAGGATCTGTTTTTATGTTGGAATGTAGGGATGGGCACGAGTAGTCGAGTACTTTAAAGTGACAGCAATGATCGAACATGAATATGATGATCGATAATGAAAGTGAGTGACGTGACTTTTCACTCAATTGAAATTAAGTGACAATTTACCATGTTTTAATCACATGTCTCTGCAAACATTTGCTAAAAAGTTTTATTATCATGTAATGTAGAAACATTTACTCAATTTATAATTTAATTAAAGTATATTATTTCTCATAGACTCTGCAAATCTTCCTGGGTGCAGACATTACTGCGTGGCGTCACACACCAGTATCTCTGCAAAATCAGAGCTGAAGATTTCCACATGAGTTTACAAGTTGTATGTCTAAACATAAAGTGGTGTTCCATAGCACTTTTCCCAGTAGAAAGTTGGAAATTCCAAGCTGAATGGAAAGCAGCATAAATCATCACAGCAACAAACTCCAACAGAGCGCAGCATGACTTTCTGTCAGTGGCAGAGACAGCACTCAACACTCTGGAGAAGCGCACACACAGGCGAGTTCTTTTCACACTGCTAGACAGAGTGCAGCTGAAAGGAACAGAACACAGGGTCTTTAAAACTATTTTTAACGTAGCACAGTATTTTAATAATGCACTGGTATTGGCGTCTCTGTTTAAGCCAATCGCGGTTTGCAAATACTCTGTTCAGAGTGCCCCCCATAATATTTAAACTAAACGTTATTGCCCTTAATCATCATCATGGTTGTAAAAAATCACTAGCGGTCAATCTCTAATTTCTACTGCTTATACTGAGGTATTGTTATTTTTACAAATCTAGCAACCGCATAGAAATGTACAAAAAATCAACAGCACTCAACCTCTTAGCAACCGTATTATAATGCTATAGCAACCACCCACAACACCTTAGAATTGTGGAGGCAAGTTTTTTTACAACCATTTTCCACATTAAATGACATCAAATGTACATTGAAATATATTATAAGGCCTTTGTCTGTTGTCCAGACAACCAGTGTTCTGACTGTGCTTAACCAAAAGGAGTAAATCTAAGCTACCTGTCTGTTGTGGCATTTTAACATGGAAGTCTCGTTTAAGCCAAATCTTCCCTTTGTGCTTAACTCATGGTTGGGTGTTATTCTAGGTCACTCCTGTTATGTATTACTTTAAGATACACCCACTCCAGGAAACGTCCCTTGTGTGCTGAACACTGTCTTCATTTTGTTTATCAAGGTTGAACGTTTATGTTTTATGTCAATAGAAGTTCCCTCTTTACACTGACCTGAGACTAGTTTTATGGTTAATCTTCATAGTTAACATTTAAGTATTAAGAGTTTTATTATGCTTGTGGCTGAAGTGTGTGTTACGGATAGGGACTTGATGGTCAACTTGTCCAAAGTTGTTAATTAGTGAGGTTGGTTTTCAGTTTAAAGTCCCCCAAGCATTTATTTCTGCTTTAATATCTAAGACAGTGTGTTAACAATGTTGCGATAAAGCTGTTTTATTTATTGTTATTATAATTACTTAACAATTATCAGTAATATGATGTTATATCCATAACCTATTAATTTGTTAAATTACTCCCCCATCTTGGCTTCTGAATATTCTAAAGAAATCTCTCTGATCAGTGTCTGGTTTGACATGACCCTAGACTAACCTAAGAATACAGAACTTTCTTAAGACCACCTAGTTGACTTGTTGTTCATTCAACTTGGAGTATTTGAATATGTAGATTTCCTCATCCCAGTGTGAATGTGAATACAAATGATTTTATCCTTAAGCCTTTTGTAAGTTAAATGACAGTTAAAAGATGGCAGATGGTGGGGGGATGCTGTTTTTCATACTCGAGTGAAGGGTCAGCATGCTGTTAAGGTGGTTTTATTTGATTTCAGCAGAGACCAGCATTGAACCTACAGGACTGTGACTAATACGCCGGCCCTCAAGTATCACCCAAACTCTTCTGTGCTATGTTTTTATGCTACACTCATCAGTTCTTGGGAGATAAGTTGGATAAACCTCCCATCTCATGTGATTTGACTGTCAGGTGCTACTATTGAATGGCTCGCTCTGTTGAAACGGGGCAGAGTTCTGCGTGATGTCTGCCTTGAGTATTATAGCTCACAGTAATGATTAACAACTGATCCTGTGTGTAAATAGCATGAGCGAAGAGATTCCTGCTTTACATTAATTGCACTTTATCAGTCTCTCTCTCTCTCTCTCTCTCTCTCTCTCTCTCTCACTTTCAATCTCTGGATCTCTTACTCTAAATTAATTCTCTTACACTTATTAGTTGGCTACTCTAAAGAAAATATTGTCAGTGTAAAGAATGTGTTGTCAATTTAAAATAAAAGCCATTAAAGTGATGAGCCACAGTCAATTCCAGTAATTTGGTGTGTGTGTGTGTGTGTGTTAGACACAATGTTGGGAAAACTATGTTGAACTGCAGCTAAAGTAGTTATGCTACAGTACATTATTCACAGCAGCGGCATCTCTGCTTTTTGATGGGAATGACAACGAGGGTGTGAGGGATAGACGTACAGTCTACTCAATAGGTTGTACAGTTGTTTTAAGTGATTTTGGACCGTTCCGCTAATGAAAAATAAAATCTTTCCAAGAACTTTCAGTTGACTCCAGACAACATGGTTTGTGGAAAAATTAGATGTGATCCAGGAGCTTTTTGATAGATTTATTTAGGTCATGTCATTGAAGAGTTGGTAAGTCTATCCCTCACAGCTTCATTTTCAGTCCCGTCAAATATTAAAGTTGGCACCACTTTTAATAAGGTCTATACATTTTACACAAAGATATTTTGAGAAAGTAATATATTTTTAAATGTATTTAACTTCAATATTATATTATTATTAATAATAATAAAATATATTTACAGTGTTATATTTAGTATCTGGGACAAATCAATGATGATCTCAATTAGGGTCACATCATTAAACCTGAACAGATACATTTACACAAATACAAGTCATAACACTACAACCACACTAATTAATATAACTCAAAACAGTGACTAATGGTGGCATTTAATTGAATGTTTTGCTGCACAAAAAATAACGGAACAGGGACTTCTGTGGAGGAACTTGTGCATTTAGTTCAATTGCTTGAACGAACAGATTCACTAGAATCAGACTTTGTAATGCTTTTTATGAGAAAGGGACATTCTAGGAGAGCGGGTTTGGTCATGTTTGCACCCTCCGTTCGCCTGACTATATGTGCAATTCAATGCATCAAAAACTTGTTGGACAAAGTAGCTTGTTATTGGAAAAGCTACTGTTTTTTTGAAAACAGCTGATCTACTATCATGATAAAAACTGGTAGTGTTTCTACTTTAAATTAGTTGCTCCAAAAACTATTTGCACCACAGAATGTTTTTTGGAACCTCTGGAAATGTGTGTGTGTGTGTGTGTGTTACTTTCCTGAAGTGTATGTATATCCCCATACACATTACATGATGTTAGGGGTGTATTTTTGTGTCTTTAAATTCAGTCAAGGGTTCCTTCCTTGTCAGTTGTGGATGCTGTTTCTGATGATATACATCATAAATCCTGAAGCTGAGTCTGAGTAAATGAGGTCGTAATCGGTGTTGTGTTCCCTGAGGTGTCATTAAAAGAGGTTTGTTCATTGAAGACTTTTGCTCGTTGTTCTGCAGTATAGGAAATCTATTGGCTGGCTCCCATCTTAGTCTGTCTCACGGAGTCAGAACTCCACATCAAATCTCTTCTTTTCTCTCCTCTGGTGTGGGGAGGGGAAGTGTAGCGTTTAAAAGTCCAGGCTGGCAACCAAAAGGTTGTAGGTTCGACCTCCACAAGGTACTTTTAACCTCAGATTGCTCCAGTGACTGTGGAGATATAATTATTGTATTAAAAATTAATTCTTCAAAGTAATATCCACATTGAAAAGGTTACATGAATTATCAAAATCACAATCAAAGTGCATATCTCTAAGTCTATTTTGACCAACATTATCACAGGGGAAGTCTACATGTTGTTTTGGAGTGTTCCGGTACTATAGGATCAGCCACATTAAGCCAACTCACTGACAAGTGCACGTCCCTATCAGACATCTTTGCATGGGCTCCAGCATGTTTAACTTCCTTTGTTGTACGACCAGAAGTGCAATGTGTCAATAGTGTGGGAGCAGCACCTGGGGGCAGTGTTTCGTATATCGGTAAACGCACCGATTTGCGCTAAAGAAAAGTCAACCTACTGTTTCTGATTTCATTGGGAAATCGGTCTGTATTGACAGATTAAGTACTCAACAGATAAATAAGCAAAGTACTTATTGGGACTGTGTTCTATCTGGATGGTTTTTTAAATGTTGGCCAATGTATACATGCGTCAGGAGGATGACATTTGCCATTACAACTGTCTTGCTTTTTTCGCGATTCATGTTTTTACTAAAATGCCAAGTTAAATATAGTTGAACTGTTCAAAATGCGTCTCAAGACCTTTTGCATTCCATTTAATCAAAGTCTGGGTCCTGAAGCAATATTTGAGAACTACTGCTTTATTTTGTCATTCCTGGTTAAATCACAGTGCAAGTTTGTTGCTTTGGGTTAAAGTGTAAGAACGAATACTTCTCTCTTCTCCTGTTGAATAGGGGAAGGACTATCTTGTGCCCCCTATGTTCAGACTGACTCTGCCTCAGGGTAGCACACAGCTTGCCTGTCTCAGTCTTTTAGTCTCAGAGATCATCAGTCTGACTCTCATGTGCTGGACCCAAGACAGACTGAGACAATACACCCTGTGGCAGCATGCACTTTATAAAGACAGGTCTCTCTCTCTCTCTCTCTCTCTCTCTCTCTCTCTCTCTCTCTCTCTCTCTCTCTCTCTCTCTCTCTCTCTCTCTCTGTGTGTGTGTGTGTTCTCTGTTTAGTCTCTTTGTTCTCTATATCTGTCCTCTCTGTTCTCTATCTGTCCTCCTTTCTCAGTCTGGCTGGATGGAGAACTTCACCATAGCTGTAGATGTTGCTTATTCCGTAGTGTTGTTTGTCGTTCTGAACACAGATGGATTGTGTTTGGATCCAATTAAGTGTCTGGGTTTTGGAGGCAGAATCACTCGCTGGCTGTCTGGAATAATGGATAAAAGCACAACATTTTACATTAGGGGTAGAAATCGGCAGAGACCTGGCAATAAAAAGTTTTATCGATATCAGGGAAAACATTACAGTAGTTTTCAGATTTTTATTTATATATATATATATATATATATGCTTAGTGCCAGGGCTTTAAGCCTTGGCTCACTGGACCTGCAGGGGTAGATAGGTGAAGATATAAGATTTTCTGTAAAATATTTCCTAACATTCAGTTGTTTGAATTAACATTAATGTAGTATAGAAGTTGGCTGAGAGTTTGTGTGGGGGTCCCTGGTACTTCAAAGTTTAAAAATGCCTGGCATGGTCATGTCACAGTATTGTGATTACTAAATTTACACCACGATATCAGTGTTTTTGCTTTTAAACAGCGGTCTTGAGGAAGAAGGATTTTCCTCTTGTCAGTATAAAATCTGTTCAAAGCATTCAAACAATCCTTGTTTGTTATGTGGATGTTTATTCAGCATTGATTTTTATTCAGCACTCACCCAGCAAATGTTAAATATTCTTTAAACGAATCATTCCATATTCATGTTTCCTGTCTGGCACCAGTGGAATCAAACCCTCTCTGTTCCTCTTTTTCTTTGTCAGGACCAGTTCGAAAATCTCGACAAACACACACAGTGGGGCATTGACTTCCTGGAGCGCTATGCAAAGTTTGTCAAAGAGCGTCTGGAAATCGAACAGGTCTATGCAAAGCAGCTACGGTGAGTGTCTAACCTCCATTGGTTAATATCAACATATATGTTAATATATCAATATATATATTCAGTGCATTCAGAAAGTATTCAAGCCCCATTTTGTTGTTGCAGCCTTATGCTAAAATGCTTTTAAGTTATTTATTCATTTTACATCAATTTACACTCCATACTCCATAATGACAAAAGAAAAAACTGAATATTGATCATTTTGCAAATGTATTAAAAAGAAAAACTGAAATATCACAATGACAAATGTAAAGAGTCTGACCCTTTGCTATGACACTTGAAATTAGCTCAGGTGCATTCCATTTCTCTGGATAATTTTGAGATGTTTCTACACTTTGATTGGAGTCCACCTATGGCAAATTAAATTGAATGGACATGATTTGGAAAGGCTGTCTATATAAATTCTTACAGCTGATAATGCATATTAGAGCAAAAACCAAGCCATGAGGTCACTGAAGGTTCCAAAAAGCACAGTGGCCTCCATAATTCTTAAATTGAAGAATGTTGGAAAAACCATGACTCTTCCCAGCCAAACTGTGCAAACGTGGGAGAAGGGCTTTGGTAAGAGAGGTGACAAAGAACCTGATGGTCACTCTGATTGAGCTCCAGAGGTCGGGTGGAGATGGGACAACCATCACTGCAACACTCCACCAATCTGGACGTTAAGGCAGAGTGTCCAGATGGAAGCCTCTCCTCAGTGCAAGACACATGAAAGCCCACTTGGAATTTGCAAAAAATCACCTAAAGAAAGGACTGTGAGAAACATGATTCTCTGGCCTGAAACCAAGATTGAACTAGCGGCAGTTCTGCGGACGGAAACACCTTGTTGATGATGATAGAGGTCAACGGAGAATGGCCAGACTGGTTTGAGATGACAGAATGGCTATGGTAACTCAAATAACCACGCTGTACAATTGTAGTGAGCAAAATTGCATCTCAGAATGCACAACACGTTGAACCTTGAGGCGGGTAATCTACAATAGCAGAAGACCATGTCGGATACTTTATTAGGACCATAGTGTTCCCAATAAAGTTCTCAGTGAGTGTATATTATAACTATAATGTATTGCCCCCAATTAAATTGAGTGTTAGTGATGCACTGTTTAATATTTGTAGTTGTGTTTACAATGCAACAATCTATTGACAATACGGTATCTATGATTTAAAAGTTGTTGGCTTAAAGGGATTGGTCTTCCAAAAATAAATTCTGTCAACATTTACACACTTTTGATGTTCCAAACGTGCCCTCTTTCTTCCATAACACACAAAAGGAGATTGGGAAGACATTGGGAAGAAACTTCCTTCATCCTATTAACAACCCTATCCATAACCCCATTCTTCAAAGACATGTCCACAAGCCCAAGTGTATGAAATAATTATGGAGTAGTTTTTTGATTGGCTTCAAAAGTGTGTGCCTGCCCCTTTTTGTTTTCCTGTTTACAGGACCTAGGGCTGTCATAGATACAGGTGTCATTTTTCAGGACTCCTATTTAAGTGATATCTGTTTGGTAGTAAGAATTTTATGTGTGGTATTCCCAAAAACAAATTTAAATGTTAAATGTCCCAGTAAAAGGAGGACTGAAACGGTTGTAATAATGAACCAGCTTCTCAGATAGGTTTTTCAACAGCACAATATCTTAATATCACAATATCCATCATGGAGAAATTCACGTACAAAAATGTTAATGCTAATTTGACCCATGTTATTGATTCTTCACTGTTCCCTGATATGGCAAAGATGCTTTTTGCCTTGAGATTTGGCTTGAGGGTGAGAGATGCATCAAGGGTCATAAACACAACAGTGCTGTTTCCCCTGCAGGTTCTGAGGTGTACATTTTGATGAGATCAAATTGAGAATGAGACATGCTGTGGATTCACCACAGAGCATATGATGATCTGTAGCTGGGACCCTCCCAATATCTCTTATCTTCTCCTCCCCTGGGATGCTTAGGTCCCTTTAAACATTCCGCTGTTGCCTGGATACAGTTATAGAGTCCCTCCTTTTCCCCCATCTCATTTTATTGAGGGTTTTTGTGTAGTATCGCATTCATACTACTTGACAGATCCCACACTGCTCTCCATGGAGGAGGGCTATCTGACACCCTGAGCACACTCAACGGAACATGCCTGAGCACAGCAGTGGAGCTTGTCTCAAGAGCTCCCACATAAGATTTGTCTCTGCATTCCTTCTCTTTAGTTTGGTATTTTGTGAGGGATGACGGGAGAGATTAGCATACCAGCACTTTTTTGCCTGTTTACCATGGCCTACTTTAATTCTCTGAGGCACAAACCAAACACTCTGTACACAGACTCCTATTTTCCCTTCACAGCTGTATGAATAACTGGTTTTCATGTTTAAGAGATAATATAAGCCCTAATGAGGTTTTTGTTTGAGCTATTGATAACATGAGCAGTTAATATAAAAAAGTGTGTCTCTTTGCATGTTAATTTATTTTTGTTTCTCAAACAGAAATCTGGTGAAGAAATACTGTCCCAAGCGCTCCAAAGAGGATGAGCCCAGGTGAGTTTAAACTTGATGCAATGTCAACAGGAGAATAAATAGCATTTTTTCTCTCTCGCTTAAATTGGTTTGCCCCAAATATATTTTTACAGGCATATATATTAGATATTTCTGTTTTTTATGATGGATAATTAAAAAATAAACTGGTGAATTTGTTATAAACACATGATAATAATTGTCATATATCAGATAAATAAAGGTACATGCTAGGGATATTCTGATTCTGGTATCAGAATGGTATCCGAGACCCAGCTCATACTGCTTGAAAAATGCTCCAATACCAAAAACCGATACCAATGGAATGTGTTCATACTAGTACTCACCGCATACCTAAAACATGAACTGTTTGACTGGCCAGGAAGTGTCTTCTTCAAAGCCAGTACTCTGACAGTACGCAGCTACTGATTGAAATACTCAAACATGAAGTTGGTACTTCAAGCTTGAAATGCTCCGACGGTAGGAAAAATCCTCATACCGGAATTTATGTATGAGTCATGTGGCATGATTAATTGCTTTATTTATTTTTTATAAATATTTCACAATAAATTAACTTGTTAATCGACAGTCCTTGTATTTTAGTACAACTGGATGGTTGTATTCAGGGTTTCCACGGTCATAGAAATGTTTAAAATAGGAATTTCCAGGTCTGGAGTTAAGTCATGAGAATAGGTTAATTTAAAGTTATGCTCTTCTGTAAAATATTTAATTGGCTGGAAATTATTTTTTGTGTGCCATATCTGTAAAATAATTTTTAGAAATCCTTATCCAGTTAACCAAATTACTGGAAAAATAATGAAAAATCATGGAAATTCATTGGTCAAAAGGTGTGGGACTACTGTGTATTGACCAATCAGCATTTAGGAGAGGAACCATACGTTTTATAAAATGTCATAAGAAATGGCACAATAAAATGTATCATATGATCTATGATGTAAATCAGATCTGCTGCATAATGATACAATGTGCTTATCCGTAATGCTGCAGATCAGCATAAAGGTTTAGACCAACACGATATAATTCATTGTCATTAGTTATAGAATATGCTAGATTCTGTAGTTATAATGAATTACATTGTTTTACTACGACTGTACAGCAGTATGGTTTCTTACTGAATGTTTTAGCTACTTTTAATCCTTTACAGTTGAATTAATTACATTATTTCAGTGCACATTTTGGCTGCTATTGGTCTCTTAAGCAGCATGTTCTATCATGTTGGCTGTAGATTTTGTCTGAAAGCAGAAAGAGGAATATATGCTGGGTGTCAGCTCGGGACCCTCTCTTGTCCCATAATGAATTCCATTATTTAGGCATAATTTCTACCTGCGTGTGTTTTTGTCCCAGGGCATTACTCATGTAGTGTACAGACAGCCCGCTTATTATAACCGAACCCTGAAGTTGGGGGAGATTTGCTTTTGGATATAAAAAATATTGCTGCAGCCCTCCCAATACATGCACATCCCTAAAGAGAAGAGGTAAATGGCCTGATGTGTGTGTTTGTGAAAGAGGGATTTTTAATATAGTGAACTACTCATGCCTTGCAGCCTGGCCTTCCAGCCTGGCATTTAGTCAGTATCAACATACAGATAGACTATAGAGTCTGCCTGCCCCCAGAGGCCATGATGTTAACCTAAAGAGTTGCAGAGTACGTGTGTCTGGTGATGAATGCACAACATTTTTATGAGGGCATAGACCTCTCAAAAGCCAAACCGCAATATAAATGTCCCACTTAAGCCTTTAAGTTCAAAGTACATGTTATTCAGTTGTCCTAAAAGAACATATTAAGTTATGTAATGATTTATAATACTTCTAAATAGTAAATGACTGGCATATAGACCCATTTAAGATGATCAGCATTGGCAGATTAACAGGAATTACATGGTCATTTCACCTAGTGTCAGTTTCAAAATCTATCGACAGCCTTGTCAATGAGTGCACATTTCTATTTTTCAAATGTTTTTGAATGAATTGAGTAAATATTATGTAAAAAAAAAAAAATAAGTCTGCATAAATGTCTGTCATTTTGTGTACACCCTTTTTTTGCTGTTATTAAATTGTATTATGTATATTGTCATTATATCAGCCATTAAAAACCCATATCAGTCTACCATTACTTCTAATACATAAACAATAAGTAAATGAGACTTTACTATATTGTGAATACAGTCACGACTAAAGGGTGTTGTGTGGCATGATGCACAGCAACTAACATAATATATCATTATGTAATTTATAGAACACAATATGGCATGTATGTTCATAATTTAGCTCGACCTTAAGAACTTAATGCTTTTATTCATTATAAAAATATTAAGGACACATTCAAATAGTTTTAATGAAATCTTAAGCAATTGAATTAAGTGCCATCATTCCGCTAGAAAATATATTTAATGAAATGTAAACAATAAAACTGCAGTGATATACTTGTTTCCACATCATAGCTATTATTTTGTGTATTATAGCATGACTGGTACACTGTATTGATCAATTAGCATCCAGAACTCCTATACATTTTATAATGCACTTTTCGTCATTTTAATTAATTGAAAAGAGTTTCAATCAAATCCATCATTATTGTATGTTATTTTCCTACAGGTTCACATCCTGTCTGTCATTCTACTCCATACTGAATGAGTTGAATGACTACGCAGGTCAGCGAGAGGTTGTTGCAGAGGAGATGGGGCACAATGTGTTTGGAGAGCTGATGAGGTACTCCCAGGACCTGAAGGCAGAGAGAAAACATGTGAGTACCAAATATACACCGATGAGCCAAAACATTATGACCACTCACAGGTGAAGTGAATAATCAGAATCCGCTTTATTGCCAAGTATGCTTACACATACAAGGAATTTGTCTTGGTGACAGGAGCTTCCAGTGCACAACAATACAAAAACAGCAGCAAGACATACATAATAATAACAAAAATAATTATACATATACGTACATGCACACATACACATCTAATACAAATCCGTTTTATAAAGTACAAAAATACAGTATGTTATGTACAGTGCAATGTATGTAATGGCAGAAGAGGATATGTTGGATAATATAAATAGGCTAAACTGTGTATTGCACATAATTATTGCTCAATGTGGTGGCTTTAACTAATATGCGATGGATAGCCTGAGGGAAAAACTGTTCCTGTGCCTGATGGTTCTGGTGCTCAGAGCTCTGAAGCATCAGAAAGAAAGCAACAGTTCAAAAAGGTAGTGAGCTGGGTGAGTGGGATCAGAGTAATTTTACAGCCTTTTTCCTCATTCTGGAAGTGTATAGTTCTTGAAGGGGGGCAGGGGGTAACCAATAATCCTCTCAGCAATCCGAACTGTCCTCTGTAGTCTTCTGATGTCTGACTTCGTAGCTGCACCATACCAGACAGTTATTGAAGTGCAGAGGACGGAATCAATGACTGCTCAGTAGAACTATATCAACAGCACCTGTGGCAGGTTGAACTTCCTAGGCTGGTGAAGGAAGTACAACCTCTGCTGGGCCTTTTTCACAATGGAGTCAATGTGTGTCTCCCACTTCAGGTCCTGTGAGATGGTAGTGCCCAGGAATCTGAATGACTCCACTGCTGCCACAGTGCTGTTTAGAATGGTGAGGGGGGTCAGTGTTGGGGTGTTCCTTCTAAAGTCCACAATCATCTCCACCGTTTTGAGCGTGTTCAGCTCCAGGTTGTTATGATTGCACCAGTGAACCAGCCATTCAACCTCCTTTTTGAATGCAGACTCATCGTCATCTCGGATGAGGCCGATGACAGTGGTGTCGTCTGCAAACTTCAGGAGGTTGACCGAGGGGTCCTTGGTGGTGCAGTCGTTGGTGTAGAGGGAGAAGAGTATTGGGGAGAACACACATTCCTGGGGGCACCAGTGCTGATTGTACAGGTGCTGGAAGTGAATTTCCCCTGTTTCACAAGCTGCTGACAGTCTGTCAGAAAGCTGGTAATCCACTGACAGATAGACATGGGAACATGGAGTTGGTTTAATTAAGGTGTTGAAAGCCAAACTTAAGTCCACAAATAGGGTCCTTGCATATGTCCCCGGTCTGTCCAGATGTTGCAGGTTATGATGCAATCCCATTTTGACTGCATCATCCACAGACCTGTTTGTACGATAAGCAAATTGAAGGGGATCTAGAAAGGGTCCAGTAATGTCCTTCAGGTGAGGCAACACCAGTCTCTCAAATGACTTCATGACCACAGACATCAGGGCGACTGGTCTGTAGTCATTAAGTCCTATGATTTTTGGTTTATTAGGGATAATAATGGAGCATTTGAAGCAGCATGGGTCCCAACACTGCTCCAGTGAACTATTGAAGATCTGTGTGAAGATGGGCCAGTTGGTTAGCACAGGATTGAAGGCACACCAGTGAGATGCAATCTGAGCCTGAAACCTTCCTCATCTTTTGCTTCCGAAAGACACTGCACACATCATCTTCACAGATCTTGAGTGCAGGTTGAGTATTAGGAGGGGGGTTGCAGGAGGTGTTGGTGTTTGTGTGTAGTGTAGGTCAGAGTGGGTGTGGGGTGTGAGATTGTACCTTTCGAATCTGCAGTAGAACACATTCAGGTCGTCAGCCAATCGTTGGTCCACAACAGGGTTGGGGGTAGGATTCCTGTAATTAGTAAGTTGTTTTTGGCCACTCCACACTAATGCAGGGTCATCAGCTGAATTTTTTTTTTCCAGCTTCTCAGAGTAACTTCTTTTAGCCATTCTGATTTCCTTATTCGGTGTGTTCTTGGCCTGATTATACAGGACTTTATCCCCACCCCTGTAAGCATCCTCTTTGGCATGACAAAGCTGTCTGAGTTTTCTTGTGAACCATGGTTTATCATTGTTGAATGATAAAAATGTCCTAGTTGGGATGCACATGTCCTGTCAGAGTGCCCATGATGACCCCTGACCAGCGTCGAAAATGCTTACAATGGGCACTCAAGCATCGGAACTGGACCTTTGAGCAGTGTAAGAAGGTTGCCTGGTTCAATGTGGACAGCCGTGTACATGTGCGCCATTTACCTGGAGAACTGATGGCACCAGGATGCACTGTAGGAAGACAACAAGCCGGCAGAGGGACTGTAATTCTCTTGGCAACCCTGGGTCCGGCCGTTCATATAGACTTCGATTTGACACGTGCCACCTAACTAAACTTCGTTGCAGACAAGGTACACCCCTTCATGGCAATGGTATTCCCTGATGGCTGTGGCCTCTTTCAGCAGGATAATGCACCCTGCCACACTGCACACATTGTTCAGGAATGGCTTGAGGAACATGATGATGATTTCAAGGTGTTGCCCTGGCCTCTAAATTCCCCAGATCTCAATCCGATTGAGCATCTGTGGGATGTGCTTGACCAACAATTCCGATCCACAGCGACTCCATCTCACAACTTACAGGACTTGAAGTATCTGCTGCTAATGTCTTGGTGCCAGATACCACAGGACACCTTCAGGGGTCTTTTGGAGTTCATGCCTCGGCGGGTCAGCACTGTTTTTGCAACTCACGGAGGAACAACAGCATATTAGGCAGGTGGTCATAATGTTTTGACTCATCAATGTATACACCTGAGTGACACCGCAATTCTGCCCGCTCTGGTACAGCTCCAGGAAAGAAATTTTGTTTGTTGCTCTTGTGTCTATTCAACAGCACCTCCAGGAGGGGAGAAGGACCCAGCAGCATTTGGACCAGTGCTGGAAACACATGGATAATGTGAGTAATTTCATATTGTTTATGTTTGTGCATGTTAGCTGCACAGCTTTCAGGGATATACACTATTCAGAATTGATTTGATAATGCCTTTTAAGTTCCCGTTAGAATTAAATTTGAACTGAGGAAGCAAACAGGATGCAGAATTTTATATTGAAATTAAATGGGTTGAAATTGATACAAATTACTATAACTGCTGTGAGTTTAGATTTAATAATATTCTTAACAATAATACATTTATATTGTTAAATCAGCATTGATTAATAATGTAATCATGCACACAGCATATGGAGTGCTCCCAGGAACATTATATTAGATGCATATTAATAGATTAGATTATGATCATTATCATTATCATTACCTAAAAACAATGATGGACATTTTGTGGTAAAAATAATTTTGTGATAGCCGTATGAATGATGACATTATTGAATTATGTTTAGAAATGGATGTCTAATCTGTTGAAAAAAACAAAAAAAACGTTCTACTGTACATATTAGGGAATATATAGACATAATTAGTCAAATGTATTATGTAATTATTAATGTCTTGTTGCAAAACAAATGAACATCATTGAAAATTAGTGGTCAACCAACATGAGTTTTATTTAATTGTGGATATCCAGGGAGCAGGGTGGCCAATAGGCCAATATTATAATGCAGATATATCACACATTTTCATATGATACTAAATGGCATATACATAAAATGGCAAAATAATGGTTTATCTTGGTTTCTGTTTAGTTATCGCATTTTAAAAATTAGTTTGAACAAAGAAATTGTTAATACCTAAATAACAACAGCACATGCAGTGGTCCAACAACCACAGATTGTATGTGCCCTTTAGCATTAGCAGTATCATTTTCTCACAAAAAGACATGTACATACACAGTACACAGTGAATATACCTTTTACTTATTTTCACTTTCACTCTTGTTTAGATTCAATTAGAGCTATATATTGGTTAACCACTATGTAAACTTAATTGCAATTCATTAAATTATTTTTTGCTGTCGTTCCTATTCAAATTCCAACTTCCTGTGGGATGTACCTAACTTGATTCAAATTCAAACCCATGAATTAAAAAATAAGTACATTTTTAAATTCTGAATGTGACAGTTGTGTCTGTGCAAGTGTGGGTGACCGAATCATAACCTTTCCTCCAGCTGTGACCTGGGATCCAGATATACAAGATCCAGATGATTTTATTGTGTATTTGTTTGTTTGTACAAAACAGAAGAAAGTGACAAAAACTGCAAAACAGAATGTGGTTGACTAGGCACAAATGCAAAGCCTCATATTATCAAGTTCTTATTCTTTCCATTCCCTCCATCTCTCAAATTCATACCCTGCACTGCATTCCTGCATCCTGTAAGGCTCGATTATTTTTGCAGCTTTATGGTTGCTGTGGGCTCAAGCCAGCAACAGCTGAATCTGGCATTGAGAATGATCATGTCGTAATAACAGAAGTATTTTTCTTTCTTGCATTGTCACCAAATGAAACACAGATGCTCTGGAAGCTGTATCGCAAATTTCATAATCACTCTTGCTCTTTCTTGTTTTTTTTGTAAATGTATCTGTATTTATGTTGCTACTAGATCAAACCCTGTCAGTTTTTATGTCCTTTTACGAAGGAAGATGACTTATGCATACAGTAAGTAGTACTGCAGGAAATGCATCATGTCTGTATTTAGAGCCCTGTCTGTGCATGCGTGTGTGTGTATGCTAGACGTGTGTCACTCGTCACACTTCTTTTGCCTGTGTGGATTTAACAGAGTAAAAAGAAGTTTGAACGAGAATGCAAAGAGGCTGAGAAATCACAGATGATGTACGAGAGGTTGGACAACGATGTCAACGCCACAAAATCAGATGTGGAAAAGGTATGTGGTGTTCTCTCTTTCTGTGCAACACATCTTCTTGATAAATAATTGAATGTCATTGTCTTAATTGAACAAACATGAAGTATTTATTGTACTTAAGATAAGTATTGCAAAACAGCATTTGATTGCAATTTTTGGCCAAATGGTGTAGTAGTCCTGAGGCCTGAACTGTATTCCAGAAGTATTAGTAATATAGATGACCATTCTCACCTTCTTAGGCAAAGTCCCAGCTGTATCAGAGACAACACATGGTGGAGGAGAGCAAGAATGAGTATGCGGCCCAGTTGCAGAACTTTAACAGTGAACAGTGGAAGCACTTCAATGTGGTCATTCCTCAGATATTCAAGGTGAGACTTGTCTGTAACACTCTACACCCTACACAGTGTTAGATATAAATTAATCCCCGGTATGATTTTTACTTTATCTTTCAAATGAAATGGGTTTTCAGTGAATTCAATAAAGGGTCAATTTACATATTATACATATATAAAATTAGTTTTTTAAATGGTATTTTTGTACATAAATCATATTTTTATAAATATTTTATTTACCCATTTTTATTTTATGTTAAAAGTGTACTAAAGAAAAAAGAAATTAGTACTAATTAGTAATTTTATAATTATTTTATTTAGTATTTATTTCATTATATTAAATTAGATGATTTTAGCTATATATGCAGTGTATAATGTCTCATTTAGCCAGCAGCCATATCCCCCTGTAGCTAAAGACTGGTTGCCTTCTGAAGTAAAGCAGGGCTTAGCCTGGTCAGTACCTGAATGGGAGACCTCCTGGGAAAACTGAGGTTGCTGCTGGAAGAGGTATTTTGGAGTCCAGCAGGGGGTGCTCACTCGGTGGACTCTAGGTTCTGATGGTAAAAAGGCGCCGTCCTTCAGATGAGATGTTAAACCGAGGTCCTGACTTGCTGTGGTCATTAAAAATCCCAGGACAGTTCTCGAAAAGAGCAGGGATGTATCCCTGGTGTCCTGGCCAAATTCCTCCCATTGGCCCTTATCAATCATGGCTTCCTAATAATCCCCATCCATTAAATGGCTGTATCACTCTACTCTCTCCTCTCCACCAATAGCCGGTGTGTGGTGAGCGTACTGGCGCACTATGGCTGCTGTCACATCATACAGTGGATGCTGCACATTGGTGGTGGTTGAGAAGAGTCCCCTTGTAAAGCGCTTTGAGTGTAGTGTCAGAAAAGCGCAATATAAATGTAACATTCGTTGATTTTTTTATATTGTGTAACTTCCCGCTGTGTGTTTATAGAACCTACAGGACATGGATGAGCGTCGGACTGTTAAGTTGGGGGAGACGTACAGGACTTTTGCTGAAGTGGAACGAAGAGTCATTCCCATTGTCTCAAAATGTCTGGAGGGCATGGTGACCGCTGCTAAGAACGTGGATGAGCGCAAGGTAAGTGGTACACTCCCACAAGTAACACGCTATGCTCCAATAGGAACACAAGGGAATGTGCTGTACTTCAACCTGGGGTCATTTTGCACCATGATCCATCATGGTAGCTATGTTCCACTACACTGATGAGATAAAAAGAGAGTAACTGAAACGGCGAATGGGTGGGAGGAAGTGAAGGAGTGAATGGGAGGGAAGAAAGGAAGAAAATGTTGCATGTGGCGCCACAACCACTGATTTATATTTTTTAAAGGTATAGTTCACCCAAAAATTTAAATTCCTCATCATTTACTCACGCTTTTGCCATCCCAGATTTGTATTGCTTTCTTTCTTCAACGGAACACAAACGAATATTTTTAGAAGAATATCTCAGCTTTGTAGGTCCATATAATTCAAGTGGATTGTTCAGCACTTAAAAGCTCCAAAAAGCACAGATAATCAAAGTTAAAGTACGTCCATGAGAGAACTCTGTTCACGCTGCTTCTGACGTGATGTTCCAGTCCCAATTTTGGTTAAACGATTCCATTTAATGAGTATTACTTGGTACTTTTGAGGAAGTTCCATATAATTTATCCTCACTATATTGTACCATATATTACAATATAAAATTTAATTTTAACAAAACTGGTTAGTATTGTACTGTGTTAAGTCATGTTTATTTTAAGTCATATATGGCCAAAACCAATCATTCGTGATTCAGTAAGTGAGTCAAATGTTAACTGCTTTGACTATTTAGACATTTGTGAATCATTTTGACCATTTCATTTAAAAGCTCCTAAGAGTCAATGTGTTCACTAAATGGAGTACACTGGCCATGCTTTATGGATTGTCATTACATGTGAGTGAGGACAACACACTAGATAGACGTGTTGTCCATTTATTTTTGCATTGTATTATTTTGCAGCACCCACACTTTCACATTTATACTGCAAGCTCAAAATGTAACATCATAAAGCATAATTTATTTTCCCTTGGTTTAGTGAATTCACTAGTGTTTTATCTGCATACGAATTTAGACCTTCAAGTAGTTAACACAATTGAATGTCAATCATTAGTTATTTTTTTTTTTTTTTAATGGAACAGATTCTGAATATGTACTGGTTGTCGATTCCCAAACCCTACTGATCTTGCCCAGTCTCTAGTTTTATTTTTCAGTCCTGTTTTTGCTCTTTCACTCTGTTCCCTGACTCACCATTGGTCAGCACTTGTCCTGCCCAGCTTAAATCTTAGTTCCACTATTTAATTAATGACCCAATTGAGTTTTCTGTTCTATTTGTGAGCTTTACTGTGCGTTGTTATGGGATTTCCTAACGCCCGCTCCACGAGTCTCATAGAGGCTGTTAAACTGATGTCGTGAAGCCAGAGCTCTTTTGTAATCTTTTGTGTAAACTCCACACCCTCAACAAACATTCTCGTCTCAGACCAGCTGACCATCCTCTATCATCCCACAGTTTACCAACTTATATTTCTCACTTTCCTTCTCATAATATGGGAAATGAATGCCTTTTATATAATACCGTTGTATTCTGTGAAATTGTACCTTTTTTTGTTAAGCAATGGGTAACCACTTCAAGATCTGATGCGTATCGCAATATGTCACGATCCAGTATAATGCAATGGATCACAATATCATAGTTGGATTGTGAGCAAAACTGAGACAAATATGCATGATCCTGCATTTCCGTGAAAGAAAGAGTGAAACGTCTCAGACTGCACTGAGAAATATTTGTTTAGGGGATGTAATATATAACTGCCCTGGTGTTGTGATATAGTGATTAAAGCTATGGGCTGTTAACCTGGATCTATGCCATCATTGTGCCTGTAATAAGTGTACTAAAATTCACTTTAGATAAACAATTTGCTTTGTCTACTTGCTTATATTATTGATTCCATGTTAAAGAAAGTTGCAATTATCTTAACAAAGAGCTCAAGATGCTGATAAAGTCCTAAAGATTAATTATCAACTGGCAATAAGGTAACTAAAATCATTGTGAGCATGCAGAATTTACTGTTGCAGTGCTCTGTGCAATATATAAGTGTTCAGGCAAAAGGGTTATTTTCATTTTATAATCAAATGTACAATGTATGATACTTGATCTTTACTCTTAAAAAAAAGGTTAAATCTGTTTTTATCCCACAGGATTCTGCAATTGTAGTGGAGTCCTTTAAGTCTGGATTTGAGCCCCCTGTTGACTTCCCTTTTGAGGACTTCAGTCAGAACATCCAACGAACAGGGTCAGATAGCACCATCGGGACCCCAAAAACAGAGGGAGGCAAACCAGACCCCAAAATCGCGATCAGCAGGACCAAAAACAAACTTTGGCTTTTTGGGAAGAAGCCCAAGGTGAGGTTCACACATTCTTTGATTGATGTGAATTTTATGTAATTTTATTTCAGCTTATTTCAATTTATGGCTCATGCGCTCAGGATAGGTAATAAATGAAAACCCACATCTGTGCTAGTCTTTCTACTTTGGCTTGTATGAATAGTCAAAATTGATGACGTTTGGTAAAACTTTAACTTATGCATTCACAGCTCTACTGTCAGTACCTACATGCTACCTGACCTTTCATGTCTTTTTAAAAACATGTCACTTCATGTTTTCCCTTCCCTTGACAGTAGTTCTTGTTTTTACAGACCATTGATTTGGAAGGTATGAATGTTGAAACTCGCTAGGAACTGACCCATGTTTTTATAGATGCATATACGGATGAAAATATCAATGGGGTAATAGGTCAATAATACAATGCGATTGGAAAAAGACATGAGGGTAGAAATACCTGATGAAGTATGGTTACATGTCGGGGAAACTCAATGCTCCACTACTCACTCACTGATTTGAAGAGATTTTGGTTGGAAGAGTTTGATTCGATTTTTTATAACGCCAAAGCTGAAAAATAAGTTCACCGGGATTCAGCACCCTTGCTGGAGGGAGATGTGGTTCATTTCAAGTTGACTCAGCCCACATTTTTTTGGTAATGTCCACATATTCAACAATTTTGGGTAAAGGTGGGGCAAGTAATAAAGGTGGGGAATATGGTAGCAATGGAGGAGAATGGGTTCCTGGTATCTTCACGTATAATTCTTATGTCTTTTGCAGTTAATTTGCGCCTTTTCTCCATGCGTTTTTTTCGCCCCATTTGACTATTCGCAACAAAATGTTTGATTGTCCGGTGGTCACGTCTTAATAGTTTAGCTATTTCAAGAGAATTGTATCCGTCTGAAAGGCATTTTACAATATTTGACTTTCAGTGTGAGTTAAATCTCTTTTTACCTGAGGTAATGAAGCTGCCTAATAATTATGCACACCTTGATATAAGGTGTTAGTCACTTTCGCCACACCCTGCCTCATTACACAAATACATGCCACCTGAAAATGATTGAATCCAATAAGCATTCAAGTTTATGTGATTTGGAGTTGGTTTGGAGCATGGAAATAATGATAAGATCAGAATACTCACTTATAATTGGGCTTGCAGTGTATATTGCAAAATTACAATTCATGTCTTTAGGAGTTAAAACTTTTTTAGTTGGGAAAAAATGACTGAGTACACCTTTAAAAGGTCTTACAATTTATTTAATTAAATATGCAGATACCCCAAGTTGTCTTTTAACTTGCTGGCAAACAAACATGGTTTTGAATGTTTGTTTGTTTGTTTGTTTACTTGTTTGGTTATTCACTCAACATTAATCTTGTTGTCCCAGCTTCCCCATCCATCCCACCCCCACCCCTCCCAAGTTTTCCCTCTGGCCATTTCCAGCCTCCTAAATTCAATACTGAGCGGATAGCTAACCGTCTGTCTGAAATGAGAATCACAAAAGCTAAGATCCCGTCCTTCCGAGCTTTGAAAAAAAGGGTAAGAGTTGGTCTGTGGTCAGCGTGTGTGGGTTTGCAGTGATTTTGAAGTTATCGCATGCGCTTGGGCCGGTTTCTCTCACCCTAGGTTAAGCTAATTCCAGCACACAAGGAAACAATTAATCTGTAAAAATTACTAAAGATTGTTGTTGAGTAAAGGAATAAGGCTTTATCTGGTTCCAAGGAGCTGTGCCCACGATTTTGGCGATGGGGTAAAATGGAGAGTTGGCATTTTCGCAAAAAGCCTTAGAACAAGGTGGAGTTTATGTTGGCTGGGTGCTGTTTCTTTTTCTTTCTTTTTTTTTTTTTTTTTAATGCAATAAAAATTTATGAATTTGCATGCTATTGAAGACATTTTCATTTCTCTAAATATGCATTCACACTGACTGAGTTTTAAAGGGGTTGTTTACTGAAAAAGTTTAAATTCTGTCAGCATTTACCCTCCTTTGTGTCTTTCCAAATCTGAATGACTTTCTCTCTTACCGTATGCTGAACACAAAATATATGTTCTCTGAACATTCACTTTCATTGCATCTTTTTTTTTTCTATACAAAGAAAGTGAGTGGTGACAGGCTTTTGTGTTAAACAGAAGAAAGAAGAAAGTAATACATGTTTGAAACAACATGAGGGTTAGTAGTGACAGAATTGTCTTTTTTTTGTGAACTATCCCTTTAATCACTGCTGCTTGTCAAACTATGCAAATAAAATTGCAATCTTTTTGATAGTAGCCATACTCCGCTCAGCTTTGCATCGACAACGGTCACTTGTCACCCCAATTCAGCAGCTGTCATTGAAAATTAATTACTTTTGGGTACGCTTGCAACTGCAAATCACTGTTAGTGTGACCGCTCCTTTAAACAGAATTGAAGATGGGAACATAGGATATAGATTGACAAACATGACAGGTCCCAGTCGTCTGGAAATGCACTGTTTAGTCTAGAAACAACACTGTTTTTAATAAATCTCTTGAAGATATTTAAAATCCTGAACTGCAATTAAACTGTTTTGCATACAACAGCTGATTGTTTATGTATTATATGCCAAACAGATTTTGTTCAGGAAATTTTTTTAACATGCAGCTGTGGATCTCTTTAAAGAGGACACACTCATCTAAGTCATTTACGTTATATGCAAGTAGTCCCACCCCAAAATACACAGTTTTGTGAGGGCGCAAATAGTCTTTCACTGATTTTTTACGTTTGTGAATCGACATTTGAACAATCCAAAAACAGCTTTTCTGAAATCTCACAATCTTTTCTTTTGTTTCCTCCATATATTCTTGGTTTATTTAGCTAAGTGTCAGTAGTAAACTCACTTAATGTTTGCATATTGGCAGAGTTACCATAGAAACATATTGGAGTGCTGTCATTGTTTGAAGCATCTGTTGTGGTGGTAACCCTAACACCCTACTATCACCCGTAATAATGAATTGTCCAAGAAGTTCAGATTAGCTGATGGCCTACTTCTGTAAAATGCAGCTATATTATAGCAGTTCTTCTTTTAGCTTGTAGTTAATAACTTGGATTAAATGAAAGTGTTGAAAACAAAGTTGAGGTTGTGAGGTATGAGGCTGGTTGAGGTTTATGACCTCCAAAACTTCTCGTTTATGGTGTATTAACCATGTTGTACTCGCATGAACTCGGACGGGCTTCGGCCAAGGCTTGGGTTGTCCCGATGATGTCCTTCTGTGTGATCATGTGACTAAAATCATCAGTCAAAATGTAATTGGTTGACTGATGTTGATGGGCGATTTGTTGTCTTTGTTCTAACTGCTCAGTGGTCGTTAAAGCTGGTAAGTTTTGATGCTGTGTGTTTTGGACTGCTGTAGAATAGATATGCTTATGTTTTGAGAGTAGATTTTGTGTGTTTAGTTATAGGATTGTTTTTTTTTTCTTTTAGCTTCCAAAGCTTAGAGATGCTTTAACTGCAACAAAAAAAAAGAAATTGTGTTGTGCTGCTTAAAGATGTCTTTCTCATAGTGTGGGTTCATGTTTTATAAAGTTTGGATTGAACTGCAATTGCAAAATTGGAATGTTTGCAAACAAATTGGCCGTTACACTCTGGGAAGGACATCATTCTAAAAAGTGAGTCTGAGAACTGTAGCTGCGTGAGTTTGTATAGTTGTTCATTGAGACATCTTTGCATCCCAACCAATAACCTATATTTGTACAGGCACCAACACTTGAGGATCTCAGCCACCTTCCTCCTGAACAGAGACGCAAAAAACTTCTACAGAAGATTGATGAGCTAAACAAAGAACTACAGAAAGAAATGGACCAAAGGTAGACCAAGAAGTGCCCCACTCCTTTTCAGTTCTCACTTTCTTTATATAACCTAGCAGTCACAAAAGTTTGAAATGAAGAGTTAAACCAATTAAAGCCTGTTAAATGGCTAGAGAATAATATCTCAAAATAATAATTGTCCTTGTCGCAGAGATGCTCTAAACAAGATGAAGGGTGTCTATGAGAAGAATCCACAGATGGGGGATCCTGGAAGCCTCCAGCCTAAGATTTCAGAGACCATATGCAACATGGAAAAACTACGCTCAGAGATCCATAAAAATGAGGTAACTTTCCCAGAGGAGCGACTCGTTGTTACAGTCTAATAAGGAAGCAAAGCCTCCGGATATGGTCTTCTGGATATATCTGACGTAAAACAGCTGAGCGCCACTGTGTGCCAGCACCATCTGGTGGAGGAATGGATATAAAGCATTACAATGCGAGTTTTCACATTCAAATATAGAAAAAGTTTTTCATATTTTATTATTTGTTTATTTTATTAAACATTTGATAAAAATTGGCTTTTTTTTACATGGTCAGTTGCAAAAAAAATTAATTTAAATGGTTGGTCGGTTTGTGTCCTAGAAATATTGCAGAATTTTAAATATTTATTTTTCATTTTACATCATAATATTTATTTGTTGTAAATTTGTCAATTCTAAAACTTTTCCAGGATTAAATAAGATATTGATTTTGGAACTTTGGACTTTGGAACCCCACTGTATTTAGAAACAAATTGCTCTTTTCCTATCTGTCTCTATCACAGTCTTGGCTAGCAGAGGTTGAAGGGAAGCATGGTTCGCGTAGTGAGCGGCCGTCCAGTGCAGATGTGAACCACCATGCACCCCAAGGCAGAGAGAGGTCTGTATATCCTGATTACATTATCTGCATTCTGAACACAGAAAGACTCTAATATACAGGCATCCATTTTAAGGATGCCTAAACTGTTTGTAAACCCATGCTTAGAAGAGTTGTTGAGCTGTTCCTGCTGTTCTGCACATTGTTTGTAAATGGAAATGTGTAGAAAGGCAGTGAAAGCCATGTTTGTTTTCTCTGTGGTATATTCTGTATTATAGTCCTGAAGGCAGTTACACAGATGATCACAGTCAGGAGCATCGGGCTCCACCTCAGCCAGATCCACATGATTTTGACGACGAGTTTGACGATGACGATCCTCTCCCAGCTATTGGCCACTGCAAAGCTCTCTACTCTTTTGATGGTAATAAAATAGCTTGGTTAAACAAGTTAAAAAGAGAATGTCCTTGTTCTATTTCACCTCAAAATAGAAAGGAATTTTTAGCTTTAAAAAAATTAAGCCTGTTTTTAATTCAATTAAGATTATTTGTATTGTGACATTTCTATGACAATTTGCAGATTTTTCCCCATATTCTCTTTACATTAATGTGAATAAATGCCATTCTCATTATTATCTTATGCAAAGTTATTTTCAGTGATATAACGTATATAATCACTAAGTATTTTGCACTTACAACAACAAAAAAATGATAAATACAGTATATTCCTTGTCTGTCTTCAGTGCAAGCTGTTATACTACTCCAGCAACTTTGAGAACAAGAGCAGTGCGATACTGAAGATATTGTTGACAAATTGCGTGCTGTGTTCCTTGTTTGTAAGTCGCTTTGGATTAGTCTGCCAAAAGACATTAGTAATTTTTGTTATATTGCCTTAAAATTATGCTGATTTTAAATTAAAACAATATATTTTGAATTTTTCTTTAATCATTGTATTATGGTAGTATTTTTTAGTAATGGCAGTATTAAAAGTATTTTTTTAGTTTAGCCCTTTATTTAAAAAAGTTTATTAAAATATTACAAAAAAACTACTGTCTTTTGTAGGTATCATTTTAAAGCTTAAAAGCTGTACTTTAAAATGTATTTAGGTATTATGACCAAAATTGAACAAGTGCTTCGAAATTTGCAGACAAATCAGAAGTGTTCCGTTTTGATAATATGTTAATAATTTTGCACTGCACGTTTTTTTTATAATTGATAAAAACATCAAACTGATCAAATAGCCATGTGTCATGTGCCTTTGTAAAGCTTTAAAAGAGTAGAATACAAATAGCCTATTTGGTTTACTTATAGAAAAAAATATAGGGAGTAATAGCTAATATGTCTATGACATACATGTTACATGTAAAAAGCTGTTGCTTATATGCCACGTTTCCACTTATATCTTCATAAAAAATAAATATAAATCACATAAAATATCACATACCATTACTCAGAGGCTACATATCACAGACTCAATGATGGCTCAAATGACACAGAATGGAACTGAATGAGATCTTGTTACTCATGCCTGCATGCTTTGAAAACATGCAGGCATACCTTTAGTCATTGTTGTGTAATTAGTTCTTATGCACAATTATAATGTTTTATTTGTTTAGAGGCTTATGAACTCCAAGGTAAATTATTTTTGTAATGCTATAACTTTTGTTTGCTTTGTTGTATCAACACATTTGTACTTGTTTGATTGAGAGCAAAAAAAGCAGTTTTTTAGAGCTACCTTATTTATACCCCAAGATATACTTTATAAAGTACAAATCAGAAAAATAAGAAAAATGGTTTTTTTTTTTTTTCTTCAGCAGACTTCTTAGGCAGAGTCTTAGAATTTATCATAATCTGTATCATTAAAAAATGTATACCAAACACTCGATCCTTGTTTTTTATTTTAATTTATTAAATAAATAAGCCTTAAATTTTGGTATACCACTGAAAAAGAAAATCTTTGAAAATACCCTCAGAGCTTAAGATTAAACAAAAAATTGTAAAATGTGCAGATGCATTATGAGGATTTAGGTGGAAAATGTGCTTAACTGTCATGAAAATAATGTCACAATTCAAAAAATTCATAATTATTTGTAATTATAATTATTTAAAAAAAGACATGTTTACAGTAAAGTTTATAAATACATATTATACTGCATTTCTGATGGCATAGCCAATAGGCTTTAATCAAAATGTGTTCTCTTCTTGTTAAGGTGCTAAAACAGAAGTGTGTGTTTCTTTAGGTTCTAACGAGGGCACATTGGTGATGAATGAGAACGAGGTGCTGTATGTCATAGAGGAGGATAAAGGTGATGGATGGACACGGGTTCGCAAGCAGAACGGGGTTGAGGGCTACATCCCCACATCCTATGTGGAGATCACACTGGAGAAAAACAGCAAAGGTGCGGTCACCTACATATGACAACACCCACAGCAGCATCACCTAGTTATGACATCACACTTGGGGAAGCAGGTGTAAGACATCAAGTGCAGATTGGCTGACTACCATATGCTTCTGTTCACTGTGTGAGCCCAAAAGACAATCACACACAAACACACTTTAAGTGACTGTGTTGCTTCAACACTGTGACTTTGCTGCAGTGGATTAAAGATGAAGCTACTTTCCTAGTAGGACTGTAGAGATTTGTATTGCTTTTTATTTAATTTTTGTGCTCTGCACTGTTAACATTTTTTATTTTTTTATCATCTCAGAATACTTAGAGAAAAAAAAAAAAAACATTTGAAAAGTTGGCGATTTTGTTCAGTTTTGTTCCGAGTTAATCTGCTCATTATAATAATGAGATAACCTGTCACACTTCAGTCAGCTCTTTAATGTTGAGATTTATGTATGTTTGTTTGTTTGTATGTATACATGTTGAAACTAAATTACACTTTTCTCTGAGCCTCTCTTCACTGTTTTATACAGTCCAGTTCTATTTACTGTTCATTTTTACGCAGTGTCATTTGTTTGCCGTTAAATTACCTTGATTATTTTTATTTTTTTTAAACTCCCCTTTTCTCATCTGGCATGCCCAATTCCCATTGCTTACTTGGTCCTCATGGTGGCGCGTTTACTCACCTCAATCTGGTGGCAGAGGACATGTCTCAATTGCCTCCACTTCTGAGATAGTCAGCCCACACATCTTGTCACGTGAATTGTTTTGCATGAAACCACGGAGACTCATAGTATCTGGAGGCTCATGCTATTCCCCACGATCCACACACAACTTACCACATGCCCCATTGAGAGCAAGAACCACTAATCGCGACCACAAGGAGTTACCCCATGTGACTCTAACCTCCCTAGCAACCGGGCCAATTTGGTTGCCTAGGAGACCTGGCTGGAGTCACTCAGCATGCCCTGGATTCAAACTCATGATGGTAGTCAACTTGAATACTCGCTGAGCTACCCAGGCCCCCAAATTACCTTGATCTTAACGGCAGACCTGTTTTGGTTGCAAATAAACTTTTCCTGCAGGGTGCCACTCCTCTCTTTAAGCTTTTAGTGGCACATCTTAATTGCTTTTTTATGTGTAACCCAAGGTTAAAAGCATAGAATCAAAAGATCATGTTTCTTCAAAGAAAATCCACTGTAATAATTGCTTTAAGGTGCACTCAGTAATTTATTCCTCATTAAAAATGTTTAACTCCTCAAGACATGAATTGTAAGTTTGCAATATATGTAGAAAATCATGGCCACTCACATTAAAATGTAGACTCCAGTCATATCAGTAACCTTCTAAAAAGCTGTTTTATTCTACATGGAGAGGGTCCACCCATGGGGGCTGCCATGTTATAATAACATAACCAGCCAAATACTACTCACTCAATCTCAGTGACCGTTGAGATTACAATGTACAATGTCATCTTAAACCAGGGCTGTTGCAAGGAATTCTGGGCCTCCTGACTGTATATTCCTCTGGGCCCCTTACCTATTAAAAAAAATCAGTTTTGAATTTGTTGTGGGCCCCCCTGGACATTTGGGCACCTAGAATCATTACCACCTTTCACCCCACTAGCTACAGCCCTGTCTGAAATGGAAAAATATTGATTTTTAAATTATGCTGCATTCAAGCCGTGAGGTGTCAGTGTATGTCCAAGATGACACAAAGACAAAAGTTACTAAGTGCACCTTTAAATTGAGAGCAGCACTTAATTTATTTGGCTGTCTCACCAGCGTCCTCTATGATTGTGGAGGTGAATCTCTTTTTCTGGCCAGTGCTTCTGGAACTGTCTATGATTCTGTCCTTTCTTCTCTCTCTATGGCTACAGGTTCCTGATGGGATGAATGGGGTTCTGTGGTGTTTGGTGGAACGGGACCCATTGCTGTGGGTCTGTTAGTGGCGGTTTTGGGGGGGGGGATTAAGACTTTAGGCGAGGCTTTAGGGTTGGGTTGGGGCAGGTTGCATGTTTGCATGCTGTTTGTGTCATGAGTATTAACATCATTCCATTGCAGCAATGTTCAAGGTATAACTGGCTGTGCAGGAAGGGTGGGAGGGGCAAATGTGAGAGACACCCTGAGCAATAATGAAGGCGGAACAGAGTTGTATGAAACCCAAAAGGTGTTATTGCCTGGCATTAACATTTGCACTCCATTTCAACAGTTATTGGAATGTTTTCCTATGCCATCTTACATGTTCTTACCCTGCACCTGCATGACCTACAGCCGTTCATTCCTCACTCTGTCTTGACCAGTTGGCCCCTTAATAGGATTTAACCACTGCTGCTAATATCTAAACACTTCTGTGATTTGTCTTGTTTGTATGTCTGTTTTGGTTGATGCATTCCATCATGAATGTTATTTTAACAATTCTGTGCAAGTCCTTGTCAAAAGCATGACCAATCAGAGAAGAAGAGACTTATGTTAGCCAAGGCCACATTGCCCACATTAACATGACAGTCCCCCCACCCCCACCCCCACCACCTACATGCCACGACCAGCAGGGGGAGCCATACACCATATAAAACAAGCAGTGAAAACACCAACGAAGATCTTTGAACATCAACCCTTCATTCAAACAAGCACCTGAATCTGTCTGGATTTCAGGTCTCTGAATGGTAACTAAAACCTACAGGGGTCTATCTGCCTCTATACACCCAAAAAAAATCCTTGTTTTTGGGCTTCCAGCTCTCTGCGGCGCATATTATTTTTTCTCCAGCAGATATTAACAAACATGCTATTGTACCATCACTGCCCTCCAACAAGGGGCCACACGTCTCCAAAATCCGATCTCAAGAGCGTGTATTTGTGAATGTGATTCTTACATATAAAACTGTGTATGCAAATGGATGCATATATGCATATGTATATACCTAGTTAGTTTTTATTATTAAACTGTATGTATTAACATTTTTATGTCAGAATGAATGTGTTTTATTTGTGACCTTTTTATGGGGTTTTCTAACCAAGCGAAATTACTTTCACAGGTTGCTTTTGAGAACTGTGCCGTTATGTCTATGTAACCAGTGCTTTGCATCTGAACACTGTTGTCAAATGGACCCTAGTCTTAACTAATGCACTTTTTACCCTGTTGCATTTGGAATATTTAGGGAGGGAACTATATCAGATGTGAATGCTAGGTTTGGAACTAATGTGTTGTACAGTGAGACTATGGTGACCGCTATATACTGGGGATTGTGTTGGAGCAAGAGCAACGGAGAAATAAATATGTGTGTCTGTTTGTCTCATTCATCCTGATTTGCTTGTTTCATGATTGATCTGATATATGTATCAATTTATTGAACAGAGTGGAACATGTACTGTAGGAATGGCTTCATGGTGCACTCAGTATTTTTTTAGCAGCAGTACATACAGTACGCAGCATAATTGAGTACACCCCATCTGAAACATAACAAATTCAGCTCTTTCTCTTTACAAATAAAATGTATATGGTGTTCATGTGTAATGTAATATTTAAGCAACTCTGGTTTATCATATACTAATGAAAAAAAGTCAATATTAAACAAGAAAAAAATATTTTCTTATCAAAATTATAAAAGACCATGCTGCAAAAATGAGCACACTGCAAAATAAAACTTGACAAAATGTTTTCTAGATCTAGTTGAGGGACATTGATCAGCAGATTATTCTTTTAATAGACGTAATTGTTTAAATTACTCAAATAGAAGTAATTGTTTAAAAAGTGTAAATGAAAAACCCATTGAATCACTCTCAGACTCAATGCTGACAACAAATGGACCACATGGGAGAGAATTGTCAAGTAAATGAATAAATAAAATGATTGAATTGCACAAAAGGGGACAATGGTACAAGAGTATTAGCAAATTACTGTTATTGAGTGAAAACACAAACAAATGTGACCGATATTCCAAAAGGATGGACTTCTGACAAGATTCCTGAAAGGTTCTTTGTGCTCATGATGAGTGATTTTTGATAACAATTGCAAAGCATGTGCCTCAGAGCTGGCAAGAGCTGTGGGAAGCCAAACAGGAGTGACTGTTTCATCTCACACATTAAGACACTATGCAAAGAAGTGGAATGCATGATGGCACTGCTGAACCCAAAGCATAAAAAAGCTTGTTTACTCTTTGCCAAGGCCCATTCTGATAAAGGTACAGAACTTTGAGAATCTATAAGATGGACTCATGAGCCCAATAGTTTTTATTTATTTTATCTGATGGAATCAAAAATACATGATATCACATGGTGAGGAGTACAGGGGGAAGCGCATGTACCTACAGTAATGTACTGCAGTGGTGGTGAAGTACTTATATAGGGATATATGAGTGCAGAATGTGTGGGGAAATAGCACTCCATTGGCATCATGAATTTACAGATGTTCTGCTAAATCTTTCTAAAAGGCATTTCTAAGTACTAAAATATTGCACACTATTTGAATTTATTCAAGAGTGTACACATTTTTGCAACCCTTAAGCAAAGCTGCCTTATGTAATTATTTTACAGATATTGATAGCATATCTTTCGATTTTGTTAAGTGTATGTTTAATACATTTAAATGTTGTAATCTTCACATGAATTGTAATGGTAATCATTTAGAAATAGAAATATATGTATGTTCAGAGGGGTTGTGCACATTTATGCTGCATACTGTAAAACCAATTATTTCTACCAAACCCTTTGTTGAAATGCATTACTTGCTATCAGCAAATGATTCTATGAGTTAAAGTATACAGAAAGAGTCTGATAATAGAGGGATTACTGGAATAAAAAAGTAGCATTTGGCTGGTCATGTGATCTCAAGGTGGTCCCCAGCAGAGTAAAATAAAATGGTTTTTAAGATACTAATATGACTGGAGTTTTCATTGCATGCAAATGTGATGTTATTCAAAAGTGATGAAAAAAAAAAGTACATTTCTTTAAGAGCAATACAGTTATTGAGTGCACCTAAAACAGCATAATAATAGGGTAGATAATAGTGAGGAACTCCTTGCATGTTCTTTGAGTTCAATTGAGTGTAATTTATTTTATTTTTTTGCTGTTCAAATTCCTAATTTTTTTATGATACTTATTAATATCACAATCTCTGCCAATCTATGCTCCCTCAAGTTTGACTTCCACAGAACATTTGACTCAAAGTAAACGAGTGCCACACCTACACTTATAATTTACACCCATCTTGCCTGCCATAAGACCGGAACAATCAAAGTATTCCTCACGTTTCCAGGTAGTACACTATATAAAATTTATATTGGCAGAGTCATCACAAAGTTGACCCTAGATTATCAGATGATAGTTTCCATACTCTCAGCATTGCCTTTAATCAAGATTGCTTGGTATTTGTAAAGGGGTTTCCCAGGTATCAACTTTTATAATATGTATTATGCAAATAAATGCAATGTAATGGAGTTTAAAGATTAAGTAAGTATGTGTGTGTATATATATATATATATAAAGTATATATAGGGTGCAAGCATACGGATTTGCAAACATAAACGTTGTTTTCAAAATAGCTTTCTGAATATGCCCCCGTCTGCCATTGTTCAAACCAAGTGATAGTCCTGCCGCCAACTCACACCACTGGTTGTGTAACATTGTTGGGGCGGGTCTCTCAAAACAAACTGCCCATTTTTATAGCGCCCCAAAAGACAGTACTTAGAGTTTTCGAGAATAACCTATGAACGGTTTACTTCTAGTTGTCTGCATATTATTGGAGAATGTATTTTAACACAAAAAGTTACATACTTCAGCTATAATATGGAAAAGGAAGAGGAAAAAAATTGATTAACAGAATTAAAAACATTTTATTAGATATATTTTTTAGAATAATTCATGTAAAGTTTATGGGTGACTATTTACAGGTCAATAATACTTATAACAATATATTTCACAAACGAACCTTTACATGCTTACACTAGTGATGATTATGTACACCATTTTTCATTTGGGATTTTTAAACAGATCAACACTGTATTGACCAATGAGCTTCATGACATTTCTAAAGACAGATCTCAGACCTTTTTACTTCCCTGTCTTCCAGCCCTGACTTTTCATAGCTCTCCATATTTGTTTAGAATATATTGCTCATGATCTCCATTTTCTATGTCAAGTGATTGACCTCATGAAGACACCTTTTTATGAAGAATTCTCTCTGACGCCTCCTTTGATGCACTTTAAAGCAAAATTGGTACCTGCCCATTTTACCAGTCATAATGTGTAGCACAACACACCTCTGGAAAGTCTATATGGAAGAAACTAATCCTCCATAGACATAAATAGCTTCCAAGTTGCAAGCTGGATATTTTGATCACGTGTGTTGACATGAACATCTTCAGCTGCTCAGGACCTTTGACGTGGCTCTATATACAGGAATTTCCATGGTTCCTTCTTGCACAGAAAGTCTACTAACGAAATATATATAGGGTGTCTCTTTATTTTAGAGTTCTGTGTGTTTGACTGGAGGTTCTAGTTTTCTGGAGAGGGCTGTGAGGATGAGTTTGAACTTGTCGTATCGCTCTGTCTGGTTCACGGCCGCTCCTCTGCTGCCCCAGAGCAGACGCAACTGGAAATCAGTCCTCAAGATCTCCATCATGTCATCATTAGGTTGGAAGTCTGGAGGGGGAGAGAAATATCATTATACTGTCAATATTGCATTTTATTGTTAAATAATAATATTATTAAATGCATAATTTAGGAAAGAAAGGTGAGCATATTGACCACAGTTAGTAAAGAATAATGTACAGTCAGCCGGGCATTACTGCAAAACAAAATCTGACAGCATGGTCAGTATCCAGACTTAAAGCGGATGTCTTGTATCACCCTTGCAGTTTTATTTTACGATAATGACCAGCTGACTGTATGTTATTCCGCTTATACATGGCTGCTTACTTAAAAGCATATATATATAAAACGTTGATTTGTGTTGAAATTGTTTTGGAGTACTATGAGAGACATGAAACTAGCACAGTGTATGAGACAAAGGTCATAAACAGTTCAGCTGTGATTATACATTATATTATATTCACTCACTGAGCACTTTCTTAGGAACACCTGTATATCTATGTATTCATGAGATTATCTAATCAGCCAGTCTTGTGGCAGGAGTGCATAAAATTAGGTAGATATGGGTCAGGAGTTTCAAATAATTTTCACATCAACCATCAGAATGGGGAAAAAATATCAGTGATTTCAACCATGGCATGATTGCTGGTGCCAGATGGGATTGTTTAAGTATTTCTGTAACTGCTGATCTCCTGGGATTTTCACACACAGCAGTCTCTAGAGTTTACTCAGGATGGTGCCAAACACAAAAAATATCCAGTAAGTGGCAGTTCTGTGGACAGAAACACCTTGTTGATGAGAGATAGGCTACAAAAGCAGAACACCACATCTGGAACTTTATTTGGACCATAGTGTTCCTACTCAAGTCATCAGTGAGTGTATATTCTATTTGTATTCCATAGAACTGTCTTAAATATTCATACTACATGGCCAATGGCTACGTGTCATTACTAGGTCTTAAATTTGTTGTAATTTCAAATTAGTCTTAATCTAAAGAGATATAAGCCTTCTATGAAATTAATCGCTATAACTATGGCTCATGACTTCCCTCAAAGAAAAGTGTCAAACATTCAAACTGAACTTCTAAATTGTCTTTTGAAATGTCCTTGGCATACCCTTTAGGATCCGCTGTGCATTGCATGTATATGTGTCCGCATTGCGTGCAACAGCACGAGCTCCCTCTAGGTGGCGGAACATGATTTCACAGCCTTGGTCATTGTTCTCCCAGACCTCCATGCCTTCGAAAGTAACTGCAGGCCGCTCCATTAGAGAGAGCAGAGGAATAAGCAACGGAACGCTGGCATTGCTCAGTGGAATTTCAGCTGAAAAGACAGAACAAGAACTTTATTGTATGTGACCTATATATAGGGCATTTAAAATGTGCTATATGGTCAAAAACTTGATCCACATGAGATAGATTTTTATTGTTAAAACGAATAGTTTACCCAATTAATAACTAACTGGAGGGGGAAATAGGTTTAGAATGATGTCAGTGTAAGTAAATAATGACAGGATTTACAGTTTATTAAGTTTAATTTCATAATAATTTATCAAAAATAATTTACTGATATTACAGTTTCAATAGTGGTCAAAACACACCGCTTCCTTCATAGAGTCCTTTGTGAAATGGTTTTAAAGATTTCTCATAAATAATGGCTGTTTGTGTATATTTCCTCCGTAAGGTAGTCCACGTATGATCCAGTCTGGTAATCTATTCATAAAAGAAAGATCAGACAGATCAAACACTTTTTCCATATATTGAACCACACACACACACACACACACACACACACACACACACACACACACACACACACACACAAGTAAAATGTCTCAGACTTGAATAAAGCCAAACTACTGTGTGTAGCAGAGTTAAGGGGGCATTTGGTACCTGAGGCATGTCCAGTGCTTTCATTATGGAGGAAAAGGCATAAAGATCTCCCATGGAGTCTTTTAGTTCCAGGGCGACCAGAATGATCACGGTTTAGGGTTGCAGCTCTCTCCTCTAGACTTCCTGTACACCCTAGTATATCCACAGCAACGGCAATCGCCATGGTGTTATGCCTGTTAAAAAAGGAAGAGCAAGGCATGTAAAATGTGTAGCCTACTTGATTTTGGACACTGCAATAAATTGAAATCTATAATATAAACTCCACAATGCCTGTGATCTGAGCTTTGTTACCACAAATACACTCTTTTCTTTCCTTTTTTTTTTTTTTAACAAAAGATAAAAACAAAACATAATGCATTCAAAACTTTAAGCAATATTTACTCCACTTTTCCAATGCAACTTTAGAGTGTGTGTCTTTTTTATTTAGAGATCAGATCCTCTATTGGTCAAATTTCTTCTTGCTATTCTATTTTGCAGGTCACCAAACATCAAACAAATCCAAACGAAGTGAATGGAATACAAAGTTTAGTGTGTGTCTTTACAAATAAATACATCTTTAGTAACCCGAGACATCATTCAACCCCTGTACCTCATCCATTTTTTGGAGTTGTGCCCACACCTCTTTAGTATTCCTCAATCTTTCTGTTATAAATAGAAATGCCAAAATTGCAATGTTTTTTTTATTTTTTTTTATGTATATAATGGCAGATGATGTTGTCTTCATGTCATCATCGGTCCGTGACCTTCAGCTCTCACTGGATCGCTGGGATGAGGATTAGCACCTCTAAATCTGAGGCCATGGTTCTCAGCAGGAAACCGATGGAGTGCGTACTCCAGGTAGGGAATGAGGTTTTGCCCCAAGTGAAGGAGTTCAAGTACCTCGGGGTCTTGTTCACGAGTGAGGGGACAATGGAGCGGGAGGTTGGCCGGAGAATCGGGGCAGCAGGGGCGGTATTGCACTCGCTCTATCGCACCGTTGTCACGAAAAGAGAGCTGAGCCGAAAGGCAAAGCTCTCGATCTACCGGTCAATTTTTGTTCCTACCCTCACCTATGGTCATGAAGGTTGGGTCATGACCGAAAGAACTAGGTCAGCGAGTACAAGCGGCCGAAATGGGCTTCCTCAGAAGGGTGGCGGGCTTCTCCCTTAGAGATAGGGTGAGGAGCTCAGTCATCCGTGAGGAGCTCGGAGTAGAGCCGCTGCTCCTTTGCGTTGAAAGGAGTCAGTTGAGGTGGTTTGGGCATCTGGTAAGGATGCCCCCTGGCTGCCTCCCTAGGGAGGTGTTTCAGGCACGTCCAGCTGGGAGGAGGCCTCGGGGAAGACCCAGGACTAGGTGGAGAGATTACATCTCCACACTGGCCTGGGAACGCCTCGGGGTCGCCCAGTCAGAGCTGGTTAATGTGGCTCGGGATAGGGAAGTTTGGGGCCCCCTGCTGGAACAGCTGCCCCCGCGACCCGACTTCGGATAAGCGGTTGAAGATGGATGGATGGATGTATATAATGGTTTAGATATCAAAAGAGTCATTAAAGACCATAGGTATGTAATAGTGTCTGTTTTTTCTTAGTTTTTATTTTTGGCTTCAATAAATAATATTTTTATGATTAATTCATATCAGTATACTGTAATTTACTATCACAGCATATCTGTTTATTTATTACAAGAGAAAGTAGTACTATATTCATACAAATATATACTATATTACATTTATTTTCTGTACAACAATGGTGAATTATTAGTATCCCATATGCGTGTACACATATATTATACATTGTACATTATACATGCAATTTCTTAAGGTGGCACTGTGTCAGTAATTGACATTGCTATTTGACTCAATAAGTGCCTACGAAAATACATAAGTGTAGATTATGTGTAGCTCAATATGTGTTTGACAGCCAGTTGTGTCTCATGAAATTTCAGTGTGAAAGTAATGAATCCTGTTCTAGATTTCTCCTGATTTGTTGCATTATCTCTTTGATATATGAACAAATATTTTATGCTATTATTTTCTAATTGTCTTGAAAATATTTGGAAAATGTTTAACTATCTAGGCATTTTGTAAATCCATTTGTGATAGATATGTGTCAGGTCTCTAAAGTCCCTAATATATAAGCGTTGGTGCTTGTAAGTAGTGAAATTCCCATGCATTTAAGGGTTAAAGAGTTAATACAATGTTTATGGGTCACTGCCTGTCGCTGCTGTGTCATCAGAAGTCTGATTTATAGATCATGTGTTGACAGTGTCTGTTTACCTTTCCATGAGGTCTTGACACAACTGTTTCCCATGAGGAAGGGTCACCAACTCCAGCCCAGATTTCACACCCATTTGACCTTTCATCTCCTCGGAAACATTCAGCATCCTAGCAACCTGTAACATGTACACAGAGCATTTGCATCACATGAACCAACATCCAGAACCTATAGATGGCAAAGAACCCGAACCAACCCTTTTTGCTTCAGTAATGTTATGTATTTCCAAATAAATATACAGCGAGAAAAATGTGGAGACTTGAGCTGAAAAGGAAAGCTGTTTCAGCGACAGAGCAAGATATTACATTTTAATGAATAATTTCTAGTAACCTACATAGATGGATTGAGGGCAATAATATGATGTGTTATTATGTGTTACGATGTGTAACAAAGGAAATGTTGTCTTTTTTATTCCAATTTGACTTTAAAGGGTTCATGATCTGGATTTAGGGCAGATTTATACATTTAATGAGCACTTTTTTAGGAACAATCTGGTCTTAACTGAAGTTCCTGACATAGTCTTCTGCAGTTGTAGCCCATCTGCCTCAAGGTTTGACGTGTTGTGCATTCTGAGATGCTATTCTGTTCACTATAACTGTACAGAGTGGTTATCTGAGCCACCGTAGCCTTTCTGTTAGCTCGAACCAGTCTGGGCTGTGTTTTCCAAAAGCATCGTAAGCTTAAGTTGATCATAGAGGCCGTTGGCACAAATGGTTTCTACGATTTACTTAAGCTTACAGTGCTTTTGGGAAATGCAGCCCTGGCCATTGTCCGTTGACCTCTCTCAACAACAAGGTGTTTCCATCTGCAGAACTGCCACTCACTGGATGTTTTTTGCTTTTGGCACCATTCTGAGTAAACTCTAAACTGTTCTGTGTGAAAATCCCAGGAGATCAGCAGTTACAGAAATACTCCACCAGCCAATCTGG
Organism: Xyrauchen texanus; assembly: GCF_025860055.1. Classification (NCBI taxonomy): domain Eukaryota; kingdom Metazoa; phylum Chordata; class Actinopteri; order Cypriniformes; family Catostomidae; genus Xyrauchen; species Xyrauchen texanus. The sequence continues at coordinate 32,486,159 of NC_068302.1, read as the reverse complement.
CAACAGCAATCATGCCACAATCGAAATCACTGAGATCCCATTTTTATCCCATTCTGATTGTTGATGTGAACATTAATTAATGCTTCTGACCCATATCTGCATGATTTTATGCACTGCTACATCACAATTAGCTGATATTATAATCACATGAATAAGTAGGTGTACAGTTGTTCCAAATAAAGTGCTCAGTGAGTGTAGTGTAAAAAAATGGGAGAGCTGACCTTGATTTCTCACCTATAATATTTGTCCTATGACTGACATAAACAACCAACTTGAGATTAAATTCCCAGATACAGACAAACAGCCTGGTGAAGAAATGTGGAAAAGTGGATAGTCATGTGAATAAGAGCCTTTTTGTGTCATTTTTAATTGGATTCATCTACATTTAGTCCCTGTTGTGTGGCACAGCTGTGGCCTTGTCCTCAGGTTGTCAGAAGAAACAAGTCATCAACCAGAAGAGTAGGCTGACTTACATAATGACATTTTAATTACAGACCTGCTGTACATGATTACTGTATATTCAGCAATGGGGTGTGTATGGTTATTCCTAATTTTGTTTTGAACTTTCTTGATCTTCTCTTTTGTTGTTGTATGTTTAGCTAGATTTTGTCCTGTCCCTCCCATTCATTTAAATTCAAAGTTATCAAACAATCAGTGTAGATTCATCATCTTGTACAATTTATATTATACAAGCCAATATGACCCTTTAAAGCCAACATGAAATGGCATTCACAACCCATTTTACTCCTGTAAGAATGTGATATATTTCAGAAAGAAACCAAATAGACCTTATTCATTGAAGCGCCATATTTCATTGACAACGGGGCTGTGAGGGATAGACTTACAATCTCTTCAACGGCATGCACTGTATAAAGCTGTATACATCGAGATCACATAAAATAAAAAAGTCAACTGAATTTTTTGGAAAGATTTTTTTTTTTCTCCTTCAGTGTTTCGTCAGTGGAACAATCCAAATCACTTTAAAGAACAGTTCAACCCGTAAGGAGACAGTATCCCCCATAGCCTTGTTTTCATTTCAGACAAAAATCATATATGTTGCTGCTGAGAAAATATTTTAGACTTGATTTTATTTATCAGAAATTGACCAGATCTCATACTCATAAAAACTGGCATTTCATACCAGAACAGAGTTTTAAATGTGCATTACCTACAACAGTAGCCTAAAACAAGGCATTAATAGAACATTGGCACATTATTTTCCTTGCCCGCCATTAATGACTTCAGCTGAGAGTCATTTTAGATCCAAAGCAATTTTAAGAAGATTACAGAGACAAATTTAGCTCTTTGCTTTCAATATTGTGCACTGAGAAATGTGTATTAAGAAAGTAAATTGAAGTCAACATGAAATCAAAATTGAATCCTAAGTCTCATCGCCATACCTGACAGTCTGCTTGCAGGATGTGTTTTGCGATCGTCTTTGGGTCTTGACTGACGGCAAGTTCTTTGGCTTTCTTCAATACTGTCATTTCCAATGGCTTGTTCTCAAAAGGTAACAGCCTGAAGTTTGTGTTCCCTGGTTTAAATGCTGATTCAGTTTCAAACACAGGTCTTTGTAAACCTTTCACTTTCTTGGCATCCTGCTCTTGTTCTTTATCCCACTCGTTGTTTTCATCGCTGTCATTGTCCAAGGCCTCAATGGCATTATGATAGGAACTACGATCTAGCTTAATGCTGCTATCAGTTCTTTTTAACTCCTCCTCAGTATTTAGACGTTCCACATAGCCATTTGCCTGTTGTCCATTCATCTTTTCCCATTCAGCAGGGCTGCATGGACTCAGTTCACAGTAGCTTACTTCCAGACTCGATGGGCTACCCGATTGCTGTTGTTGCTGAGCTGAAGGTCGCTGTTTTTGGGGCTTTACTGGGGGTACTGGTGGGATGAGTGGCTGCAGGCCAGGGGTGCATGGTGCTCTCATGGAGGGTACCTTGCTAGGTTTAGGGGGTGGCTTGGGACACAGCTGGCTGTCAGATCCACGGATAGCCTCGCCGGGCTGGGTGTCAAAGGCCATTCTGCGTGGCACTGTGGGACTCAGGGCTGGCTCACTTCCTGTTCGGAATACTGGGGATTTAGGGCACGGCTGGTGCTCCATTTGTTGAAGCTGAGCCTTGGGTCTACAGCCTGAAAGCAAAGGAATACATTTATATGCATCATATTAAGGATGTCAAAAGTACCAGTACTTCGGTGCCAAGTCGATACTTAAATAAAACATTAAATATGTAATAATAGCAATTTATTTCAATATTCTCGGTAGTACTGAGATCCGATTCAGTTCGGTACCCATGTGCTATCTGACTGACAGGTGGCTGCTTTCAAAACGCAATATATTTATGTGCACTTATGCTCTGTAAAGAGCATCTGTGTCAAAATGTTTGGTTTCGGTAAGATATTAACATAATATCACAGCAGGTTTGTAAACAGGCGGTAAAACAAAACAAATCAGACCCATATATTGGTGTTGTATCGCAGTATTGCGTCTATGCATAAACTGTACATCTGTTCAAAGGTCTGCAGTGTAAATGCAACCAAGTAGATCTGCATCTATTATGTCATTGTTAATTGAATTTAATATTTATATTAATTTAATATTTATTTGAGTGTCTTCAGTGCTGTGATATACACAAATTATGGTATCATTTATTAATCAAATTTCAAATAGTTTTTTCTTAAAACATGCCTGGTTGATGGACCGCACTGAGTCCATGGAGAAAAGTCAAATAAAGTCCAAAGCTGCCCATTCTGATCTGCAGAAACAATTCAAGTTTAATTTTTGCATTCTGCATGGCAAAGCAGATCCACCTCTCTAGTTTTTGACGTGGACTGCAAAGCTGCCTTTTATTTATTTAATATTTTTTTGCATAACCATCTTTATTCCACTGACACTGGCATAAATTACCAGTATTTTCACTTTCATTCTCCTCTACAAAATAATGTATTTTGCATTCCAATCCCACATCTCATTTCACATGTTTAATGCGGATAACTCAAAGTGAATTTCAAAGGCGGGAACGAAATCTTGACTTTGAGAATTACTTTCGCTTTGGCACAAAGTTAATTTGAAGAAGATGACTGGTCTTCAAGGCTGTCAGATGTGGGTATCACCAGAGAGCTGAAAGTGTGACGGGGTATCAAGGAGGATGAATGTTGACAGGCTCTCACCGATTGGGAGGAAGCTCTCAGACTGATGGGTCTTTAGTGGCCGTCTCCTCTCCTGAACGTGGTTTAGACATGCTGGTTGACTCCCACACTTATCCTTGTTGCTGGGAAGGAGAAAGACAGTTCACTTAGTCTTGAAAACCTCTTTGTTTCTCTTCTACTGGAGTGGTAGGAAAAACACGTGTTGACTTGTATTTGTTGTTTTCATCACCCAAAAAGATATACTGAATTTCTGTTCTATTCTAATCTGGAATTTAAAAAAATAAAAAAAATATATATATATATATATATATATATATATATATATATATATATATATATATATATATATATATATATATTGTGTGTGTGTGTGTGTTTCTCCCACCCAAGGAGGTTTCCACGGCTGAGGGAGTGGTCCTGGGCATGTCCGTTCATGATATTCAGACTCAACCGTTTTGACGTCAGGCTCTTCCTCTCTGAGAACTCTGCCTCCACACGTATAGATCCCACACCATACTTCTCCTCCAGGCATCTCAGAGGCAGAGCTCTGTTGATTGGCTGAAAGATTATCGCGCCGACAACTTCAGACATGGGCTCGCGGTTGCCCACGTAGTATCGCACTAGTGCGGGGACGCTGTCGAATCCCTCCTTCTCGAAAAAGTACTGAACGCGTGAATAGGCCTCGTTCATGGCTAGTACTCGTTTATTGATTTTGAAGTGCTGGGGGGTGTTCTTCCACTGGCAGGTCAAGACGTAGTTTCCCGGGCTGGACAGTGAATCACGAATCAGAAAGTCACCATCTCGCTGAACCAGGTTTTCAGCCACCTGAAATCCCAACACACAAAATAGGCAGTCAAGTTTTTTGTCTTTTTTTGTCTTTGTCTTTTTGTGCAAGTGGTTAAAACATGTCGTGCATGTGGTCTTTTTGTCTTATTTCAAATTAGCCATTTGCTAGTCCTCTTACCCACCCTTTTTTCCATCATTTACTGTCCTTACTCTGTTTTCCATTCTCTCAAACAAATGGCAAAAAGGGCATAAATGTTGTGTTTTACATGTTTTTACATTCATTCATGTAGTACCTACTCTGATAATAACATGTCATTGTACATGATGCCATTTGATACCTTTTCTAATACTGGAGTAAACATTTAAAAGCTACTGATGTTTTTCTACTCCTAAATTCATATCTGGTTTTGTACTGGCATTCTCTCTAATCAGATTATGTACACATCCACAGTAAACAGGGAGCTACGTTTATGACAGTGATGCATGGCATGACCCAAAAATGTGTTTCTTTTGTGAATCACCAGCGCATTCAAGCAGTTTAGAATGATGGATTGCCTCTCTAAACTACAATTTATGTCTGTGAAAGTAATGCATTTGGAATATTAATTATTTTTAATGGGGCGCTAGGGGAAAGCATTCCTGAACCATACATATCTGTGTTTTCTAGTATATAAATCTTTGCCTAGATGTACTGTAACACTCAGGACAGCAGTCGAAAAAGAAGCCCCCCAAAAAATTATATATATATTTATTTAAAGTATTAGTCCTTTAAGAGGTTTTGACATGTAAAAAACACTTGAAGTGTACCAGCTGATTCCTCTCTAAATTTCTGATTATACAGTAAATGACTTGCTGAGACATCTATTATAAGTAATCAATTTCAATAATTTTGGCAAAAAAAAAAAGTGTAAAGAAAGTGGCTCTGTGGCACTATCAAAACATTGTAGCATCATGACTGGCTCAACAAAGCGACATTGGCTCAACAAACGGTGTGCGTTTGAGGTGAAACTATCTGTTTGTCCAACCATTGCCAGACGAGGAGTTTCAAGAATTCCTGTTTGAAGACAGGTAGTCATTATTTTAGCAATTCTGTTTGGTGACACTAGTGGCACAAAAATTACTTTTCAAACTTTCACTGGTTTATACTAGACTGGAGGATATTCTAAATAGTTATGAATCAAGGTTAGTATGCATTCTTGGAGCAGTTGGGCAGCAGAGGCACCAGGAAAAGAGTCATTAAGTGATTAGAATCGCTGAGCTTTTTCATTATGGGCTGTACCAAACAACTGTTATTGGGCCTAACAACAGCCAAACAGGAGTTTATCTACAGTAGTTCCAAAATAAACAATGGACTGCATCAAAAAAATACCATGGCAGTGTTTTTGGAACATGTCCAATTGCAATGCCATGGTATCCTTTGAAAAGCATGTCAATACCATAATATACAGTATGAATGTGGTAATCATTCGGCACAATGGTATATATCAAAGTGCCAAAGTATTACCACATAATACCATCACTGTACCATGAAGCTAATACAGAACATTGTTGTAGGGAATTTATAGTTATCTAACAGCAGACATGCAAGAGTTTATCATCATAATACAAATAATGTACAATGGTATTACTCTTTTTTTGAACATGGCAATACTGTGATATTCTTGATCTGGTAATACTATAATGTTCATGGAGTCTGTGCACTGTTTGTCCAAAGTTATTTTAGAATAAACCATTATGACTATTGTGGATTCACAGGTTGATACCTGCCTTGTGTCATTAATTAATCCCATTTCATTAACGAGTCTTATTCTTTTTTTCTTTTTTTTCCCCCAAGGTAACAAATACAACTACCCCAGCAATTGACAGTAAACAATTTTAAAATCAACAACAGGTAATTTCACACCAGCGATCACAAAAAGAACATGTAGAATCAGTGAATGACTGCTTTTCCTCTTTACTTATCACTTTTAGTCAAGCAGGTCAGACTCGTCCTGAAAGACACAGAGTTGTGGGTAAACACAGCCTGTATTTCAGCCCACGTGCTGTCAGGAGCTTTGTGAAGGACTGAATGCATAATTACAGGGTGTGTAGTGATCAAAAAAGGATAAATGAGTGTGTACAGACTCACTGCTGACTCCTGTGTTAAAAGGTTGCATTAGTGTAATTAAGAATTAATCCTGTCACAACAAATAAGCGAATGTACATTATATTTTGACAGAATAAATAAAGGAATTCAAAATCTAATTTAAACTGAAAATAAGAATATTCAAGGATTTAAAAAAAAAAAAAAAAAGAAGTGTTATGATGTAACTATTCTGCAAGATTCTGCTCTATTTCTAGGTAACTCAGCAAATAAGCAAATTTGTGTCACAGATTTCCTTGCTTTAATGGAAGCACACAAGATGCTTTTTGGAACATTCTCGAATCATACTGGATAAAAATGGATCATCTGGTTTTACAAAAACTGGTGTAGTTCATGCCAGCTCGAGAGCATGATATCATTAAAGCAAAATGGGTACATAGAAATTCATGTGAATTTTTCAATTCAACTTTTCAATCAAATTGTTATGCTGATAATAGAATTTGTAATTTTATAAATAGGAAAATAGACACATTTTCACTAGTGGATTTTTGCAACCCACAATATTACTTTGCATTTTATTGTCATTTTTATTTTTATTTTTTTCATTGAATTTTAAGTCTATTCAGTTGGAAAACATTTATTCATATTCTTTTAGAAGCAACACTGCATAAGATATTTAGGTTTTTCAGAGAAGGTATTTTTAACGTTTTTTTTGTCTAACTGTATTGGCAGATTTTTTTATTTTCAAAACAAGTTACAAAACATATCTGCCAATGCTGAAGAAGTAATCCAAAGTATTTATATTACGTTAATGACTTTGAGTAATCTAACAGAATACGTTACAAATTATACTTTACACCATATATTCTGTAATATGTAGTGGAGTACATTTAAAAAAAAGTAACCCTCCAACCCTGTTAAGACTTACTAAATGATGCCTGCTGCACAGCAGTTTATGGGCTCCTGTGTTGCAGAACATACTAATGAACCTGGCCAAAAGTGGTTTGCTTAGATTTTTTGAAAACATTGGCTTGATCATATTTAAGTGTATTCTAAAGCTACTTCTAAGTGTGTTTAGAACCTAGAGAAATGACTATTGTTACATTGTGACATAACCATTGCCAGTGTAGTATTTGTGGTGTAAGCAATAGATTGGCTACGACGCTGGTAGTTCTGATCACATGATGCTACAACATTAAATAAATACACTTTAGGTCAGATAGCGAGCATGGATCATCACAACATTACCAATCTTGATCTAATGCATTTGTAGATGGATAAGTTGTCAGTTTCAGGGGCATATTCCGCAAAGTAGCATGAGAAATGAGCTGGAGTACATGGTTGTCATAAGAGTGGAACTGTAGCTGTCAGCAATGTGATGTTTGTCATAATGAGAAACTGTTGACATTTTAATGAATAGTCCAATACATAGTGGTTGAGCTACGGGAAGTGTACTTAATATAATGAATATAATTTTGTTGTCAAGTCAGTCTAACAACAACAGGTAATTCGTAGCTAACTGCACTCTGGAATAACGCAATCCCAACAGACATTAGATTTAGCTTTTTGTGTCAATTAAATGTCAAATGTCATAGACAAGTCTAGGTGTGAATGTGGCAGTTCCAGTTCTAAGCATGTTTGGCGCCTGTAAACCAGTTAAAAACAGGTATTGATCAACTAATGTGTGAAATGACTTTCTCTGCTAAATATATATATATATATATATATATATATATATATATATATATATATATATATATATATATATACATACATATATATATATATTTTTTTATTTATTTTTGGCAACTTGAGATTGTTGCTCTGAGCACTATAGGTAGATTTCCACAAGGAAGTTTTATATTATTCAAATCATTAAAAACTACTACCTGACAGAACATGTGGTGTAGGGTTGTTGAAGAACATTTATTCAGTTCAGCACAAGCGCATATTCCAGGGTTTTTGCCATACCACGTCATACAATACATTCAATGTTTTTTCACCTACACTTGTATTTTGATTGGCAAACTATTGTTATGTCTGTCTTGTCAGGACCAAGCTGTTTGATGGCCAGTTTGTCTTGAATATGCAATAGAAACAATACGCTCAGTAATTCTCGCCATGCCCGCACTTTGTCACACTGCTGGCGCACACTAATACTTAAGTAACCTTGGACTTGACACTAGTTTAGCTTGTTGCAGTTTCATTTTGGACCACAGATTTCTATTGGAAAAATTGTGGTGTGCTATGGAGTTTGGATGGTCAGTAGATTGTCTGTCTCTGAGGTTTCAGTTTTTACCCTATGTCTTAGGCTTGCTTTTAAATACATGTGTTTTGAACACATTTACATCTTAACAAATTACTTTATTTTCAATGTATGGTATGACTCGTTTTCAAGTGGATTCATATTTTAGTGGGGTTCTGCCCCATCAGCCCATATAGACGAGCCACGGCTGATAGTTCCTTTAAACACTCATAGGCCTTACACCTTGCAAAGCAAATGCCTGCTTAAAAGGAAATCTGTCCGCTCTATATGCTTATAAAGACGCATTAAGACAATTTTATGCTTTTTTCAGCATATAAATCTTCAGGCAAGCAAATAAAAATGAATCTAAATGGAAATGGAACATTTAAGAAGGCAAGAGACTACAGTTTCTTATCTTTTCTTTCTTTTTTTGCAATACCTTCCAATTAGGGTACAATGTGAATGCAAATTTTGTGATAAGGTTAATACACAATAAATATCTGATCATGTTTTTAAATTTTCAATCTTGAAAAGAGCATTTAATTGAGTACATCAACAAAAATAAACAATAAAGTACTGTGGTTTTGGTAATACCACGGTTGTTTGGACATACATAATGGTAATACATGGTATTCTTTGAAGTACCTTGGAGTACCATGTAAAACTGGTGGTGGTGTAGTGGTCTAAACCATATAACTGGTAAATTGGTAATCAGAAGGACGCTGGTTCGATCCCCACAACCACCACCATTGTGTCCTTGAGCAAGGCACTTAACTCCAGGTTGCTCCGGGGGGATTGTCCCTGTAAGAAGGGCTCTGTAAGTCGCTTTGGATAAAAGCGTCTGCCAAATGCATAAATGTAAATGTACCACCACAGTAATTTTTAGAACTTTTTTTATTAAGGTTAACAAGTTTAAGAACATTCAATGGAAGCATAGACTATGTCTCAAAATGTATTTTCTTAATCAAGTATTACTGGCCTTGCCCTGTCTATAGCTGTAGCAAACATGGCCACATGTCTTTATTTCATTATCATTTCCACAAAGAGAGTGAATGTTTCAGTGCCAGATAGAGGTATGACTTCCAGCGTCCCTCAAGGAGAGAGAATAGACATGCATCTACAGTACCAATGTCTCCAAGATTAAATTTATGCACCATCTTTCAGAGGCATGGTAACTATAGAACTATATATTAAAGCAAAGTATTACATGACTTTCTTGAATACTTGATTCTGATAAGCCAATAGCAACATTCTGCACTGCTAAAATAACCCCCTTCATGGTGCTAGAAGATCTCTCTGTTTTGTGTTAGCGTCCTGATCAACTTTTCATGGTTTATTTTGCACCATTCAATTGTAAATTACCCCTTACAAAACAACCACAAAAAGTCATAGACTATAATATAAACATTATCCCATAATAACAGAGATCTCCATGACACCCAACCCTCTTCTTCTTCCAATACCCAGGAATGGTGTACCTGTCTGGGGATGGCTCCGTGGTACCATGCATGGCTCCGTGGTTCCTCACTGCTTAGTTTCAGTTCCTCCTCTAGTTCTCTCCGAAGCTTCTCCAGTGGTCCATCCATAATGTACTTGTCCCTTGAAAACTGCACATAGACAGGAACAGAAGAGTATGTTAGAGCCATGGTGGCCCTGAATACCGTGCGTGGCTCTGAATGTTTGTAGTACTTGGTGTCAGTGCAGATAAATTCTCTTTTTCTATTCCCCTCCCTTCTTTTTTTGTGTGACACAGTGTCTGACTGATTTATCCTGTGGTTCCTGTGACTTATAAGCTGTCTACGCCCGCCTTCATATGCCGTGGGGCATGTCACACCTTTACCTGCACACACATACCCACATTGGTCTGAATCATCACTGATTTTCACAGGTCTGTTTGAAAAATAAACACTGTCTCAGAGAGTTTCACAATTTAGGAATTTTAGAGGGTAAATACAATTCCTATCTATAGGCTGCTTTAAAGGAATAACTTTAGAGTTCAGGGTAACCAATAAACAGATTTCATTGTATTTATATAAAAGCTTTGATTGTAGTTAACACGTATGCCATAAAATGGTGTCTAAAATTAACTTTAGCTTTTAATATTAACGTCTAAAATTAATGCACAATATTTGCCCACTGCAATTGGTTTCCTGTGGCTTTTTTTTTTTTTTTTTACTTAATGAGAATTTTTTGAAAACTCAGTGTTTCTCAATTAATTTAAATTAATTCTTATTTTAAAACATAGCTGATGCTCAACACAAAAGTAGCTGTAAATAATGTTTGATATTTCAGAACATTTGAAATAATTGAATGGTTCCCATGTTATATAACTCTCTACTGTCTACCATCATGGTAGGCTTTCTTTCAAGTTTTAGAGATTGGAGTTTTTCCCTAGAAAAGGTACTAATATTTTAGCTACACATTCAAAAATTAGCTACACACTTGCATTTGAGAAAGTGAATAAAGATATCTGACAGCTACAGGTTACTACAAAACCTGCACCAAACCCATAAATAGATACAATTAAATATTATAACACATCAAATGTTACATAACAGATAAAAAATATTAAATAATTCATGATGCTTTTTTGTTTCTTTTGATGTCATTTTGTAAATGTTGTACCCTGATATAATACCATAAAAGATACACAATCAATTGAACACAAAGTAAAATATATATATATATTAATATTAATAATAATATTTTTTTATTAAACTGAATAGGTTTTGTATTTAGCACAGTGCCAATTATTTGTGTTTCCAAACAACATGTTTTACATTTAATATCATGGTTACACAAAAAAATTGGTCTTTTACAAATGAAAATACATAACTGCCTTTATGTTTTAGGAAGAGGCTCCCCAAAACAGGATCATATTTAGATGTCCTTGAAACCAAAAAGTTTGAATACCCCTGCACTAGCATACTGCACCGTATTTGCAGTTTACTATGACAAATGTTTCATTAGTCCATTCATTTGTCACAAATGTAAATGTAAATGGAATATCAAATTAAGCACATTAAATTGTGGAATAAAGTATTCCATGCAGTGTTCTCTGGTTGTATACTTAATATTTATGAAAAATATACTTGGTCATCTGGGTATTCCCAGATAGCAGTATTATAGTATGCTATTCCGAACATTCTGTGTCCCTATTATGACGGAAGAGTTATTTTCTATCTATACTGGTCACCATAAGTTGGAAATTAATTAGGGATATGTAGAGTACATTTTTAGAATTCAGTTATTCGCAGTGCAGAATAGGGGAATAATCTGATATAACGATCTCATCTGGAAATGTGCATTGAATTTACCTGAAAAGCCAATGGGGTCACATTCAAATTGACCAGTGAACAATTCAATCTGTATTATAAAACTGATAGTTCTGAATGTATAAACTGATTGCATGAGACATGTTCACTTTATATGTTCACATGTAACACCTGTACACCTATTTATTCATGCGATTATCTAATCAGCCAATCATGTGGCAGCAGTGCAATGCATACAATTATGCAGATATGGGTCTGGAGCTTCAGGTAATCATCAGAATGGGGAAAAAATTGTGATCTCAGTAATATATTAATGTGTTACTATTGTGCTAGCTTGGGAACCATAAACAATATACATTTAGGCTACTGAACTATATTCCTTGGCTGAAGAATTGATTATTGTGATAATTATTTAAGCAAAAAGCAAAAGTAAATATCAGCAGTGGTTGTTTGGCCATTGGCACAAGGCCGCAACAAGAATTTGAATTTAAGTAGCTTACATTTAAGACAAAAAGGACAGTTATTTGGTCTATTTTTTGTGAAAATACTTTCAAATGATGACCAAGTAACAATGTCCTTTGCGTGTTGCAGAGCAACACAGATTATAGGACTTGAACTAACCTTTTATTATATTACTTATAAATGTTGAGCATTGGTGTCTTTTATCACATTGCTATTGACACCGTTTTATAAAAGCAATAAGTTATGACAGGGTGTGTGATTTTAAGAGTGTTTGGCTCTCTGCTTTGTGTCGTGTCTAACTGTTAGTGATGGGTCACATGGTGGAATATTCATCAAAAAATAAACTACTTGATTAATGAGGTCAGCTGGTTTTAGATTTATGTTTTATTATTAATATTAATTGAATATTTTTTGTTCACTGTTGCATAAAAATAAAAAAAAATGTGTTATACATACAGTATCTCGAGACCCCTGCGTTCTTGCTTTCAGTTGTTTATGAATGCAAGATTTGAATGTGTCCCTTAGAAACACATCTGATTTGTTCAGGTGAACTGGAGGTATGTTTATTATAGAGGGTTTTCTTGAGGCCGATTAGTTGACTAGTCTTTGGGGCAACCTGCTGACTAGCTGATTTTTTAAATATGCAATTTTGCACATTATTACTAACAGCACCCCTGAAACATGGTTAAACTACTGTAGCACAAGGTCTCCAATGTCGTATTACTTTATTGAATGTGAATGGATGAATTGTATGCTGTGCATATGTGTCACCACTCGGGCAAAAAAGCAAAACCGCTACATATTTCAGTCGCAAGATTTCAAGCATATATATATATATTTGGTTAAGTACTTGGAATGCCAGCTATGTGTAGTACCCAACCTCAGAGACCTAAAGTGGTACCTTTTTACTGGTAGTTTTATGCAGTGGGTACTCAGTGCGCTACTGCTGCATATCTCTAAACTAAATCTGAGTGCAGGAGGAAAAAGTCCCAGCCATACTTCTTGTTTCAGCTATGTAGTTATGGTCTATTAAGTAATGTCAAATAAAACTGACATAAAGGAAATTGGAATTGATAAGTAATTGTCTGTGTGTGTGCTCAGAAGTGGAAACCTAAATTGATATGACAGTGTCCCTTTACGGACTTTATTTAGTACACTGCTTCACTCAAACACACTGGCCACAAACAGAGCCAGTCATTCTGCTGTATATTTTATTAACAAGGCCCATTTTAGAAAGTGTGTCCCTGTTACTTTCCAGATTGAAATAGCTTTTATGGCTTGATGAACTACCGTTTTGGGGTTTCTTAAACCTGCCAGGACATTTGAGTATGGCTGAGAGCCCAGCTCTTAACACAGCTGGTGATGCAACTGATCCATGGCTCTACAATGTGCTTGTAAAAAGTGATGTCATCAAGTGTGTGTGCATGTGTAAAGATTGCTGAAACCTAGTGTTTGTGAATTACTATTGACACTTGCGTTACAGGGCAGCAGGGTCAAAAATTACCAGTGCTTGAGGCAAAATACCACAGAAAGTGACAACAATGGGATCAAAATATAAGATGTGTGGCAAAATATGCCCTATAAGGAATTCCTCTGTTTTTTTATTTGTAATAGCTGATGTACTATATTTTATAAAATGAGATACTAGGGATAGTTAATTATTCTAATTATTAATAATTTTTTGAGAATTAATATTCGTTATTTCTATGAAAGCACTAGCCATAAAATGACGATATTGTGAGTTTTTATATGGTTCGATATTGTGTGTTTTTATATGGTTAGATACAAATGCGCCTTCATAAAGGCAAAAATGCCATTAGAAAAGTTCATGGAGAAAATATTTTGCCTAATAAAAGTGCATAAATAAATTTCTGAAACTGTTGTTTCTGATACATCTTGTTTTAGAATGTTTTTTCTAAATCCTAATAATCTGTCACAAAGTATAAACTGCTTATAATATATTTTTTAAAATACTATAAAAATCTCAGTGTATTTCAAGGCTTGACAACATGACAGATACATCAGTTTTCTGTGAACATCATTGCAATGTTGTGGAGATGCTGAGCTGTCAGTTTCTCTGTTTTTTATGTTCACAGTGACCCACAGCCTAAGTAGTGGTCTCTCAAGCATGTCAGGTGGTTATTAGCCACTAATGACCACAATCAGCCACTGTGGCCCACCACAAACCACTTCACATGAAAAGTAGGTAAGTTCCAATTATATTCCTAAAATCTTTAAATCATTTTAACAAAATCACCAGGATGGAAGTGCACATAAACTGCTATTGAGAATAACAGCACTGATACACTTCACTGTTTGTATCACAGCATTCCAGACAATCAGTCTGAAGGTCAGTCTGAACGCTTGATCCTGCTTTGGCTTCTTTGGAACTATTTTCATTGGTGGAGTGAAAATAAATAAATAAATAATTTTGAGTAACTGATTTGGATATAATTGTGATAGAAAGCATCCCACATAAACTCACATATGGCACAGTCTGATCACTTGCTTTTATTGAGTGTATGCGGGACAATCTTGGGTGATTTATCCTCACGTCAGCTCTCTGTCACCAATCACTCAAAAGCTTTTAATCCACAAAACTTTTCATAGGCCTCAGACTGTATCCACTCTATGTAACCTTCAGATACAGTATGTGCACCAACACACTTCCAGAAGACAATTTGAAGTCAAAAACTCAAACTAAGCTGACTATGTGGGACTTTTAATGCTGTCAGGTGTTATAAGGATGTAACAAACCCTACTGAATTAAACCCCAGTATATTTCTTTGAACCCAAATGGAAAATGCATATTTCAGAAACTCTATGTTATAAACTTATTAAACATAATTCATTGCAAGTCATGCCACGTGATGGACAGTTTTTCCCTTTATATGGAGAAGCTTCTAAGGTGCTTACTATGTATAGAGACTGACAAACCCAGGCCGCAGCGAGTACTGAAATACACTCTGATGCCACTGGTATTGTAGTGAGGGACAGGCGTTACACCCTCTCTTTTTAGACTACAGCAGGCCAAGCCAACACCCCACAAGCCACAAATTACAGTGACCAGACGATACATAGTTTTACTCTGGCTGGGAAAATCATCCCAAAGCACTTGTTTGTCCTTAGTGACTTGTAACTGATATAATAAAAATGTATTTTACACTATTGCTTATAATCAAAGGTAGACATTTGAGGACTCAATTATTTAAATTCAACTAAAAATGCAACCTCAGAATGAGATAAGAATAGAAGTCTATTTCTTGCTTCATTTGTAAGGATGTCCACATGCAGTATCCTCCATAACAGCTACACTGCAAGGGTTTTTGTGTAATTGTAAACTTGCAGGAACCAAGATGTGCTATTCTCTGACACCATTTTATCATTTATGTGCAATATTTCCATATCGTGACACAAATATTGATATAATATCCTCATCTGTCCTCATCCTCCTTGACTTGTCGGCTGCTTTCAACACAGTGAACCACAAAATACTCCTGTCCACACTTTATGACATGGACATCAAAGGAACTGCACTTGGATGGTTTGAGTCATACCTCATTGGCAGCTCTTTCAAGGTCTCCTGGAGAGTAGAGGTGTTAAAATCACACCTGCTGACCACTGATGTTCCTCAAGGATCAGTACATGGACCCCTCCTCTTCTCGAGGTGATGTACATACAAAACATCACACGGACCGATCATTGAGGCACATGACATTTCCTACTCTGGCTATGCAGATGATACACAGCTCTAACTGTCGTTCCAACCTGATGACCCTACTGTCTCAGCTTGTATCTCTCCCTGCTTATTGCACATTTTGCCTGGATGAAGGAACACCACTTTCAGCTCAAACTTGCCAAGACAGAACTCCTCGTTATCCCAGTCAACCCATCTGCTGACCACAATCTCACTATTCATCTTGGTTCAACTACACTAACACCAACCAGAACAGCTCGGAACCTGGGAGTGGTGGTAGATGACCAGCTTCATTTTACACCCACATCTCATCTGCCACCCGGTCTTGTCGTGCTTTATAACATCTGGAAAATTAGACCTTTTCTGTCTTAATATGCTGCACAGCTCCTGGTCCAAGCTCTGGTCAATTCAAGACTGGACTGTTGTAAGGCTTTGTTGGCTGGCTTCCCAGCTAACACATTTAAGCCACTGCAGATGGTCCAGAATGCAGCAGCATGTCTGATCTTCAATCAGCCAAAAAGGGCTAATACACTCTTGATTTCACTCCACTGGCTACCTGTTGTTGCCGCATGAAATTCTAGGCTTTGACTCTGGCATTTAGGACAGCCAATGGAACACCCACTTACTTCAGTTCACTTCTACAGGTCTATGCTCCAACTCGCTCTCTGCAGTCTATGAACGAGAGGCGCCTAGTGGTCCCATCACAAAGAGGCTCAAAGTCTATTTCATGATCATTCACTTTCTCGGTTGCTTTGTGGTGGAATGAGTTTCCAACCTTCACACAATCTGCTGGAACCATCTCAACATTCAAGAACCAGCTGAAAACACATCTGTTCTGCGAGCACTTAACCAATCCACACTAATTGCTCTTACTATTGAACTTGCACTTACTGTACCAAAAATAAATAAATCCTTCTATGTCTCTTTCTTCTGAGCTTGCGCATATACTACTCCAGCCACCTTGAAAACATGGCAGTGCAACACTGCCGATGTTGTTGAACTTTGTATGACAAATTGCTTGCTAAGTTCCTAATTTGTAAGTCACTTTAGATAAAAACATCTGCTAAATGACTAAATGTAAATAATATCTTATCATCAGGTAAGATCCCCAGTTATCTTATACCTGCTGAATCTTACCCCTGACAGACATGTTTGTTTTATAACTATATTACACAACACAATGACCAAAACAAAAAATAAATAAATATAATTTTTTGTAAACACTTGTGAACATGATATTGTAGTCTGGTTGAGCTGAATGTTAACATTTGAGCTTGATAGTTATGTTTTGGGGTTTATGACTGCTTTGCGATCATATGCCAGCTGAGGTGATGTTTTCTGGCACTGCCATCACATTCATTTAGCATTACAACTTGGCTTCATAACTCCGTGCTTTGGGAGAGAATGCTGATCCATTTAGAGGTGCATTGAGGCCATAAATGTTTAAAAATAGCCAAAGCTCAATTGCTCAAGAGCAGCTCGATACCGCCATTCCGTATAATCCCTCCATCAAGCAGAGGCAGTGTAGACGTATTTGTGCACCAAATCAATCACCTCAGCACTTCGGCTTTTAACATAACAGACATTTATATCTGTTTTCATTTATATCTCTCCATGTGGCGGGCACATCTGAGGGGTTATTAGCTAATAATCTTTTTAAATAGTGCTGTAATATTTAACTGATAATCATAATGGAGCACTTGGATGTTTTTTTAAAGTTAGTATTCACTAAAACTCTTGGCATCTGCCCTCACTCTCCTTGGCACGTTCATGAAAGGAGTAGCACTGTCCGATTCAAGAATAAATAATTATTTGGCGTCAAATCAGAAATAGGAGAAGATTATCAGTGAATAACAACTTGAATTTTGGTCTGTTTACCAAACACGACTTGGAATATAGAGCACAGTTTGTATGGACCACTTTTATTAAACTTTATGATGCTTTTCCATCCTTTTTGAAATTTGAAAGCTCCAGTCCTTATTCATTGTAATTGCATGGAAAAGAGAGACCAGTACATTTTTCAAAAGTTTTAAAATCATGGCTTATCCCTTCTTAGATGGCTTGATACTGTACAATAAGCTAAATTCCACTACCAGTGAGGCTATCATAAGCCGCTTTTAGATAATGATTGTAGATGAGAAATTCTCCTGTTGTTTCTTTAACATCTAATCCTGTTTTGTGTACTCCACAATTGTCCACCAACCAGCTCCGGTAGATGAACAGTTAAAAATCTACATTTGAGTGAGAAATTGTGCAGATACAGGCAGAGTGCAAAGGTGGAAGTCAAGTGCCTAGGGAGCTCATCTCATTGTGAGTTTAGATTGGCTCTGCATAACATTGTGATGGAAACCTGCAGTCAAACTAATCTGATGGCAGTACTTAGGCAATACTTAGGCAAGCATTACTTCTACTTAGAGTTAGGAATTTTAACAAACCCCTAAATCTAAGTAATAAACTTTGATGCATAACTCTGCTGCAGGTGCTAGTGGTGTGGACGATACTTTAAATAATTTGGCTTGCTGAGGAGAGGTGAATTATAACTTTTCTAAACAATCTGACTTATGATGCTCCCCTGGCAGACAATAAAAAGAGGACAAAAAAATCCCATAGACTTTACTGAAGGAGGGACTCAAGCCAAATCTAGGAACCAGAATATCATTGAGACATGGGGGTGGGCTATTTGGATTTGGGCCAGTAAGCAACCATCTAGCAACCACTCAGAACACCTAAGCAACCACATTTCAATGCCCCGGCAACCATCCAAAATACCCTAGCATTGTGGTGGTGATTTCTACTACCGGTACTCAAATTGCTTCAGGAAATGTTAAAATCTTGTTATTTCCAGTTGCTTCCTGTGTATGTTTCTGTGATGTAGACCCCTGGACTCAACCATGTACATTCAGAATCCCAAGTGTTTTGGGGGTCATTAGTGGCATCTCACGGGCAGGAAAATCAATCTCGTCTGGCCATTGGTGTAGGGTCACACCCTCCAGAGTCAGAGTATACAAAGAGGGATATCTAAGTGTCCCACCAGCCTCTTGGGACTTAAAACACAGGACCTCTTCCTCTCTTATCTCACCCCCCAATAACACTGTCCATTTAGATATTCCCTGGGGTGTCTGCCATGTTCTTCATTTCCTAGACGGGCAACACAGATATCAGATGAAAGTAATCGAGCATCAGAGTTTGGCTGTGGTGAATGCTAATGAAGATTTGTGATCCTTAATATTGCACCCAATTCTAATTAGTTTTTCAGTTTGGATCTTTAGGACTGACTGTCTGCACTGTTAAATGTAATGAAATCACATTTACTTGTTTAGACAGACAATATTTGGTGTATCTACACTGTTTGCCATTGTAATGCCATGAGACATTAGTAAGATGATGGAAAACTGAAAATGTTTGCCTCTGCTCAAACACTAAGCTTTATTTAAGATTTAAAAATTTCCTTTTCATTACAAATTTAAAATAAATATGTTTAATTAATTAATTTTAAATAAATGAACTACAGGTTAATACTTTTTTATATTAATCTTAATAACTACAAATTCATTTACATTTACATTTATGCATTTGGCAGACGCTTTTATCCAAAGCGACTTACAGAGCACTTATTACAGGGACAATCCCCTGGAGCAACCTGGAGTTAAGTGCCTTGCTCCATTGTGCTCAAGGACACAATGGTGGTGGCTGTGGGGCTTGAACCAGCATCCTTCTGATTACCAGATTACCAGTTATGGTGCTTAGACCACTACACCACCACCACTCCGTAGTATATATGCAATGGCATCATCAGTGGAGCGGTTGTTGCGGTAGGCAAACTGCAATGGTCCAGAGAGGTGGGCAGCACAGAGCAGATGTGATCTCTGATTAGCATTTGCTGAAGATGGGGGTCAGAGCAACAGGACGCCAGTCATTTAAACAAGTGATTTTTGATTGCTTTTGTACAGGCACAATGGTGGATGTTTTGAAGCATGTGGGGACTACAGACAGGGAGAAGGACAGGTTGAAAATGTCCATAAAAACACCAGCCAGTTGGTTCGCGAAAGCTCTGATGACGCGGCCCGGAATGCCGTCTGGACCCGGATGTTCTTTACGGATGTTCACCCATCGGAAGGATCGGGTTACATCCGCGACAGAGATGGAGAGTGAAGCAACCTCTGTAGAGTCGGCCGTGAGTGCTCTCTCCACGAGGGTGGTGTTATTGTCCTCGAAACGAGCATAAAATATATTAAGAAAACTGTTTTTTAGTGGGTAGAATTCAATGAAGCTGTCAGCTGAGGACATGTGAGGTGTCTATTTCTTAAACTAGAGACTCTGATGTTCTTATCCTCTTGTATAGTTGTACATCTGGGCCGTCAACATCCCTGTCTTTGAAGACTGTAGTTTACACATTTGTATGAACTCTTCAGGTTTTTTTGGCAATTTCAAGCATTGTAGCCTTCATTCCTCAAAACAATGATTGACTGACGAGTTTCTTTTTGCCATTTTTTACCTAATATTGACCTTAAGACATGCCAGTCTATTGCATATTGTGGCAACTCAAAAACAAACACAAGGACAATGTTAAAATCAATTTAATGAACCAAATATCTTTCTGTGTTTGATATAATGGCAAGTAATTTTCTAGTACCAAATTGGCAATTTAGCATAATTACTCAAGGATAAGGTGTTGGAGTGATGGCTGATGAAAAAATGACTTTTTTCAAATAGTGATGGTGCTGTTTTTTACATCAATATTGTCCTGACTATACTTTGTGATCAGTTGAATGCCATTTGGTGAATTAAAGTACCAATTTCCTTCTGAAACAGCAAAATCTGTACATTATAAAAAAAATTTGGCTGGCAGTATATGCATGTGGCTTTTTATTGTTTAGACTGCAAACAACTAAAAATATCAGTGTTGGAAGCTGTTTTTGCTGCCTGATTGAACAAAGCTTTTTCTCTGTGCAATTTAGAAGCAACAATCTAGTCAGGAAAATAATTTCTTGTCAAATCTGAGCACATCATGTGGATCTGGAAGACAACTTAGGTCTAGAAATGGGATGGATTCTCACAAACCCCTCTCTTTCATTTATTCCCATCTTCTCAATTTAAATGTATGATTCCCCCCAGCCCCCTCATTCCATTCCAATTCTGGCCCAATCAGTCCAGCCCAGCCCTGGTTTTGTAAGGAGGGCAGAAGGGGGGATTAGGGCCCTGGGCAGCTGTGCTGGATCGCTTTGAACATGACCTATTTTTTATGTTTCCTTGAGCATGCTTAATTTGTTGTACAGCGAGAGAGAAGGGGGAAAAGCTGGAAAAAGTAGGGGACACGCCTGTCCCCAGGACTCAAAATTGCTTGAAGCCATGCTTTTTTGCAAAGAAAGCCTTGAGCCTGGACAATACCTTGAAGTTTTGTGGATCGCTCGAGGCAGGTAGAATTCGAGGATACAGTGAAGTAAAAACAGAACTGTTATGAAAAAAAACAAAAAAACAAACAAATCGCTTGCGAATAAAGCACAATTTCTTTCAGAAAATTGTTGAAATTACATGCATAATAAAATGTATCATATATGCATGTGCCTGGTTATACTGTGCGCAATTCACCAGTGCATGTTATTCCAAAGAATTGTTGTTTGTCTTTGTTAATCTTTCATCACAATGTAATAGTTTGCTTTGAAATGACTTTCCTCTTCATCTGATGTCACTAAGGTTCAAGTTTAAGTTTCAAACAATGGGTACCATTAGCATTTAAGAAAAGGAGTAGTCCTCCATGGTTGACTGCTTTTATGTCTGCCACATTTATCGATCCAATCAATTCCCGATGGATAGAACCAAGTCCCATCCTACATTTTGTTTCTTGTTGAATATCATGTTACACTCAGAAACAAGAGTTGTGTATTGTATGATTTATGTTGATTCAATTAATAGAAAGGATGCTTATATACTGTATGTATATATATATATATATATATATATATATATATATATATATATATATATATACACACACACACACTCGCTTGTGTTCATGTCATTCTAAACTAAAGTGTAAGAGAAGTGCAGGTGTGTTAAGAGGCTCTTTTTTTTTTTTTTTTTACATGTATTTTTTGTTTTACATTATATATGTTAGCCAGTAGGTGGTGGCAAAAAACATTTTTATGTGTAATCTGAACCAGTTAGGTGACGTGAAGTCAGTCCGCATCAGCCAGTGTTTACATACAGCACTACATGATCGCTCGTATTTCTACTACACTACTAAAGCCAGGAAATAGCTTTAAACTATCAACTTCAGCATTACGGCTTATCAAAGCTGAGAGACACAACAGACTGATTAATTACACAAACTGAAGGCGCTTACCTCTTATCAGACTTTCCACATTGGAGTGGACACAGTTTAAAATTGTGGCGGACATTGCGGTTTCTATAGTGAAAGACTCTTGCGCACCGGCTCCCGCGAAATAGGGTGAAATACCTCCTCTTGGACGGTTACTTTTCCACTGAGAAAGCTGATCTTCAGAAAGCTGACAGCGTCTCTGCTTGGGCATGGCAACTGATGATGGCACACACTCCATCTCTCTCTCTCTCTCTCTCTCTCTCTCTCTCTCTCTCTCTCACACACACACATACACACACACACATCCATCCTTGTTTATCCAATAACTTGTTAGAAACAGCACAAGCTGTGATACTATTTCTGAAGTGACATTTTTTAATTACTAACGAATGTTTATCACTGATGGGAGGTGAAACTGGTGTTGAATGATGGGAGTGTCAGCACCTCTCCTGCAGCCTGTCAATCAAAGAGACTTCCCACATTCCCACTGCTCTGCTGAGCTTTTATTTCTGCCATAGCCCTGATACTTCTGCTGTGTTACACTCTCAGTGTGTGGGAGAACCACTGTTGCGTGTCCAGTGTTTGAGTGTGTTCTTGTGTGTGTGAATGGACCATAGACTGTAGATAAATATGGACGACATGTAATCTCCTCAAAAGTGAGGCCAAATCATCTCTATCGCCCCCTGGTGTCTGGCTGCATTATAGGTTATAAACTCCGCCCCCTCCATGCTAGCTTCCCAACAGCATGAGCCAAATTAAAAAACAAAGTGCACCTCAAATAAATGTTTCCCAAAGACGGTTTCTGTCAATTTAGGTAGTTCTTATCACGTTGATATATTTTCAAGTTTTCATTTTTCTGATAAGTTTGGTTTTAATTAGTTATTTGATGCTATAAAAAGGGGGATGCGACATAATTTTTGACAGCTTCTCTGAGCGAAGTAGTCGTGGAGGCACCTGCAGACTTCAGTTCGGGAACATCGGGAGGAGATGAAGGGTTAACTTTAGCTTTCAACTTTCCATAACTGTGATAGTACAGTTTACTGCAGAACAACATTTTTTTTTTTTTAAACAGACAAAGCGACCTAAGGGATCATTGCAGTTTTTTCGGTAAGTTAAATTTGTGCTTTGTAAGCTAATCAGTAAAATAATATTATTAGCTAACTAGCTAAGACAACAAGCAGTCTAACGTTAGCTATGTGGAAAAAAGCAGGTTATTGGTAACTAGCGGTTACTAATTATTTTTTATTTTATAAAATATTATGGTAAAAATCTGAATTATACTCTGTATAAATATATCGCGACTCCACACCACGATGACTACTGTGCAGACTCCGGCTACAAATGATATCATTAGCGCAAGATGGCAGCGCCCGTTTCCGGGATATTTTTGTACAGTGGTTGGAAGTGGAGTCATGCGTCCATCTTTATATACAGTCTATGGTTTGGTCAGAGAAAGTGAGTAGCATTATGAAGTCAGATTAACTGTAATGTTATTTGAGTCAAATATAATGTTGTTTTTGACTCTAACATGTGACCCACGAAATGGTTCGTCCAAATCCTTAAAAGAAAGAAAGATTTGTTTGCGAATAATATCTCACTAAAACAGTGTAACTGTGTATGTAGGGCAGCGCAAGCCATTTACATCCGTCAGGTGTTAATTTACACCTCTGCTAAACAAGTAAGCCTGTTTATTTAAGGCAGACTTGTCACAGTTGGGGTTTCAAGTGATTCACAGCTGTACTGTACAGTACACACACCTCATTCCCACAACTGCTCCTCACACTCATCAAAATAAAGCCCCCAAGTTGTTTTCACCACAGAGAAATTTACTTAGGAGTCAATGACAGACATTACCTTCTATGACTCTTTTGGCCTCTTTTACAGTAACTGCCATTTTGTGAGAAACTTCCTCTCAAAAATCTCTCAAAAGAAAGAATCCATACAAGAGTCACCAACACTGCCCTCTCTGTCCCTCTCACTCCCAGTGACCCCCAACACCATCTAAAAGACCGGAAGTCTCCATGACAACCCAGTTCTATTTTTAGAAACAAACCCAAAAAATGTGAACCAGATCCGAATATTTTCAACAGACTTCCAGACCTTGAGAGCAAGGGTCCGCTGAGCTGCCCTGCCAGATGTGAGAAATAATAAACACATGGCTATTTCTGGACAAATCATCCCCAGAATTGAATATATTGAGTGTTCCGATAACCATGGCAGGAATTCAACATCAGTCTACAGGCAATTAAAAGGAAGAATGTGAATGAACTTATTGACATTCTTGCTTTTCTAGTTAATCACTGCATTCATTCTGGAGCGAAGTAGAAATTACATTTTAATTCCGTGGATCGCAACTGATTTTGCTTCAAGACCAAGATTTTACACTGGGCATCAATAGTCGACCCAACCTGGTCTCATGACAACTCGTATTATTTAGTATGAAATGGCGACATTAATATCGTATGACTTGGCTAGTGTGAAAAAAGTTTGACTTTTATTTTCTAGATACCAACCAATCAAAAAACAAATTTTAAAATCAATACAATATAGGCATGACATTTTAGCTTATCTCCTATTAAAAATTGTATTTAAAGAAAGGAAACATCAGGGAATTTGTGCCACCGTAAAGTTTGATTGGACACACTTTGACAACAAGAACAAAGATATGGAAAGCATTTCCCCTCCTTTTTAAAAAGTTGCTAAGCGTATTTAGTAGGCAATCCTAACTTTGCACGATTATATGGTTATTTGTTTTCGGCATTGTTATCTTTTGGTATCGACCCACCACTTGAGAACCAATGCTTTAGTTCATTCATCCTACAACAGCTATATTTTACAGATTCTGACCATTTGCGTCCCTCCATTGTGTTCTAGCCTTTGACAGACCATAGATCAATAGTTTGTGTGCCATTGGATATCAGAAAGTGAAAACAGATTATAACAACCACACCTGCATGGAAATGACAGAAATATTACAGTTCACTTCATAAACCCAGAGATTTTATTGCATTTTCCCCTGTTGCCCAAAGTCCCCTGCAGTCTGCAGGTGTAATGTTAGGCTGAATAGAACATTCTTGCTATTAATAATCCATACATCTAGAATAGTCATATGACCCGCTGACCCCTCTTATATTTCAGTCTCACATCATTTCTATATAAACCATTACAGGATTTATATAGAATACGCAGAGCCACTATTTTTATATCGCCCATATATTCAGTCAACCCAACCTGAGCAGCCCTCCCTACTTATAACATGACATATTAGATGAGCATACCAGCATGTGTTCACACTTATAATCAATTTAGAAGCCACAGAGATATAAAATAATACAATCAATAGGGTGTATTGGTTTTCAAAGGCAACAAGGGGAGTGAGTAGCTAAACAATTACAAGTGAATGGCAAAAAGCCATATATCTCACCAGGCCAGAAGAAAGACCACCACTATAAAACTACTCACAGACCTGCTTTTTAAGGCACCTCCCTATTAATCTTTTCTTATCCACCACATGTTTTTTTGTTGCCTTTGTCTTTTATCTCTAAATGTATTAACTTTTTGAATCAATTCATTTGTAACATTACAGATACATGAGTGTCTGCATAATATAAACAGTGGGGTCCAAAAATCTGAGACCACTTGTTAAAATGCTTCTATTTTGCATTTGTTACCTACACATTATATAATCAGCAAAACAATTTGACTAAAAAGTTTTTTATTAATGAGAGCATGCAGTTTACAAGTTGAGCTGACATAGACTCTACAAGTTTGAGCAAATTTGATGATCCATTTTATCCCAGCATGATTTAAGAATGTTCCAGTCATTTCAATGAAGTCACAGTCATCAATTGTTCCTTTTGTACAGATGAGTTAACATGGTCCACCACAGCAATTTTATGTTTTACAAATTTTCAAAATACTAAAACTTTTTGGTTGTTTTTAGGTTTAATGTAAGCAAATCCTAGATTTTCAATGTAGTCTCAGAATTTTAGACAACACATTAAATATTAATACATTTGAAAATATTTAAAAAATGAACTTGGATTAGATGGGACTAAAATGAGTTAAGTAATCTCAACTGAACATTCATACACAGACATCAAAACAAACACACTCAAACACACAATTTGGAGGCTTTTACTCACCTTGGCTCCAATAATGGAGCTCTTCTGATAGAAACAGCACAAAGCTGCCGTGATGGTCCTTAAAATTTTGCATCTCTCCGACATGTCTCTTGTTTCTGTACAACTCATCAGTCAAAAAACTCACAAAACACTTTAATCTCCAAAACTCACTGCCTTACACCTCCCGTGAATGAGAGCATATTAGCTGCTCTGTGACCGTCTCTGAACTCTCTCAGTGCAAGTGTGAATGAGGATGTGTGTGTTTGTGCATTCAGTAGTGCATATGCTGCTCCATGCTGTTGCTCTCAGCCCCGGGTAGCCCATGTAAGGAGCTGTGCTATACTACATGTGATACGGCATTCCAGCCAATCAGGGCACCACTATCTGCAAGAGCACTACAAAGCCAACCACTAAAGCCCCCGTCGTCCAAAACCCCAAACAGCTTATCAAGAAATAGACTAGGAGAGAAAGGGATAAAAGGAACTACTTTGATTAGGGCACAACAAATTTGCAATAGTTTATATATATATGCAAGTATTTCAAGATTTATCAAAATTGTCTCTTTTTATGCAAATTCTTCCTCGTTTCAGGGCTTTTTATCCAAGCCACTTCACATCTGTCAGTAACTGCATTTCTGGTTCTTGTAATTAGTGGTGCAAGCATCACTAGTACTTTTGCTCATATTTTGGGTTATAATTCCCCCCTCTTGTTATGTTTTGTTTCATTTGATGTTTGTTGATGTTTTGTGGGATTGTTTTGTGATTAATTTATGACACAGGTTGTATGCTTTGAAAAAAAAAATAACAGTAAATATAGTGGGGGAAATACCTTACCAACCACATAGCAACGCCCTGGTAACCACCCAAATCATTGTAGCGTAATGAGGACTTGTTTTGCCCCCTTACAATGTAAAGACCTAGTTTAATAATATACAAATTAAGAAAAAAAAATAAATGTACAAACATGATTATCTAAGCTTTATAAATCTTAAAAACTTTGACTAATCCTTGATTCTGTGCTTGGTTTGAGACTTTAAACCACAAACGTGTAAAGAACAAAGCTGACACGTATCGTAACAACACGCTGAGAGACAATCTGATATCAAGCAATACAATTAAACCGCAAGCCACCACTGGCATTTGAAAATAATGTGTCCAGACAAGAGAAAGCATTTCCTGTGGAGGTCTTTCAGGAACTGTTTTCCAGACTGACAGGGACAGTCGTGATCCTGTGTGACAGGTTTGCACTGAGGGACCAGGACTGTGTCTGTCAGTATCATCACAACATCACTCTAAACTCCAGGCGAGATTTCACAAACAGCAGGGGGTTAATATAAAAGAGCATTCCCCCAGCAGGGAGGACTCTCTACCCCAGCTGGGACTGTCCTGACCTAAGAAAGAGAGCCCAGCTGAGCCGAGGGGTCCCAGACGGCCAAATGCAGTCACTTTTCCCATTGGGGTTTAAATAAGACTACTCAGTGTCTTAGTCACACACACACAGCACTTAGTGTTATTGCGTCTAGCTGGCTAACTAGAGGGGCTTTTGTTGAGGGGGCAAACAGCGGGCTTTCCCTTGATAAGCCTGATCATTAACAGCATTACACTTTCTGTCATTTTCATGGAAAGGAACCCCCACCCCATTGAAACAGCTCTTGTGTGGAGTAAAAGAAGCATTTGAAAACTAGCACGATTAGATGACAGAAAACAATTTAGGTTTTCCAGTCCATTTGAGTGGATTGGACAAAAGTTCATATAGATTGTTAGCTAAAAGATTCAGGTTTGAATGACAACAAACACATATTTCACACTAATATGTTCAAGACTAATGCTTATAAAGTGGGTCTGTGTGTGTGTGCTATTATTTGCACCATTTAAAGTTATGTGGACATATAGTGAGATGTAATGTTCTCTGTTATGCTGAATTTTAGTTTTCTATAAGCATGTCAAATTTGTAACTATCTGTCTTTCTAAGCAAATGATTCGATTTTGGGGTAAAATGTGACCCTCATATGTTTTCATAAGATTGAACCAGTTTATCTTGCTTTTCCTTCTTTTTCTAAACAACCAACAAATTTTAATTAATGCTGGAAACTTTCTATTGAGAAACTCGGTTCATCGGTGGAAAAAGAAAAGTGTGCCTTTAGTCCAAACTATCTCAGAAACATTTTTGGATGCAAACAGTTGGATGTCTATCAACTAAGATTTGTTATATTTCTCCCAGATCGCTCTTAAGGAGTAAACAAATACATTATGTCTGGCTGGCCCACGTTCGAACCAACACTTGAATGTTCTTGCAGAGAGTGGAATCCTAAACTACATAATTACACTCAATAAAAGCACCATGGCCGTGTGAGCCATTGACTTTTCCAGTCTGCTAAGGAAAGAAGTCAGCATGATGACTTTGTTCATGAGAGCCAAATATAAACCTTAAATACAAGTCAGACTTAACTTTGTCAAGAGACTGTAGTTCAAAGGGTAAAGAACTTGCATGTGACTGTTTCTTGCTAAATTATGTATTTATATCTTAAGACACCGTCGGGTGAATTAGAGTAGCTTAGGAAACCTATGCTTTAATGTGTGCACTTGCTCTATAACAGGGGTCGTCAACCTATGGCACACGGAGGGGTAATCACTGGCACGCCAGCAACAGCGAGAAAGGAGTAGATTATTTTATTTACATGTAATTCTGCACCTGCATTCCAGTTTGCATCTTGATGTAATCCTTCCTCATGATCACGCAGCATGTTTTCATCAGCTGAAGTTTTTTTAACAAAAGGTTAAAATGTGACGAGAGTGCAGTATGCCCAACTGACTCATGCAGCACGTGCAAGCCATTCGTGTATCATGGCAGTGCTTCACTATCGGTTAATCGCGCAAGTTAAAACGCGCCCGCCACATTCCATGTTTCATTTGCTTCTTATTGTTTTCAGAACAACACATGGTGTAATAAGGAAAACCCCATAATTAATCCTTGAGCTTTCCAACCCAGCATACAGGTACACCACAGTCACACTCAAAGTTACATTAAACAATTCAAAGAGAAAACATAAAACATACAAATCTAAGCCTTTTCAAAAGATAAATTAAACCTGTAAATAAAATTTTAGGATTTTGCAGGTTCGATTCACCGAAAAAGGCAAAAAAGTTGATCAGACACATTTAAAATTTTTATTTAGCTGATGAAAACACACTGCGTGATCCTGAGGAAGGATTACATCAAGATGTAGATTGGAATGCAGGTGCTAAAAACGTCATATAAATAAAATGGCCAGCTCCTCTCTCGCCGTTGCTGGCACACCAGTTATTACCCCGCTGTGTGATTTTGAAAAATGTATGAAATGTTTAAGATTCTACAAAATGTTGTGATCAGTAATCAAATAAGCAATTTTGTTAACTTTGTTAACTCATTTTGTTCAAAAGGACATGTTTTCTTTCATTAAAGCACTTTTACAAGATGCTCTGTGAAAATTCACATGTAGGATCATGATTATATCATAATCAACAGGTTTTGCACAGATTTTTCACTCAAACTGTTATGCTGATAATATAATTTGTTATACAAACTGTAATTAGAAAAATGCAAAATAGAAAAATGTTCACAAGTGGACACAAACTTCAGAAAATCACATACATGCACATATATTTACAGCTCTGGAAAAAAATTAAGAGACCACTCCAAATGTTTCTTAAATAAGCATCTCTACATGCATGCAGCCATTCCATTCCAGTGTCTGTTGAAATCCTGCTTGAATCTTTGTGCCAGGAGAAGCATAAAGTCACCCAACAGCAATGTGAAAGACTTGTGGAAAGTGTGCAAAGACGCATGAAAGCTGATTTCTGAACTCTTCCTAAGTTAAAACATTAGAATTGTGTTGTGTAAAAATTAATATGAACTTGTTTTCTTTGCATTATTCGAGGTGTGAAAACAATATTTTTTGTTATTTTGACCAGTTGTCATTTTCTGCAAATAAATGCTCTAAATGACAATATTTTTATTTGGAATTTGGGAGAAATGTTGACAGTAGTTTACAGAATAAAACAAACATTTTCATTTTACTCAAACACATATTTATAAATAGTAAATCCACAGAAACTGAACATTTGGAGTGGCCTCAATGTCCCAAAACAAATGTCCCCCTCTCTCTGGGGGAGGGGTGGATGTCAGCACAGACATTAACCAGGAAAAAAAAAAATGACACTCAAAAAGGTTGCCGACCCCTGCTCTATAACAAGCAAGTCCTTATTAACATTATCATATTCAAACTGGGTTGTAACAGTCAGTAAATTGCAGAAGTTGAAAGTGCAAAAAGTATTACCATAATTCACCCTAGATATTAAAGGACTGGAATTATAATGTTCAAATTTCCACCAAAATATTGATTTAGTTGGTTGGTTGGTTGTTATGATAGCATAACAAACAAATGGTACATTCCAAACTCACCCATGTCAAATCAATGCACCATAAATTCTCTACCATTGTTAACACAATGCTACATTCTCACCCATGCCAGTGTTAACAAATGCATACATTACAATAAATGAGAAAAATGACATACAAAGCCAAGAAATGTACCATCCAAAAACACAAACTGTATTTGGACTTTTTAGAAATATTTTCACTCAAACGATACATTTTTGCTGTCTCAAAGGATTTTTCTTTTTCTTAATTGAAATTACATAAAAAGTCAGAATACAAACTTGCTGTTATCTATTAGACAGTTCACAGTGTGTTGTTATGTACATGATTTAACACTAGAGGGTGTTGTGCCTCTGTGTGTGCAGCAGTAAAATGATATACTTGCTTTAGTGGCTGATGTTATATAGTTGGCTTTCTTCATAATTCTTCATCTAGATTGACACAGTTTTTTTGGGTAAATCTCTACATTCACTGTGTAATACTGCATAATTTCATACAGATACAATGAACTTTGTTTGGTTTGGCATCAGAGTTATCTGGCAGATGTGCAGCTTTGTAGTTGAATACAGCTTTTGCTATAACTCACTAATGTAACGATTTATAAATCTTGTTCCAAATTCCGAGTCATGTAATATCAATAAGGAAATTATGAGTTTGGCTCAGCACTGGAAAAATGATACATGCAGACAAGATTTACTGTGTTCATCAGTATGTCTATTTCAGTGTGCGGCGGTGTGCATGTATGCTAAATTTATAGAGCAGTCTCTTTATATCTGATCTAAAGTATCCAGAGGAAAAGATCTAAAAATACTGCTGTTAATAACATTACATTAAAGTTTGGAATACCAGCCAAAACTTTGCTGCAGGGAGTGTGCCACGTGGTATTTCTTCATTTTTAAATTTAATGAAAAATCTGGATATATAACAGTGTCAGGTTTTATAAAACCAGAACAAAAGCCATGCATCCTTAAGGTTAAACCTGTGCAAATATGTGTAATCAGAAGGTTAATTTAATTAACTTTATATAAATTAAACCCTTATACATCGATCAGCCACAACATTAAAACCACCTCCCTAATTTTGTGTAGGTCCCCCTCGTGCTGCCAAAACAGCACCAACCCGCATCTCAGAATAGCATTTTGAGATTATATTTTAAAATGATCTCTTGGGATTTTCACTCACAACAGACTTTATAGTCAAATTTACTCTGAATGGTGCCAAAAACAAACAATATCCAGTGAGCAGTAGTTCTCATCATAAAGGTCTTGTTGATGAGAGAGATCAACAGAGAATGGCCAGAATTGTTTGAACTGACAAAGTCTACAGTAACTCAGATAACCGCTCTGTACAATTGTAATGAGCAGAATATAATCTCAGAATGCTATTCTGATGCGGGTTGGCACTGTTTTGGTGGCACAAGGGGGAATTACACAATATAAGGCAGGTAGTTTAATGTTGTGGCTGATGGGTGTATTACTTTAGAATTATTTATATTAACATTAACAAATATTGTTACTTACTTATAATGCTTAATGGAGCGTTAAGGTACACTGAATAATTAGAAATGTAAATTGACAAATGTGTCATTTTCATTTATATATTGCATATTTGAACAGAACTACTGATGTGTTAAGCATTATAAGATGTTTATGATTTACCTTAAGTTATTATAAAGTTATCTGTCATCTTTTTCTCCTGCAGTGTTCTACTGAATCAATATTACTACATAACCTGTAAACAAATTAGGGTAACTTTTCTTGTAATCAGATTACAGTTATTGACTTTTACTTAAAGTAATTACTTTTAAGTACATTACTTGCCCTAAAGTAAAATGTATAATACATTTAAAATATTAATTCATATGTGTGTCCATAAGCATTTCTGTGCAAGCTTAAGTGTGTGCGACAAGGAATGAGGAAATATAGATGTTATGAACTTTTCTAGGAAAAGTGGTAATTTACGGAAGAGGATTAGGGCCAAGCAATAATAAAAAAATAAAACCATCTCGAGATTAAAGTCATTATAATGCGAGATTAAACTCGTTAAATTTCGAGAAAAAAGTCGAAATACAATCTTGAGAATAAACTCATTAAATATCGAGAATAAAGTCATTATAATGCGAGATTAAACTTAACGAGTTTTTTCTCGAAAAACAACGACTTTATTCTCGATATTTAATAATTCTCGATATTTAAGATTTCTTTACTAATTAGTAATTAGTAAAGAAATCTGATAAAATTTTTAGAGAACTAATTAGTCATTTGTAGTGGATTGCTTATTTTGAGTAACTTACCCATCACTGCTTACTACTTACTGAGTTTTTTTTTCCTCCATACATCTATGCCGATAAATGTAAACAAGTTGCTTCTTTGCTTGGCAACTGTAAACAGCCTAAAATAAGGTTTAAACTATATTACTTGGCAGAAGAATTGTTTACTCTGATTCTTTATTAAATGTAATTTATTAAAAATGGTCTTTTCTAATATTGCTATAGCTGGTGTTTTATAACAGCTCTGCTTCACGTTGTTGCTAGTCTAATACCATTGGTTAAACTTACTGTAATGCACATCTTCTCGTGGCTAATTGTTTTCATCTATATGTAATATCAAGCAATGATGATGCGATTTAATCAAGAGCATGTATCAATCTCTTCCATTTAATCTTCATTCTCTCCGTCTCTCAATGTTTGAGAGGCAGAAGCCCTCTGAAGTGTTCTTCTTGGGTCATTCTATGCTCTATGAGACCAGGCTTTCTCTGGGTCTGTATAAAGTCTGGTGGGCTCAGAGGGAAGCAGATTCCACAGGGAGAACAGAGAAACATTGTTCCTGTAAAGCTCTTTCATGAGTGCTTAGCAGCTTACTGAGTAACAGTGTATGTGTATGTTCACCATCAGGTAACAAGGGACAAAAAGAGAGAGTGTGTGTTACACATGTGTACAAATGCATGTGTGTGCCATTGTGTGTGTATGTGAAAGGAAGAGAGAAAGAACTCTGCTGTGATCTTCATTCTTAAAAATAAAAGTTCTTCCATGGTTATTTGCAGCATAAAGGACTATTTCTTGCTGTACAGGGTTCTTGAGTTGACTAAATAATTCTATGCAGATTAAAAAAGTTCTTGATATTACATCATATTGGGTCTTAAAACATTAGTACTTAAAGGTGCACTCAGTAAAATAGTTTAACTCCTATAAATTGTAATTTTGCAATATATGTAGGAAATCATGACCACTCAAATGAAAATTAAGACTCCAGTCATATCAGTAACCTTATTAAAGTTGTATTATTCTACATGGAGAGGGTCCGCACATGGGGGCTGCCATGTTCGAATCGCATGACCAGCCGAATACTACTCACTTAATCTCAGTAACTGTCCTGTTATTTGACACTTTATCTCTGACTGTTGAAACTGAAAACTATTGATTTTAGATGATGCTGCATCCAAATCGCTATATGTCATTGTAATGCCCAAGATGACACAAAGACAAAAGTTACTGAGTGCACCTTTAAATAATTTTTAAATAACTAGAGAGGTTCCCAAACTTTTTTATCAACTTATCATTTAGCAATGTTAACCTTTAAAATATTATGAATCTTTGCATGTTTATGGACTGGCCCCTTATACGTCAATTGTATGTTCCTTATTGTAACTTTGAGTTTTACGCTTTTTTCTAAATAAACTGGAACTTTTATTTTTAAGACTATGGGGTAAGTGGTTCCATTATGTGCCAAAGAGAAGATAATGAGTGCCAAAAGGTTGAGTAATATATACACACACACACACCCTGACCAAATGTGGCACAATGTTGTGTCTATATGACAGCATCATCACATAAACTCATCAGTGTGATTGAATGAAAAAACGAAGTCACATGTCTTAAGTTTGTAATACGCCTATCCTATCCCCCAGTCGCTAAGAAGAGGGATTTGGTTCCCACCCTGTAAAAAAAAACATATTTTTAAACATCAAGTCATCAAAACAACTTCCACCCTCCAGATCAGCTTTGATGATAATAGCTCCAATTTTGCACCAGAATGTAACCGATCTCTGCTTCACACACAATGGTGCCGGCCAAACGATGAGAGAAACCAGGATAAATAAAGGACTGATTGAAATGGGACACACCCACTCATATTCATTGACCAAATCAAGTCATCACTGCTTGAAATTAAATATATTTTTTATTTGCCCTCAGTTGTACAGTTAGCTTACTGTAGTGTTTTTTGTTATTATTATTATTCAGAATGGTCTGGGGGTTACAGAGGTAAACTGAGTAGTTTTTGAATTTGAGATTACCTTGAACTCAAACCCAAACCACCAACGAATCTGATATCATCAAAAAACAAACAGTTTTCACTAACAATGCTGAACTCATCTGACTTCAGGAAGTGACATCAGTACATGAGGTCTTGGAAGTTAATTATCCCACATTTGATAGCTGACTGAGAAAACATTCCTCAACTAACAGGCCATGAACAATTTAGGTAAAGATTGAAAAACTAACATAATTTAGCCGAAAACCCTGATGGTGGACCACAACATTAACCAGGCAAAGTGTGACAGAGACTTATAAGTTACCCTTTCATATTGAAAATTGCTTATTGATGATATTGATAATTATATTATGATAATACATACACTAAAATTACCTTGGGACCAGTTAGTTAAAAGTTAATTGAAAAACTTTATATAAAGAAAAGTGTTAGTTGTAAACAGTGTTTATTTTTTATAAAGTTTTTGACTAAACTATCCTTGAAAATCAGTCATTATTTCATCATATTCTTTAATATTTTTAGTCAGGTATTTAATTTTAGTCAATTAAAATATTATCTTTTAGTTGATAATTATGTGCAAAATTTAAAAAATGTGTCAAACTGTAATAAACCAAACATTAATCAAACATTTTCTTAATTTAAACATATATAAAACATATAAACGATCCCTATAAACAGACTACGCAGTCTGCGTAGGGCACCCTGCGTACTCTAGGGAGTAGGGAGGCACCCTCTTACCCTAGGAGGGCACCAGAAAATCCACCGGCTGCCCTTACCCGCATTTTATACATTATTCAAAGACCCGAAAGCAGCTGCGGAACACAGATGATCGCTTCACGCTCATAATATCTTCATGCAGCCGAGAAAAACGGATAAACAAATCAGAAACTAATCTGATTTCAATAAAAAACACATTCTTGTGCTAAAAAAGGCTAGACATAGCACAACAAATACAGTTTAACAGAAAGCAGGAGTCTCAATATGATTTAACAGCCCTGCTGCACGAGATGCTGAATAAACAATAACAAAGGGAAACAAAGACGTTCGTCTAGCCTGCATTTACTTAGAAGAACAAATGGATGGTTGCAAAATCGTTCGGTGTGAACAGCCCCTTACAGTTGGTGGAGTTCTTTGGCGGTTGCGTCTTGTTCTCTTATAAGCATTTCTCAGATTAAGCAATGAGTTGTTTAAATGCTTTGTCAGGAAAGTTGTTCTTTTTATTTATGTTATGCACATTAGTTGAAAATGAAATGCTCTTTTTTAACAGCCAGGATAGGAATGTTCTATGCAATGAAATAATGGTGCAGAATGGTTTATGTATTTATTGCGCCTTCTTGTGGACTACGGAAACAATGTAAATTTTAAAATCAGCTGACTTTAAATTTAGTTCATATTTATATATTTATATTTATATATTAAAATGGTTCAGTCAGTACTGTTTATTTTTCTAATAAGGTTCAGTACTATTTTACTTTGAGTGTTATTTTTTCATTCAGTGTCAAATTGAAAAACTATCGGTTGATGAATCGGTTATTGGCAGCTACTGCCTACTTAGTTATCGGTATCAGTCAACCTCTATTGACTAGAACCACTGATGTCCACATAAGCCACTTAACTTAAAAATTCAAAGAGCTACCTAAAATAGAGTATGAAGAGCCAGTGCTTGAATTTCATGTACTTTAATGGAAACATTCCCCTGAGGATATATAATATCACCTCACCACCTATCAATTTCTGCTAGGATTGTCTAATTGGAGGGTGAATCTCACAAAAGCATGTCCGGGTCATATTACACCCCAAAAAAATAAAAATAAAATTAGGGAAAGAATTAGATGTTTTCTCCTTGTAATTGTAATTTTAATCAAGTACATATTCCCCCAAATTACTGTAATTGTAATGATTATTTTTTTTTTTAATCCATATACATCAGCATAAATGAACATTCCTTTGGCTCATTTGAACATTCTGTCAATGTAAGGATTTTTATTTTTATTTTTGATCATCCCCTGTGCGAAATCCGATCAAAAGACTAAGTACACTAAGTTCTAAGAGCACTGAGTCAGAACAGCCTGAAGGTCTGTGCCAAGATGAATATAGTTTAGAAGCTCAAGGGGGAGTTGGTGTCAGAAATGTATGGTCTTAGAAGAATAAGAATAATATGAATATGTTGCCAAGCCAACATATTTATGTTCCATTATGGCAACAGAATGACTGAAAATTCAACTACAAAGGAGCACTGCTACATTATAGTGGCTAAAGTCTGTGAATGTTTGTGCTGTTTGCTTGTGGTTTGCTGTGAGGTAAGTTTGAGAAGGGTTTGCTCTTGACAAAGATCTGCGAGACCCTAAGATGAGTCAGAAGAACAGAGAAAGAGAGGAATCTCAGCAGATGACAGAGGTGGTTGTGTGCTGACAGTCCGTGTCACTCAGGGGCCATCAAGGCTGCTGGTTATCACAGTGGAAAATCTCATTCAGCCAACACAAACTGAATGAGTCACCCTGATCTATGTCACAACACATCTCTCATCAGATTGCATCAGAGATTCTTCCTAAAAAATTTATTTATGTCTAGTCATGCACAATATATCAGTCTGGGGATATATGGCATTGGCAATAACTGTGCCTGATGAACCCTTTTATTTACATTTACACTTTTGGAAGATGCTTTTATCCAAAGGGACTAACAGTGCATTCAATGTATACATTTTATCAGTTTGAGTGTTCCCTGGGAATCAAACCCATGATCTTGGTGTTGCTAGCACCATGCTCTTCCAGTTGAGCTACAGAAACCCCAGCAGGGTCAGCACAGCTGTGATGGGGTTTCTAATACAGCTGCTGATGGAGTGATAGTGAATTTGTCATCTTTCTCTCTTCTGATTGCAGTAATCCATCTCTCTCTCTCTCTGTTTTTGCCTCTTTTGGAAAGTCATGGAAATGTAACAGTGGAGTTTTTATTTTGCTGTTGGAGCAACGAAAGGGTCTATTGGCTGATTAATAGAGGAGATCATTCCCCCTAGTGATGGTTCCAAAATCTATCATCATGAATAAATCAATCATTAAATTGATCACCCTGCTCTACGTATTTGTATCGGCTTCGACCACTTAACGCAATTAACCTATTCTTTCTTACTTGATGCTGTTATTAAAATTACACATTGTTTGCAGGCCTTTTAAACAGCACCAGAAAGAGACTGCAGGTCATTACCCCTTGTAATTGTTCTGTTTTAATTGAGGATGTGTCTACTAGGGTCCCTCTCACTGTAGGAACCCTAGAGACTGTCAGATCTTTATCAGACATTTTTTGCTATAGAATTTCCTGTGTTTAATGAACAGATCTGTCTTTAAGTTGCACACATCTGATGTATTAAAACATTATTTAAATGGGTCAATGACAGCACAAAAATGTTTTATAAACTCAATGTTGTGAGTTATAACCTTGAGAAACACAATGCAATAAATGAGTAAGCTTTGTTTTTACAATCCGCTTAACTATCTGAAACTCTAGTCAATCTCAACTGAAAAGTTATGACAACATCAGGAAGCAAATATGTTTACAAAACCCAAGACAATCACACCCACTGACGCACACATTTATATATGCCAATCTGATACAACCATCCAAAGTTTCCATCCAAGTTTCCATCCAAGTACGCAGTATAATACTTCCTGCATATATTACTCAACGCTCTGTCAATTAACTATTATCCTTCATATCATGTCCTAATGATATCAAAAACCTCAATTTCCAAAGAGTAGCAGCCTCGAATTACCGTTCTTGACATTCTTGCCCTAATTTAAAGGCTCAGGTCATTAATTGCATTTTACTGTGGTTGAACAATAAATGAACTCCACTCATACACATGCACACAGTGATAAAAGTAGAGTGTAAAGCCTTACCTTGACATACTCCATGGTAGGGTCCATGCCGGCGGAGTCCCTGCAGGAGAAAGAAAGAACTCTCTTTAGTGAACACATTGACTCCTCTTTTGTTCTCCTGCTGCCTAACTGTAGGCTGCACCTTGGACTGCAATAGATGGTAAGTGCCTACCAGTCCAGCCCACCGAGTCCAACTGGCCTGAGGTCATTGCACCACAGTATAGACTACACCAGCCACCACATATGGACATATACGCCCACCATCCCCCTAAAGACAAATACTGTATTTCACAATTGCATTAAATCCACACAAACACATACTGTGTGAGAATGCTTAAGATTTAAGAAGACAGTTTTAGACACTATGCAAAGGAAAATACCTCGTCATGAACAAATTTAAGCAGTCTTTAAGAGAGAAAGAGGAATGGTTAAAAGGATAGTAATGAGCATGTCACAGCTGGTGTTAAAGTTTAGAGGCTTTTTGAAGAAACAAAAACGACACAAACTTGCTCTTAGTCTCACCGGGTTACTGTTTTCCCTGAAGATTTAAACCCAAAAATCGACAGGATTATAGCCAGGAAAACGGAAATTAATTCCACAAGATTTCCCACAGGGTTAGGAGCAGCATAAACAAACACATTTCAATGCAACCTTTGGGTGGGAGAAACTTAGCGCAAACATAACGCAGCATCTATATGAAATGAAGGAGACAGGACGCAGCAATTGTTTACATGACTTCAATCCCTGCCAGCTGCTTTAAGGTTGTGGTCTGGATGTGACTTACCCTAACTGCAGAGATGGCCCTTGGTCAGTTCTGAGGAGAACTGCATTTTAGACTTGATTTGTTTCTTTTTATGGAGTGCAGGAATGCAGGAATCACAGTGGTGAAGTCAGAATCACGAAGAAGTATGTTCAGTGCAGTTCAGTGCTGGTTAAAGCCACCGAGGTGCACAGCTCAGCCTTTTCCCCATTTAGATCCTTCTACACCACTCTCTCTCTTTCTGCCCTTACCCAGAGTTTCTTTCATCTCAGCTTACACAAAAACATGACTTTCTTTATGACTCTATGTTCTTTATTTCTTCCTTTTTTACCACCAGGGTGTGTGGTTGACTGTCTCACCCCCTTAGGGGAATAAGGGTGGCATTCAGGTTCAGTGTGTAGGTGGAACCTGGGGTTAGGGCTCTGGCACATATAAAATGCATCAGATAACAGGAAATATGAGCATGTTTGGTAAGATTAATGTGTCTGTTTTTGACTTGTTTTTATTTTTTATTTTATTTTTAATTATGGAACTTGAAAGCGTATAATTCCCGAACAGATTTCCTGTTATAAGTCGGGTTTCCCATTGGTCACTCACAGTCACTTTGGTTCTGCCTGGAAAAGCTACACTGGAGGCTAGAGATTTCATAAAGCTTCTAAAACGTAGGCCATTCTAGATCCTTTTAGGGGGCCATTTGCCCTCATTTTTCATCTCGGTCAAATTAGCTGTGACTTATAATTGGCCAGTCAAATCTTAACACACATTTGTACAAAATGTAATTAATTGTTGCAACGTAATTGATGTATAAATGCATGCAAGCCCACTGAATACCATTAATCTGTTTTAAAATGTACCTAAATGTATTTTGATCATTGGTTCTCCACCCTTTGACTTCAGGGCCCCCCACTGTCAGAGAAAATATTCTAAGGCCTTCCATGTAGGGTATTGTTAATTATTATAAGATATTCCTCTATTTCTACTGTAATGATGACAAAGCTGTTTTCAAGTTTTATTAAAAAACCTACTATCAACAATAGATTAAATCTATTAATCATTATAATTTGTACTCCAGTAGGTCTAAAACTGTACATCCTTCATTAAAAGCAAGATGTTGAAGGGAGTATTCATTTTAGTATTTTCAGTAAGTAAATAATGTAATAAATATTTAAATCATAATAATCTTCCTTATCTAAATAATTAATTAAAATTAATAAATGAGGCCCCCTGAAAGTGTGCCGAGGCCCCTTAGTGGGGCCCCACCCGAGTTGAGAACCACTGTTTCCAGCTTCTATTCCACCTTTTCAGTGTCAGTCTAGAGTCTTCCCTTGCAGAATCCCTTGCTGCTAGGCATCTTCCAGAGATATACTGTTCGGACCCTCTTACGGTAATATCAGACCGACTATTATGGAAGCTTCCTTCCACAAATGGTTTC
This sequence comes from Xyrauchen texanus, assembly GCF_025860055.1. Classification (NCBI taxonomy): domain Eukaryota; kingdom Metazoa; phylum Chordata; class Actinopteri; order Cypriniformes; family Catostomidae; genus Xyrauchen; species Xyrauchen texanus. The sequence continues at coordinate 32,445,257 of NC_068302.1, read as the reverse complement.
AATCTATCACAAAAACTAAATCAGCAGGCATGCAGTTATTGGACGTAAGGCTGTATTTTGCATGCCATAAGATGTTGTGGATTTGATGACTTTATTTGCGTGGACAGCATACTCCTGTTCATCATTTTATTAGGTGTGCAATCGATTTGCATAAATCAGTATGTATCATCTAGGGTCACTCACGCACAATAAGCATTATAAGCTTTAAAAACATACCAATCGTGTAATGCAAAATCATACCAATATACCAATAAGGTCTGAGGATGTATCGCATAATCGCACCTACTGTTCAAGTACAAGATATTAAAAAGTAGAATATTCCCTCTGTGGCTTACACATCTTAATTCATAATTAGTGGTGTCCAATCATAATGGACATTACGCTTGTCATCTACTCAGGCAGCTGAGCAAATGTGCTGTTCAGGAGTCTTTGGGCCGAGCAACTTAACCTCTCAGTTTAGCTAGTAAGCAGTGCAAATGTGCTGTCAAAAAATAAATACAAAAATCTTCACTTATGTACTTCTCCTGTTCTTCAATAAGGATCACCTATTGCCTAACCCAACTAACACAGTTCTGCCCTCTCTCCACATTTCTCCAGACCTGAGACACAGAACTCTGCCTCCTTCTGTATTCTGTATTCAGTTGATCATACAACACTATATGTGTTAACATGATTTTAGTGTGATAAAATCAGGGATAGCGTAATATATGGCATAATGGCATTTACTTGATTACAACGTTTACTGGTGTTAGGTCGTCATGACAATATAGTTTTAATATTGAATAGAACTTTTCACAGAAGATTAGTAGTTAATTTTATCACACTAAAATCATGAATGTATACATCTTGTGGTTATACTTTTGTATAACAACAAACAGTGTTTATTTAAATGTTTATGAACTGGTCCAGAAACCGGTTAATAATGTTTAAGTTACCGGAATGAAATGTGAAAAACAAAATAACTTGTTGGTACTCCTATCATTACAAGGACTCTCCACAGACATAATTTTTTTTGTTTAAATATAAAAAAAACAAAATATTCTATCCCCTAACCCTACCTCTAAACATAACTATCACAGAAAACCTTTGGCATTTTTTAATTTTCCCCCCAAAAAAACATTGTTTAGTATGTTTTTTAAGCCGTTTAAATTACAGGGACACTAGAAATGTCCTCATAAACACTCGTAATTACTAGTTTGTAACCTAAATAAATGTCCTTGTAAACCACAAAAACTAACTCACACACACACACACCATTAAATGCCTAAATGAAAGTCCACTTCACAGCCAAGGCAACAAGGGCAGTGTGGTTTTGTGTATTAAAACCACTAAGGTCCACTGGGTACTGCAGGAAGGAATTAGCTGAGATTTTTAGGTCATGGCACACCGTGTGTTTCGAGCCTCCTAATTCTCCCTTTGCGCTCTTTCTTTGTAATTTTTTGTTTTTTAAATAATAGTTAATAATGTTATAATAATATAAAAATTATATAATTTTATATATATATATATATATATATATATATACTGGCGGCCAAAAGTTTGGAATAGATTTTGCTATTATGGAAAGAAACTGGTACTGGCACTGGAACTGGCACCAAATTGGCATTCAACTGATCACAATGTATAGTCGGGACATTAATAATGTGAAAAATTACTATTACAATTTTTAAAAAAATTAAGAACTTCTTAAACTACTTCAAAGTGTTCTCATCAAAAAAATCCTCCATGTGCAGCAATGACAGCTTTGCAATATGTCACCCAGAGCGTCACACTCCCTGCACCGTCATCTTCCAACAGTGCATCCTGGTGCCATCACTTCCCCAGGTCATACATGGCCATACATGTGATGTAGAACAAAACAGGACTCATCAGACCAGACGACATTCTTCCACTGCTCCAAGGTCCAGTTCAGATGCTCACGTGCCCATTGTAGGTGCTTTTGATGGTAGACTGGGGTCATCATAGGCACTCACTCACATGTGTACAGTTTGTTTAGTTTTGTCCTTCCAGTGTACCTAATGTTTAATGTGTCATCTCATGTGGCAGACTGAACAAAGACTGGAACAAAGATAATAGTGATACATCCAGAGGCTGTGTAGTTATGAGGGCACTTTAATCCACTTTAACAAGTAAATAAAATGGCACTGTTGGTCTTTCATCCATCTCAATTTTTCTCTCTCTCTTTGTGTGTCTCTCCCAATCTCTGTTCCGATCTCTCTATCTCTCCTAAAATTCTTTCGTCTCTCTGTCAAGTTATAAATCCACAATCCTCACTTAAACCTGTGAAGGCCCAGTGTGTCTGTGGGTCTGTGTTAGAACAGCTGCCTTGCATATGCAGGTCAGAGAAACTTAACACTTGCAGAAATATATATTGTAGTTTTCAATTGTAACAAAACAAAAATCAAATATTAACAAACCAGGCATGATACAACAAGTTTCCAGCAAAAAGTAATTTATCTGTCCACACTCAAAGTTAAAATTACATGTTTTATGTGTAACATACAGTTATGAGCATGGAATAAGACTGTGGGCAAGGTTACCTGGCATGCCTTCACAGAAATAGAAACCAAGATCATCTCTTCATGCCATAAAAAAATTTGCTCATCACTTGTTGTGGGGAAAGCAGTTTTTAAACACTCATATTAACATTAAAGAGATGTATTTTGATCACTTGATGCTTTGTGTCATGCCTAGTAACGACTTGATGTCTGTTTTAAGCAAGGAGCAACATAATGTGCACAGACAAAGTTCAGCAAATCCTATTGGGCAGATCTTCTTCAAAGGACCATAAAAAGGCCCCAGGCATCTTATCTCATGTTCTGTTCACAGTATCTACTCACCTGCAGCCAGACACATTTAAAACGATACAGTGTTCTGCAGCCAAATGTTCAGCAGGCTTACATTTAATCACAATCCCATCCGAGTCTTAGACCCTGATAAATCTAATACTTAAAAATGCCATGGCCTCTTTGCTATTGCTTCTGGGTTAATTTAATGTAGATGTCACCATTGAGAATTACTTGGAACAAAATGAGAAGTGTTTATCCTTTTCTGTGCTGTAGTTTTCTTCTCTCTTTCCCTCTCTTACACACATGATCAGCGTTTATGCTCTACCGATTTATTTTACCATATATCACATAGAGTCTCAATAAGGTGTTGTTATGGTGACTGGGGCTCTATGAGAGACCGTTACTAAGTCTGCTGCCAGTCCAGAGGAGCTTCTTTTGTACGCTGAGGTCATTTTTCACCTGCTTTCTGTCTGCCGGCTTTGTGGCAATGAAATAGTAGTCCAATATTAGGTAACCTTCAAATGTCAAGGGACAGATGCGGTTTTATACGAAAACACAAACACAAACCTATGCATTTACAGACACACATAATCACACTCATTTGTTTATATAAATTGACTCTCTTTAGTCTATCTTCTTCTCTTTCTGCAGTGCTTCCGATGTAAGGTGTACCTACAGATGAAGATAACAGCATCTTAATTTATCAATGTTGTGTCTTATGGTCAGTAGGGCTGGGCAACATAAAGTCTCAAACGATAAAGAATTTTCTATATTGTGTATATCGCGATATGTAAATATCTGTGTGCGTATCTATCAGTGGGCAGGGCTTCACATGAGACTGACGATGTGTCCGAAATTGCTCACTTGTTCACTCATTCACTATTTCCCATATAGTGGACATCTGTCTGTGCATTATATCAGGCAAGGAGAGTATGAAATGAGTGAGTAAATTCGGATGCTGACGTTTACAAGAAGCGTCGGAGAGAGAGCTGGAGATGACGCAGTTCAAACAACTTCATCACAAATGCACTTTTACCTTACATGTAGGACAGTAATTATCATAATAATAACAATATTAATACTTGTTATTTTTATAAAATGGTAGATATACAATAAATCTTCATACTGTTTGTCATGTTTAATATACAATATATTTTCATAATTATTAACATAATACTGCTAAAAACTGCCAACAAGAATAAAAACATTTGAACAAGCGTACATTATTGTATTTATGTATTTATTTTAGCATCTTGACACTCGGCCATCCAAACTGGGCAGCATTCCTGAACACAGAGAAGAGATAATATCTGTGCATAGCACACTCACGCGACTGTAATACAGCACCAAAGTTATTAATAACAACATCCATTGATTATTAGGCAAATACGTTCATGTGATATAACCGAATATTTGAATTATTTTCACTGTGCGCAGACACCTCAGTAAGGAAAGTAATCACTTAGCATTAATGGCAAAATAAAAACAAATTATACCTAATATCGAATATATTTTAATCAAATTGTTCAATTTATCTGTATGGTTTTAGATCACTATTTTTTTATTATGTTACTTTAATCAAGTATTGATATGTCAAAAAGTAAAACAATACAACCAGCATGAAATAAAACATTGCAGGAATGAAGGAAGCCGTAAACTTGCGTCTCTCATCCACTCGCACACTCTCTCCCTGCACGTCAGTCCTCCCCGTGTTGGATTATGGGCAAGATGGCGTCAACGAGTGTACATCGGCTGTACATGCGAAATCAGAGAATCTATAACACTGCTGTCCACAAAGCCACAATATTTAAAAACTCTTAAAATATTCTGTATGTGTTGACTGCTGTGTACCAAGGTTTGGCTAGTTGGCACTGGCAGTGAGACCTTATGGGTAGATTCCATAACTACACCATTATGTGGACAAAAAGCATCTTTTTCCATTGGCATTTTATAATTAGCCATGTTTTCTAATTAAATTGTGTTGCCAATACGATAGCGCCTTGGCAATTTCCCAACCTACGCTCAAGTACTGTTGCACTACATATTATTTTATTATAGGCCTATCTGCCAGGTATTTTATTGAGGGTGAGATGTTTTATATGATACAACAGTCTACACAAACAAGGGGCAAACACAAACTGCTTTGTTGCTGATTGTGATAAGATCAGTCTGTGAGCGAGGGCAATCCAGTCAAACAGGCCTAGAGCTACAGCACAGAGAGAGGTAGACAATAAGAGAGAGAGAGATGAGACACAAGAGGAAAGAGACAGCTGAGAAGATGGGGATGGTCCTGGGCAAGAGACTGAGCCAGTAGCAGCTTGTATAGTGTGATTATTATCTGAGTTGTCCTATTTTCTGTCATCAGACAGTAAAGTTAACTGGATAGAGCAGTACAATGCTAGAGATTGGTTCTGTGTCAGCTACTCCGATGGACAACAATTACATTTATGTTATGTATGTATGAGTGTTGTCATACTATTAAAATACAGGATGGGGCTACTGACTCATATAAAAGTTGGTTTGTAACATGTTGTTGACTATTACTTTATTGGCAAAAGTACCAAATAATTTGTTAGCGTAACCTGAGGTAAAGAAGCAAATTTATGATACCAGTGTTGTCAGACTTAACAGCTGATTTGAAATATGTTCTTTGATCGTAACCGTCGAAATGTCGTTCTTTCCCCAATCAAGTAGATAGCAGCTGCACTTGTATGCTGCTTGTTTACATAAAAATAGCTCCCCGGGAGTGCTCCACAAATGGCCACAAGTGGACTGACTTGCTAGAAAGACTTTGTCAGTATTCATTAAGCAGTCCTGTTCTGTAAATTGACATTTTAGACATTATATCAGTAGTTATGTTTAATAGTTACTGGTATGTTGTAGTGTGTTGTATAATGATATTCAACAGATATTGAGAGAGATAAGGCTCCTTTTTTACATTCATGTTGATGAGTGTTCTCACAGTATGCCACTGAGGTGAGAATAATCGTTTGTCATTCTTTCAGTTTTAGCTATTTCTAGTTATAAAGCCTAAGCTATGAAGAGCAGCTGTTGTTGATTAACCTTGACCTTTATTTAGACCTTAACTTTGCCGTTGTCCTACGAAGTCTGTTTTAGTTCTGACTGTAGACTTGAACTTCTTTATTTTATTCCAGTAATCTTACTATTAGAAGAGGGGAAGAGCAGTTGTAATGTTTAATGTGTTGATTCGTGTATTCCATGTCTTTTTTTTTTTTAAATGTTTAGTTCCTGTATCCCTAGTCATGTGATTCCTGTTTCCCTCCATGTTCACGTGTCTTGTTTTCATTGGGTTATTGTCTTGTTAGTTATTATCTGTTCCCTCAGTGCACTATTCAGACTGGCCTGGAAGAAAACCACCAGAGAGCAGTCTGGATAGTGCACTACATTTGCCAGCTCTAAACATTCATGGACGTGGAGGAATAAAAGACATGGAATACATGAACCAACACATTAAACATTACAGCAGTATATTATTTTATGAAGTAGGAGTTTGTTTCTACCCATTCTAAGTGTTTTTGTTAAGACTGGAAATGTATCTGAATGCTAAGTCAATGAGGTGGCTGTCAGTTTACAGCCAAATTAAATAATTATCTAAACATGTAATAACATGCTTGTGGGCAGAAAGTGATGTTGAGCTTCATGTAAATATTTCCTTCATCAAATATCTGACTGAGAACGCTGTTGAGTCTATAGAACAGAAACAACTGGGTAACTTAAGAGTTTTTTTGCAACTATTTCTTTCTATAGACTTTTCTAGACTATGAGGTGAAATACGGAAGAGTTTACCTATTTTCTTACAGGCTTGGCCCAGTCAAAGACATTAGAGTTAGCCCCTACTGGTAGATAATTTAACTGCACCATTATGCTGACAAAAAGTCTATTGATGACTATTAAAAAAGTAGCTGTGAATTCTGACAAACACATTTTGTAAGCAAATACATTATATTATAGTAGAGGTTTTGCCAGTACTACTACTTTCATTGAATGGAAAATATGATGCAATGAAAGTGAATGCTGAATGAGACTAATATGCTTATGGGTTTGAAAAAAACATAAGGGTGATTGAATGATGTCAGATTTTTCAACTATCAACTATCGCTATAAGACTGTCTTTTTCTGGTTTTAACAGTTAACAAATGGCTAACCAGTGTGTTGTCCATTTTTTGGACAATGTAGCATTGTGTTTTGTAGGTTGTGTATTGTTTACCTGGATGCCATGCTCCCATTCCTGTCTAAGCAGAAAGCCTGGTGCTCTTCAATAATGTTGTGTATTAGTGGTGAAGGAGGCAATCGATATCGGCCTGGGTATGCTGCTGTTGATGACATATTTCCATTCATCTCCCACTGCCTCATGTGGGCACCAGAGCCACTCTTCTTCCTGCGAGGCAGAGTGCCATGGATGGAGATGCCCTGGTAGCTACTGGCCGTCATCTCGTCTACAGCAGGCCGTGAGCTCAGCAGATCCATAGAGGAGGCCAGTGGGCACTGCCGCCCAATGTGCATGTTCCTGGGCAGACTGGAAAATCTCCCTTCTGCCATCATCCTCAGCTCTGTATAACAGTATTTAAAGACAACACTGAATAAATGGGAAAAAACACACTCTACATGATATGGGTGCTCTATCAAACTATCATACTAATCCTCCATAGATGAAAGAAAGTTACATGGGTTTGGATCTATATGAGGGTGAGTAAACAATGGCAGAATTTTCATTTTGGGGTGAACTATGCCATCAAGCACAGAATAAATTGTAGGCCTTTTTGCCACTTTATTCATTGGTGAAGAGGAGACAGGAAGAAATAATGAGGAGACTAAGAAGAAACAGGATCAGAAAATGTTGCAAGCCCGACTCAAACTCAAATTGCCCGAAATAGCACTAATTACATTAGTGAGTACATTACTAAGTGCATAACTGCTATGCCTCAGCACAGACTACACAACCTTCTTCCACTCTAAGAATCTATTCCCATAAAATTAAGTTATATAACTCTGGAAAGTTATTTGTGTAGGGTTGTCTGTGTTTAAACCGATTTTTTACAACACAGACAAGGTGAAATTTGACTGTATGTTATGTCTTCTGACATTGTTTCAAGGGGGCATCAGCAGGTAGGGTTTTTATGTCATTCTGAACCCTGTGGCACAGGTAACTTTGAACAAATCACTGTTGAGCAGACATGTCTCTTAGCAGCAAAAGAAAGAAACAAAAAACATAGACACTTCTCTCAAAGAGAAATTGAGAGGGAACTCCGTTCAGTCTGACCACAAGAGGAACAGATAAGGATCTTCCCTTGTTGTCTCCAAAGCATGTTTACTTCAGCATTCCACAGCTGCATGGAGACCACTAATTGGTGCAGTGAAAGTGGAGACAATTTTATGGAATTATGGATTAGCTAGATTAGTTTGAAGGCATCACTCTTTTAGTTGTGTTCGAGGGATAGTTTGCCCAAAATAAAAATTCTGTCATTATCTATTCCTATTTCCCCATGAAATGCAAAAGAAGTTGTTTAGCTGAAAGTCCAATCACGATCAGTTAGAAAACATAAGAATCAATAGAGTTTGGTGTCATTTAGGTTAAACCATATATTAACGTTTGAATATGTGCATATGCAAAAATACTTGAGAGCTATATTATAAGTGAAAAACAACTTTAAAAAAACTGTATGGAAAAGTTTTATGCTACTTTTATGCAGCTCTTTTGTTCTTTTTGGAGTTTGACAGTCCTTGCTGTATGCTTTTGTATAGGAGGGAGCAGCGTTAACATTATTCAAAATGTATTCCACAGATGAAATAAAATCATATGGGTTTAGACTGACAGGGGAGTGAGTAAATTAATTTAAAGTTTAGGATTTTTTGGATGAACTATTTGTTTAATTCTGCATACACTCCTGCACTGCAATCTATGGTATAACACAAACAACATGGTGCTGCTATACCAAACTGAGTTTCTGCACAGCTGTACAGAAGAGAGGAATAAGTGGTAGCGTTTATTGGTTTATTGGTTTTACAGTAGTCTGTGCGCGAGTATGAAACCAGCCCTCTCCTCTCTGCAAAGGGAATTAGATCATTGTTTAATGCCAGATCTTGAACAGAGATGCTGTCAGGGTCCAAGATTGAGTTTCACTCACCACAAAAGGCACAAAAGAGAGTGACGGCAACACCAGCTCTGCTGTGTGTATGTGTGCTCCGAATAGCCCTAACAGCATTCTTTAAAAAGGTCAACACACACACACACACATCCAGTGTCTGGGTCAGTGAACTCACACACCCATTGATTTCTCCTGCTTTGCACTGGAACCCCCTCAATAAACATACTAAATGTTATGATCTCAGAGATGGAAGGCGTGGTGCCTTAATTTTGCACTTTTAAAGGAGTTCACATGTAAATTTTGTCATCCAACCCATAAGACTTCCTTTCTTTTGTCTGTCTTGTTTGTTGTTTGTTTGAGCCTCTGTCTAAAGACAATATTCTACCCCTCCATGGGGATGGACAATAAAGTAGACAGAATGCTAGGGACTGACAGCCTCAGTCACCATTCACTTTCATTTTATGGAAAACAAAATGTAATGAAAGTTAATGGTGAATGATTGGGTAGCATTCTGCCTAAGGCCAGTTTCACATATCCTCCGTGAGTGGGGCATGAGCAGCGCGTTTTCGTTTCGGCTCTCATATTAACCGATTAGACCCTTCACATTGCAAGCGTGAGTTGTGAGGCGCAGCAGAGAGCGAAAGTTTTGCCGTATAGCCTATTTTTGCAGTGCGGCTCACGCTTAACTCAGCGGCTCTGGGTGTAGCATAAAACTAAAATAATCAGGAGATGATAGAAAAGATGCAAAAGCAAATAAAGAATATTTAAACTGAACCTACAATACACTACAATGTATAGGTCTGCATACAAACAAATACAAAATAACTAAATAAAGGAAAGAAAAAATAAATAAATAAACTGCAGGACTTTGCCCATGTTGTATATACACAGAGACGGTTTAGAAGAGACCGACCACTGGTAATAAAAGGAATGGGAATGCCTGCCTTACAGGTAAAAGAGACAATCACCTTTTTCATAAAGACATCGCCTGTCAATCAACTTAAGAACGCTCATTCTCATTAGCTGATCACGCCTGGAAAAAAAGTTTGTTTTTGCGTAATCTGATGAAAGCAGCACATTTTTGATACTATTGTTGTCAGATTTTAGTGATGACTTTAAATGTGTTCTTTGATCGTAATCATGACCAACCATTTTGGAAATTCAAGTATGACCACAGAGTGGACTGACTTGCCTTGAAAGGGGCTTTGGTATATTAACTAATCACCACAGAGAATGCTTGTAAACAAGTGCAAGTGACTGCCCGCCATTGCCGTAGGAACCTAGAAAGAGACGAGGCCAATGTGAAAGCCCAAATGTGACATGTTGCTCACGCCTCACGTCCCGCTCACAGAGTATGTGTGAATCCAGCATAAAATCTCAATTTGGGTTTCATGAAAGAAAGAAAGTCATTAAGGTTTGAAACAATACTGGGGTGAATAAATTATGACAAAATTTCCATTTTGAGGTAAACTATTCCTTTAATGATGAGATTTCATCCATAAATCTATGTGAAAGTGACAGGGGGTGATAAAAGATGAGAGAAAGATAAGTCTTGCACACATTTACAAGGACAGACAGATTTTAAATAATTGATTTTAAGTCAATTATTGCAATGGCAATATTATATTTTAATCACAACATTCTTTTTTTTCTTTTCGAATATTCCAGGTTCAATAAAAGTTAAGCTCAATCGACAGTATTTGTGGCATGTTGATTACCACAAAAATTTATTTCGACTTCTCCCACTTTTTCTTTAAAAAAGTACAAATCTGGGTTCCAGTGAGACACTTAGAATGGAAGTGAATGGGGCCAAAACATACATGTTAAAATACTCACTGTTTCTAAAGTATAGATGTAAACAATATACATGTTAACATCATTTTAGTGTGAAAAAATCATTTACTAACCATTTCTGTGTAAAGTTGTTTCCAATTTTATAACTAAAATCCTAAAAATACAGTAAAAATTATGATTTACACTACACAGTTTTAACAGAAGAATTAATGTAAGTTCTTTTCTAAAATAGTAGCATTTACATTTCTGCATTTAAAACCCACCAAAAATTGGCCCCATTCACTTCCATTCTAAGTGCTTCCACACTGTAACCTTGGTTTTTGCTTATGATTTGACTATGATTGGATCATTATTGCAGTGATTAATATGTTTCAGCTGGCAAAAATTATTTTAACCATAACTGATGCAGTGTAGCTTCTCATTTCTTAAACAACCATGTCAGAAGATGTATCCCATGGTCATGGAAAAGATGTTACTGTGTTTCAGAAGGGGCAAAGCATAAAGCAAAGAAACAACTAAGGAGATTGCTGAAATCACTGGAATTGGGTTAAGAACTGTCCAACACATTATTAAAACCAGCAAGGATAGTGGTGAAACGTCAGCTTCATGGAAGAAATGTGGTCAGAAAAAATCATGAATGATTTTGATCGGAGATCAATAAAATGCTTAGTGAAGTCACATTGTAAAAAATCGACAGTAGAACTCACGGCTATGTTTAATAGTGAAAGTAAGAGCATTTCCACATGCACTATGCCACGAGAACTTACAGGATTGGGACTAAACAGCTGTGAGGCCACAAGAAAGCCACTCAGAAAAATGACTTAAATTTGCTAGGGAGCATAACGATTGGACTGTGGAGCAATGGAAATAGGTCATGTGGTTTTATGAGTCCAGATTAACCCTATTCCAAAGCTATGGGCAAGTCAGGGTAAGAAGGGAAGCACACGAAGCGATGCACCAGTCATGCATAGTGCCCATTGCACCTCTGGAGGCAGTGTTATGATCTGGGGTTGCTTCAATTGATCAGATCTAGGCTCACCAATGTTATGTGGCAATACAATTTAGTCAGCTGAGTACCTGAATGTACTGAATGATCAGGTTATCCCATCAATGTATATTTTCTTCCCCGACGGCATGGGCATATTCCAGGACGACAATGCCAAGATTCATCGGGCTCAATTGTGAAAGAGTGGTTCGGGGAGCATGAGGAATCATTTTCACACATGAATTGGCCACCACAGAGTCCTGTCCTTAACCCCATTGAAAGACTTTGGATGTGCTGAAGAAGACTTTATGGAGTGGTTTGACTATCCCATCATCAATACAAGATCTCAGCCAAAAATAAACACAGCTCTGGATGGAAATAAATGCTGGGACGTTGCATATGGTTGTCAAAACAATGCCATGATGATTGCGCGCCATAATCAAAGCTAAAGGTGGTCTAACAAATTACAGGTATATTAGGGATGTCATTAAGTATCAATATATCGATTACTGATCAGCATGTTATTTTATTGATTTATTTTTGAGGTATCGATATATTCAAATTAGCCAACACTTAAATTAGTAGCAAAATTTGCATGCTTTCCAACTCACTCAGTTGCCCTCTGTTTAACAGTCTGACATAACATCATTGGAAAACCACAAGAGGGTGATATGACATTAGCCAAAGCAGGTCCTGGTGAGGAAAGGTATCAAACACACACACACACAGGATGAGCTGAAGCGACACAGCAGATGGCAATCCAAGGTTTTTGTACTTAGAGAATGAACAAAGTGACATTGATGAATTAGTGTATGAATCTGGCGTAACTGCGCAAACTGAACAATTAGAAATTGTAACGTTTATTATGCAATTTCCCTGTATGTAGCCTTGAATAGGTCTGTCATTCAAGCTGTCAAACCACAAAACAACATACTTGTAACTGAAAATACATTGGCTATATGGAAGATGCATATACACAATATATTAACCAGCAATGGCAAGATTAAATAATCTTTGTGCTTTGATAATGATTTCTGCCAAATTTAATGGAAAACTTTGCAAGTTGCTCTCCGTGGCACTTCAGAATTGTGACGCTGAGTGTTGGCGGTGTGTGCGTATCTTCATAGAAAATTATTGTTTTGAATTGTCCACCAGACATGTTTGGTTAGTTTTCACCTTTAATTTTGCCCTGTCGTCACACTTTACCAAAGTTGTGTTGAAAAAAAAAATTGTGCAACGAGCAGCCCAATTTATATCTGAAAAAAAAAAAACCATCCAAATATACAGTATATCAGTAATCATCAGGAAAATCTTCCAATTATCGATGTGTGAAAAAGGCAGCGATCCCAATCCTAATATATGCATATGTCTTCAGGTTGTTCTAAACCCAAATAACTTTTTTCTATGTGGGACACAAAAAGAAATGTTGGACAGAATTATGGCCTCAGTTACCATTCACTTTTATTGAATGGAAAAAAGATGTTACGAAAATGGTGACTAAGATAACATACTCACTAGCACATCCTTTTGTGATCCACATAAGAAAGAAAGTCAGAAAGAAAGGGAAAACAGCTATATAATTCCTTTGTCCTTTCACCAAAAAATACTTTCAAGAATATAAAACAACATTTCAGTAAAAAAGAAATATGTATGACCAATACAGTTAGTCGTCACTGGTAAGTTATTTTTCGATCCTGAGTGTATAGCTAATCATCTGAGAAGAGTGGATTGAGATGAAAACTCCCTAGTAAAGCTCTGGTGGGGTGTTTAAACCTGCAAACTAACCAGTCACCTCCGTCCCCTGGTTTCACTCATCCATGACAGCCAGTTTCTCAACATCCTGAATCAGCTTATCATGTGACCAGCTCTTGTCCTGCCCAATTTAAGTTTAATTAAAGATTTAACAAACCCTAGGAAAGAGTTGTGTTTGTTTTACAACAGAACTTTTAGAATTTTAGAAATAAGAACAACATACAATAAGTGTGCAATAAGATGACAAATAGCAAAATCTGGAGTCATTCACATTAAGGCTTCTTTATTTCTGTTTATATAACTCTTTATACAGTCTGGGTGTTCTGCCATATAATGACTAGATTCACAGCAGGTTTTTAATGGTTTGATCATGGCACTTTTCTGCAGTGTTATGAAAGCCCGCTGTGAAAAACTCAGCTGTATAGTTATGCACCTGGAGCACCTGTGCGCTGTCCCAGGGCCATGAAACATGAGACTCCATTGACTAATGCTGTTTTCATGTGGTGTGTGTATTAGCTAGGGGACATTAAAATCCACAGATCAGTTTTACTGTGGGATCATCATGGCAAGTCAAGAATCCCCTTTCTGGTTTCAGATGCATTTGTCTCACTCACATGTCTCAGAGAGTAAGGGATAGTCATGCTCCTCTGAGAGAGCAGATCTGGACTTTCTGTGTCAGGGTGAGGGCTTTGAGTGTTAATATTCTTATACACTGGTGATTTTAGGAGGACAACTGTGACTTTTACAAAAATAAAAACAGGAACAAAACAGTGTCTGGGAAAAAAGCTGGCAAGCTCATATCAATTGATTAAGCGATCAAATTAAGATGTATATCAGAGAGCATTCTAAAAATCAAGCTAAATTGCTACATTTCCTGTGTCTCAGTAAGATCTCTGATTCAGAGAGCATGACATGGTCACTGTGCACATAGTCCGCTCTGGGAACAGGAGACTGAGCCTCACCAGAGGTGTGTTTAAGATGACCAAAATGCCTCATGGAAATACTTTCATGTCAAGCGAACATCTTACAATCGGTACCTTAAGGAGCTATTCCTATTTTATTTAACCATTAAAAAAATGACTGTCATTTGTGTAGCCTAATATATTCAGGTTGATTCAATGATTTTAAATAATCTTTTTTTACTTGCATAACACATAGATGTTACCACATTAAGTAAAAATATTAGGTTACCTGGAAAAACTATTTACAGTGTATATTGAAATGCATTAAGTAACAAATTAAATCCTTTCGAATGTGCTTCATGTGGTAATATCTCAATTAACTGTTTCTAATCAAGTCACAAATAGTATTTAACATGTCTGAATCATAATGACAATACAGTATAAGGTTACACCAACAAAACCTATTTTAAGGGTTACGTCAGGTAGAAGTAGCTCATTAAGGTAACAGTTGCAGGTTACCACTTTTTACAGTGTGATTTAAAAAAAAATATTACTATAAATATTGTATTACTTAATTTTAATGTAACACTAATATTAATAATGTAATGGCTCAGTCTATTCATGCGTAGAGAAAATAAAAGAGAGTGCGTGACTTCTGGCTCAGGTTGGATTTCGGTCTCAAAATTTGACAGTTGGTTTGGGACAGGTCAATGGATAGCAACCTAGTCTCATAGAATGAACGTTACTGTAACAACATTTTCGCAAACAGAGTTTTACGTGCCGCGATCAAAGTTGCACTGCAGTTACCTGGTGAAATAAACAATAGAGGCACTGCACAACTGTGTGTTTTATTCACTTATTGTTTCTCTATTACTCACACACTGCTGTGTTATTAAATCAAAACATGATATTCAATAAAAACGATACATTCTAATGCTTGTGTTACAGACCCACCTACATGTACTCACAGTAGCTCACTGATTTTGGACTTTGGACTCAGAGGCCCAGCCAAGGATTTTTTAAACAAAGGTGAAAATAAAGCAAAAGCGCCATAGGTTGTTTCAGTAAATGTGCTTTTCATGTCGAATTTGATTTTAAAACGCTATCGTAATATATATTTTAGGTTTAGGTATTGGTTTAGGGTAAGGATGTCTGTTTTGTTAACCTCTCATTTCTCTTTTAAAACACTATTGGGTAGGTTTAGGTTAAAATTAAAAGTTATTGAGGTACATATCTAATATTAACCTTAAAAATCTCCCCTGACTAGATTACTTTACTTTAAGGTTTGCAAAAACCTTGCCATTGTCACGTAAATTTCATGAGATCAGGCTGCTGGATTGGGTTCAGGATCGGGTTTTTTGGGACTACTTGTACTTATGTGATGCTATTGTTATTAATATAGTAATTAATTGTAGTACCAGGGACACTGTAATGTGAAATGTTACCTTTATTTTTCACTGTTACAAAAACAAACTACTACTTACTGTAAAAGACATCTGACAATATAAGCTCCTTGCTTGTCCTTTCATCCAAGGTCAAAAGGCCACTGTAGACTAACATGGTGTCTAAGACTGTGTGGTGTAGTTTTCAGTATTTCAGCACCCAGTAAAAGCAGAGAGACAGCTGTCAGCACTACAGAGATGCAGAAACAGGTCCCCTGTTGTTCTGGATTATATATGCTAAACAATTAATCTGTTAAACTTTCTCTTCCTCCACGGAGGTCATGAATATGCAAAACACTGATTTAACGGTTCTTAATTAATGCTTTGATTGTCTGTTTCCTCTTTAGACTTCCTATTGGTTATTCATTTCTTTCTCAAGTACTTGTTCCATTCCAGACTGACATGCTATCGTATGACTTCACTCTACAATATGTCAATCACAGTAGCCTATTCTCTCTCACTCTCTCTCTCTCTTCACTATTTAATTCTGAAAGCTTAGCTGGTTGTAGCAGATAGCATCATCCTCTACATCAAACTCACACACTTACACCACAAAAATGTACTACATGGTCAATTTAGGGAAATTTAAAGGTGTTGTATGTCATTATATATATATATATATATATATATATATATATATATATATATATATATATATATATATTATCCTATCCCTGCTACATCGGTTGCAATGTTGCATTAGTTACAACATTGGGTCAACCAATGGCATGAATTTGGGACGGTACTATCTGTTTTGTCTGAACAATGTCTGAAAACGGTCATTATTATTGCAATTCCATTTGGTGCCACTAGTTATGCAGGTGTGCATGTTACATGCTTTATTTAGACTTTATTGTAACAGTCTCTACTATTTATATAAATGCCTCTACTATTGCTTTTTAATACTGTCAAGCTTTTTGTTAACAAGAATTCCATGCCCATTTAAAAGAATTAGCCAGAGGCAATAATGCAACCGTATTAAAGGGGCATATGTAGGAATTGTATTGGAAACAATAACAATTAATGACAAGGTCACATTGTGTGTGTGTTTATGTGTGTCTGTGTGTGTGTGTGTGTGTGTGTGTGTGTGTGTGTGTGTGTGTGTGTGTGTGTGTGTGTGTGTGTGTTTTCATGATACTTAAAATATGCATGTAATACAAACAGTTTTTAAAGAGCACTCACTTTTTCAGCAAAAGGTTAAACATAGGAAGGAGGAGAATTATATGCGCATTTCCAAACAACAAGACAACTCTTCTCACCCTGGCCCTTTCACAGTCCAGCCTTCCCCCACAGGAGTTGGTGGGAATCTCAGAAATAATGCAGTTCTCCTTTAATTAATTCAAACCTGCTTACAACATACAAAAGCCAGAGTGAGAGGAGAGAGTGTACAATTTAAAGAGCTCTTAACACACAGTCATGCATCAATCAGGACGGCATGAAGGAGTGGAAAAAAATTCTAAAGTTTGAATAGAACTAACCACTGATTTGTAGAACCAAAAGCCATGTTGTACTTTGTTGAAGAAATATTCCAGTATTAATATAAGTTAAACTAATCAACATCATATTTCATCCCTCAGTTTGTAAAAACAACCAAAAAATGCATTTAGAGTGATGCTCTTACAATAGAAGTCTATAAGGGAAACGCATTCCTGGTTTGAAAGCAGAAATGTGAAGCTTTCCATTAATTTTCATGTGTTTTTCCTTTGTACGCATGAAATTAGTGGCAGAGAAACTACACATTTCAGCTTACACAACATTCCTTAAAAAAACAGTCAAGATTGTATAGAGTGAGAGTTCTACAGCTTCCTCTATGACATCACTGCATTTGTCACATTGATTGTTTGTCATATTGTCACTGACAATAGCAGTAAAAGCAAAAGGAGACAAAACAACCACAAATGCACCATAGTTCACCCAGTGCATCCCCTCTGCTACACACAGAATGAGGAACATATGGACAACAATACATCAACCTCTCTCTTCCATCCCCAGTGGCAGACACAACACTTTTTGCTTCAACTTTGACTCTAGTACCAGAAGTCAACAGCCACAAATCAGCCCTGAGTGGTTCATTACACAGAGCCCTAGACCTGAGCATTATCAGTAGAGGAAGTGTGGAAATACACACAAATTTGTGAACACACTGCATGCCCATTCACTGAAGGCGTGGAGTCAGCGGTCAACTCCATCGCTCTCTCTGCCCTATATACTAAAACTAGGTCTTTTAAGATCTTCCTGTCCATTCGCATGCAACACAACAGCTCCCCAATTACTCTGAGTATGTTTAGAGGAAAACAACACAAACAAACAAACTAATTCTGAGAGCAATGAAGGGAAGACAGAATTAGACCAAAACAGAAAAGCCTCACGTTTTCTCTGCTAGTTTACCTTTAAGGTGCAAGTCTGAAAAGTGCATTTATATGTTGTCATATATCCTATACCCATTATATAATGGTTTATTTTATTGGAGTAAGGCCATAAATGGTTTATACATAAATCAGTCAACACACATAGATTTTTGTCCATTATCCTAAATTTCTCTCTGCATGTAAACACTTTCACCAGTGTTTTTACAAACATATCCAATGTGCACAAGAGTTGTTTTTATGACTATTTATGTTTTGACATCAAAAGAAGAGAATAAGCTGATGATTTCAAGTTTCATGTAAATGCTGTTTTCTTGCTTTGTCAGATTTTTGATAGTTTGCATTGGTGTACATGTAAAGACACTCATTGAGTGCATGTTTGTTTACATTCTGACACCAAGACCAGAGAAAAACAAATACAATTTTAAACTTGTGTGAACATGATTTAAGGTAGTTATCTGCATATTGTACATGAAAACACTAACAGAGTTTTTGTTATAGAGGTATAAAAGTAGTTGTGAAAAAAAATTCACATAGACATTTAAATTTATTCATCTTCATAGCTTTCTCTTGTTCAATCTTTCACACAATAGACAAAACATATGACCCTTTCTTTGTTAAGAAGGAAGGATTGAGAGAAGATGTCAAGCCCAAACCCCCTGCTATCCCAACTATGGTGCAACCCGCAGTGCTGTATTCAGCCTTTGAATTGGCCAGAGAGATTTGTGAAAAATTTATCACAAAAATATTAAAGCCCCCAGCAGTAGCCACCACTTTTTTCCACATGAGCAACTCATGAGACAACAGACACTTCTGCTGCTGTGAGATACTTCAAAACACACACTCACACCCCTCCTCACAACACCTACTATCAGCTTCTGATTCCTTCACATACACTACAAAAACACACAAAGTGTCAAGTCTCACAGCTCGTAAGGGTAGATAATCATAGATGAGCATAATTTGTTGTTGAAATAGCAAAAATTATGCTTGTATTTAAAGGTATGAGATAAATAATGTATGAAACATCTGCATAAACAACAGTAATCATCTCTACATAAGTGGGCATCCAATGATCCAAATAAAAATAACATCACTCTTACAGAACAAATGGAATACATTAATTATTTCACTCAAAAAGATACTTTCAGAAACTTTGATAACTTTTCAATAAAGTGGTCATATTTTTTTTACCTGACTTCAGGTTCTGGCTTCTCCAAGTACGCAAAAATACAGAAATATTTTTTCCTGCAGTCTGTGAGTAGGAATTTACAGTTGCACAATAAGCATTGTGGTCTAGTGCACAGATTCTTACTAACAAGAAGACGAGCGTGAATGAGAATCTTGTTATGCTGTAAGTGACCTCCTACAATGAACTGTGCCGGTATTCAATAGCAATCTTACAATCCTCTCCAAGTCTCTCTCTCTTCCTCTCCCTCTCTCTCTCTCTCTCTCTCTCTCTCTCCATAGTTCAGCCCCCAAGGGAGTGATTTAGGATTTCCCAGACACACCTTCTTCAATGGGCGGAACTTGAGGAGTCTTCTCGCAAGCGGCTAGTCAACAGCCCCTGCCCCCCAACAGCCCTTTCCTCTGTCATGTGCCCAGAGTCCTCACGTTACTGGCCCTTTTCGTTCATCTTGCCTTTTTTGGACAAATTTTCTAATTTTCATTTGTCAAAGTTACTAGTGGAAACACAATGACTTTGACATTTTAAAATAGTCTAAAATAGCATCCTCCTCTCTGGGTTGACATGAACAACAAGCACTAACCTGCATAACCATTTAAATGCTTCTTCAGAAATAGCAGGACACTTCTTTGGCCCTTGTGCTTATTATGACCGGTGAATGTTTGTTTTGTTGTCATTGGTGAACACAATTTCCCTTCTTTTTGTCCTTATGTTGCTCCTCATTGTCAGTGAAATGATAACAAACAGCAAAGCCAGGGTTCCTTCCCGAATGACTCAGACAGAGAGATCGGGCACGGTCCGACCTGACTTTGCTACAATTGTCTTTATCTTGCTCACAGGGGACATTAAGGCATGCTTTCTGTAAACCTGCTTTGAACAATATGTATTGTGAAAAGTGTACAAATAAACATGACTTGACATGACTTAAAAGCCGAGGAGAGTCAAACAGGTGATTCAAAGATTTATTTTGATTCCCTTACAAATGGAGACCCTCTTAATGTTTGAATGAAAGCTAGAACACAAAACATCGGTACAAATGCAACTGCACTTCTAAAATGTAATTACTTAAGTCAACATAATTGTGAACTTAGTCAAAGTGAAAGAGCGTTGCTAGGCACAATGCACAGTGAAGTTGTTTAAAGTTTCAAACCATAACTCCCTTAACACAGTATCGTAAAAAAAAAACATGCTGTTCATGGCTAGAGATGCTGAAAACAAGTGAAATGTGACGTGGCAAGAATGTGTTCTGTGAAAACACTCCAAGTGTACCTCGAACAGATTGACAAACTAATCATGAGCTATTTTTAATTAATCAGCATATAAAAATGTTTATCACTAGGTACTTTATCAGGAACACTATACTAATACTGGATAGGGCTTCCCTTTGCTCTCAAAACAGCCTCAATTCTTCATGGTGAGGATTCCTCAAGATGTTGGAAACATTCCTTTGAGATTCTAGTCCATCTTGACATAATTGCATTACGCAATTTTTGCAGATTTGTCAGATGCACATTCATGCAGCGAATCACCCATTCTACCACATCCAAAAGGTGTTCTATTGGATTCAGATCTGGTGACTGGGAAGGCCACTGAAGAACAGTAAACTCACTGTCATGTTCATGAAACACGTTTGAGATGAATTTTGCTTTGTGACATAGTGCTTTATTATGCTGGAAGTAGCCATTAGAAGATGGTAAATTGTGGTCATGAAGGGATGCACGTGGTCAGCAACAATACTCAAATAGGTTGTGGCATTCAAGTGATGATTGTGTACCAAGGAAAAATTCCCCACACCATTACACCAGCACCACCAGTCTGGACTGTTGACATAAGGTAGGTTGGGTCCATGAATTCATGATGTTGGTGCTAAATTCTGACCCTACCATCTGTTTGCCTCAGTAGAAATCAAGATTCATCAGATAAGGCAACGTTTTTCAAGTCTTTAACTGTCCAGATTTGGTGAGCCTGTGCACACTACAGCCTTAGCATTCTGTTCTTGGCTGACAGAAGTGGAAACAACATGGTCTTCAGCTGTTGTAGCCCATCTGCCTCAAGGATAGACGTGCATTCTGAGATGCTATGCTGCTCACCACAATTGTACAGAGCGGTTATCTGAGTTATGGCAGGCTTTCTGTCAGCT
Organism: Xyrauchen texanus; assembly: GCF_025860055.1. Classification (NCBI taxonomy): domain Eukaryota; kingdom Metazoa; phylum Chordata; class Actinopteri; order Cypriniformes; family Catostomidae; genus Xyrauchen; species Xyrauchen texanus. Next base: position 32,423,794 of record NC_068302.1, on the reverse strand, counting down.
CGACCAGTCTGGCCATTCTCTGTTGACCTTTCTAATCAACAAGGTGTCACAATTTTTTAAACAAAATCTTCCATCATCCAAATGCATCATTCATCCATTCAGCGCCATCCAGACTAAGAAATAACTTTTAAGCTGAAGTATGTCACTTTTTCAATGTTAAAATATTTTCTTGTATGTAGAAAATTGTGTGCACAAAGAAAGACTGAAAAGAAGGCATCTGGATTGAAATAAGTCTCTTTCAATTACAGCACACCTGCCTGGAATCCCATTTATCAAAGTGTCAAAAGCAGACATTTTCATGAAAACAGAAATCTACAGTATGTCTGTCACAGACACCAGACAAAGTGCTGTTATCAATCTTTGACAAAGCACAATTAAACCCTTTGAAACTGAGCATTTATTATGTGACATGGGCAATAGATTACTAAAAGGGAAGCATTACAGTGCAACAGTCATCAAGTCATGGCTTGCTATTGTGGTGTCACTGGGGTCCTCAAAGTTGGTAGACACAAGCTTTTCTGAAACATGTTTGGGGGCTTTTTTGTAACTGGTAAAATTCACATTTGTACATTAAACTAGCTCTGGAATTAGATAACTTCTACCCTTAAATCCTTGTCTGGGATTGAGAATGGACATTCTTTGTTTTAATCTGATGATCTCTTTAGGCACCTTAACACGGAGTCAGCACGCCTGACCACCTACATCCCCACAGCTGGTGGAAGATTCAGTAGTTGTAATGTCACTAGTGGCTCATAATTCAAAATAGTTACAGCAAATACATCTTGGAACAAGAAAGGCTCATACAGATAACTGCTGTTTGTTACCATGCTCTTGATAATCTTGATAATCATGCTTCTTTAAAACAATGATTTATTTGATAAAGTCAACATAAAAGTTGACCCTATTTGTTTTCGTAATACTATATTCCTTGTACTGTGAACGATTCAATGATGCATGTTTTTCTAAAGCAAAAACATTGTCTTCATATTCATAGATAATAACTTGTTCCGTGTGATGGGGGCCGGGTTGTGATTCCGCACACCCAGCCCCTAAATAGGCTGATGAAGCCTGAGAGGGATAAAGGTGACCGGAGATAGCAGTGCGACAGAGAGAGAGAGAGTTATGGGCAGCTGCCCGACACCTGTGTGTGTATTTGTCTTTTTGGTTAAGATTATCATTAAATTATCATTTATATTGTCATGCCGGTTCTCGCCTTCTCCTTTTCATTGAACTGTGTTACACTGGTGCCACAACCCGGGAAGGAGGAGGGATGCGCCATAGTAGAGTCCTCGCCACTACCATCTGCTTTTTTATGTCAGTTTTGGAGCAGTGGCTTCTTCCTTGCTGATCAGCCTTTCAGGCTGTCGATATAGAACTCATTTATATAGATACTTGTCTACCTTGTCTACCGCACCAACGTTCATCTCTGGGAGACAGAATGCGTCTCCTTCATGAGCGGTATGATGGCTGCATGGTCCCATGGTGTTTATAATTGCGTACTATTGTTTGTACAGATGAACGTGGTACCTTTGGGCATTTGGAAATTGCTCCCAAGGATGATCTAGATTTTTTTTCTGAGGACTTGGCTGATTTCTTTTGATTTTCCCATGATGTCAAGCAAAGAGGCACTGAGTTTGAAGGTAGGCCTTACAATACATCCACAGGTACACCTCCAATTCAGTACACCTACTATCAGAAGCTAATTATCTAATTGTTTAAAGACTTGACATACTGAGTGGTGGTGGTGTAGTGGGCTAAAGGACATAAGTGTTAATCAGAGAGTCGCTGGTTTGATCCCCACAGCCACCACCATTGTGTCCTTGAGCAAGGCACTTAACTCCTTAACTGCATACTTGTAAATTACATAATTTTTTGCAATTTTCCAAGCTGCATAAATGCACAGTTTACTTAATGTAAACTTCTGACCCAGTGGAATTGTGATATAGTCAATTAAAATTTAAAGATCTGTCTGTAAACAATAGTTGGAAAATGACTTGTGTCATGCACAAAGTAGATGTGCTAAACGACTTGCCAAAACTATAGTTTTCTAATATTAAATTTTTGAAGTGGTTAAAAAAAAATGTCTTCAACCTAAGTGTATTTAAACTTCTGACTTCAACTGTATTAGATTTCAAAACACAGAGATTTTTTAAGAGTAGGCCCAGCTGTTCATTCTGGCTGAAAAATGTGTTTGCATTAAGGAAATACTGGCACTAAACTGGACATGACAGTGGGGTAAGAGAGCTGATGGCAGCTCTACTCCCACACCCAGTGTGAGCGCAAAGACATGGAAGAGTGTTCCCACAAAATGCCCAAGAAACACCCAGAATATATCTAAGAGACACTCTGGGCTTTGATCTGACTGTGGTGTTAGTGAAAAGTTCTCTCAAATTTTTTTCCCAGGCTCAGCTCTTGCTCTCAAAATGTTTGTGATTATGCTGCCTTTTAAATGCTTATTCAGGATTAGGCTTTACAAATTAGCTTAATTGCATTTTTGGGATTTAATTTTAGCATATATCCACTTTGCAATTCGACCATTTTGGGCTTAGCCCTTTTCAGTGTTTATGCTAGGATTAAAATTTACCTTGGCCATTAAAATTATGTAGTATTGTTACACAGCACAGAAATCCCAAGAAAAAACTCTCTCTTATTAATAAAGCTGCATATTTAAAATTTTCTTCATGATAAGAAATGCACAGTGACATTTATTGTGATTCAGTCATGAGCCATCATGTTATAATATAGCTGCAGCAAGCGCACGCACTCAAGGGACGAGCGTCCCCGCGACAGAGTGTACCTCAGCCGGGTGCAGTTTCAGTCTCTCCCCCTTAGATAGGGACGTTCGCGCAAGAGCTCCGGCTCCACTTATTCCACAACGAGAGTGCTTCTGTATTTATTTATTTGGTATTTTTGTATAATACCCTCATACTTTGCAATCTACATCACCTGAAGCATTATGGAAAGTTTAGAGTGCATCTGGACTGTCCTAAGTCAGGGGCGAGCTGCAATGCTGCTCTCATCATTAGAGTTTAATGTGATCTCATGTTCTTTTAAATGAGATCAAACAACTAATTGACAACAAAAAATATTGTAGACGTTGTTGATAACATCAACTAATCGTTTCAGCCCTATAATGCACTGTAACGCCTGTTGCATAATTCACGTTGAAGCAGAGCAGAAGCAGTGCATATTTCTTCGAAAGCAGAAGGAGCAAGGCACAAGCAACACTGCTGCGATCGATTTTTTTCTACACTGCTCACGATTAATTAAAGTGACAGAGCGAGTTGGCATGAAAAATGTTTTATTGCACAGAACATATTTTTGTAGATTAGTATGTTTGTATGATTTATAACACAGGAAAACATTTATAATAATAATATAAAATGACAAAAGTGAATCGCAACTTTGAATCATAATTTTAGAACTTACCTCTTCTACGTCTTCTATTGACAATGGATGACACAAGATTGATTGTGGAGAAACAAAGTGCTCTATGACCCTCAACTTACTTATCACTATAGAATGAATTAACAAAAGAAACAGCGTGAGATGCAGTTTCCTCGGCTGTTGTTGCAGATGGTAATTTAACACATATTTCTGGCAGTGTGTCCTTTTGATAGGAAAGAATTCAACACTTAAAAGTTCTGGCTGGTCTTTGAACAAAGAGATATCACCATTCAATGGTTGTACATAACTACATATTGCTTACTATATTATTGAGAGTGGTCACACCAAACCAAGTGATCAAACCATCCTCTGTTGTACAAAATAACATCCAAAGGCACATTGTCCTCCCCCTTCCTATACCACTGAATGGTGTTTGAAATGACCAGAGCTTTTTGTGTTGACAGTCACTATATGAAAGAATTACAAAAATACATTAGGTGACACCAGCAACATGTAAATATGATTTTGTGATAATCAAGTTTGTAATACTTATACACATCAATAGCTCCGTACAGAGCGCAATATTTTCTGCAGCAGAAACACTGCGGGTTTAAAAGCACAAGAGTTGTTTGCAGCAAAGTTGACCTGATAAACTGATTCGGTGCTGCTCACGTGCCACTTCGGCGTACTGTGTGAAACAGGAGTAAGTCCCATGGAAGGCTATATAAAAACATTTTAATGGATAAGTATGCTCATACTTAAAGATGTGATACTGATTGGAGCACATTTATGTAGGTTAGAACTGCTTATGTAGAGAATTTTAAATAGTGCCATCCCTTTGAACAAATCTGCAATCTGCTCTGAGAGCAGAGAAGGCTGTGAGCTAACCACCCATTTAATAGCATGTTTCATTTAATAGTATACTTCAGCCCCTCTACACAAGTGCAGCCTGTCATTTTTAAACATCACTGCAATGTTGTGCTGCTGATACTGTACATGACTGTACATTGTGCACTACAGTGTTTATGCATGATTTGACACATACACACACACATACACATGGGCTGGCGTGCACATTTTTTAAACTACATAAATGCCACCAAATAAAATCAAAATGTAAGAAATTGTTTAAGCAATATTATAAATTATTGGATCATTTACTGACTTTCATGCTTTAAAAAAAAACTTTGTAACAAGGTTAAGCTGGTCAAGGAGGAGGCGGGAACCGGACGAAGCATCAAAATAATGTTTTAACGAAAACGTAAACAAAAAGACACTAAACACAAACGCACACATGGCAGCTTTGTGTGGCTCTCTCTCTCCCGAACTGCCGCATCAGGCTCGGCCTTATCCCTTTCCTCGCAACATTTGTCACACGCAGCAATTATAGGGAGTAATCAAACAGAAAAATCACCATTTCTCACAAAACCATTGCAGTCTTTCTCACAAGGGCATAGTAGAAGAGTTTCACCTCTCTTTGCTTTGACCTCTAAATTGTATAAAGGCGATCTATGAAATAACATTTGCATAGCATTTCTCACAGGATGGGCTGTTAAACGTGTCGAAGTTGGTTTAATCAGACCACCTATTGTTCTCAAGCATGGGACCATGCCAATAGAGACCAGACATATTTTAAATATTCAATACCTTAACTGTAGGCCTATGTTGACTTCATCTCTGTGTTTTCAGACTAGTCAAATCTTTTGCTTGAACTGTAACTTTTAATACATTTGTGTTTGCAATATTGTTTTCCAATAAAAAAAAACATGGAGTCCATTTGATTCACAAGGTCGCTGATCCAAGACATCCAATTCAACAGCCTATTTTAGAAAGTGTCAGAGTCTCTATAGCAATGGAGTGGAGGCAGTGTGTTATGCCTTGGAAACGAGCCTCAGCCTGTCAGCCTCACTGTTTGTACGTGTGTGTGTCCTGACATGCTGTTTTAAGGCTTAATTACACACAGTGGAGGGGTGCCCCCACAGCAATGGGGACTGACTGTCGGGATTGTAGGACGGGCAATAGAGTTTGCAATTGCCTAGTAGCTCCACACGTGTAACTGCTCCTCCTCTATGTAGGGCTTAAGTGGGTTTGTGTGTATTTTTGTGTAGTCAGGTTTTGCCTACATTGTGGGGACCAAATGTCCAGGGAACAGTCCATAAATGTTAGAAACACACTGTTTCAAAAGCAAACAAAGCAATATTTAAATATTATACGTACTTGTTAACATGATTTTAGTTTTTTTTTTTTTGTTGGGACTTAAGGCGTTATCGAATTAACCAGATTACAGGGTTTACAGCATTACATTGTCATGACAATGAAGTTGTAATATTGGATGTAACTTTACACAGATAATATTACTAAGCCATTTTATCACACTAAAATCCTGCTAACATTTAAACATTTACGTCCTGTGGCTATACTTGTGAAACAGTGTTTATTTGAATGTTTATGAACTGGCCCAAATCACTTCTATTGTAAGTGCCTATATGATCACGATTTTTGCTCTTATTTAAATAAAAGAGGGATGAGTCGAAATTATCTCTGTGGTAATCAACATTATGCCACTGATGCTGTCGACTGAGCTTAACTTTAAATAAACCTGGAGCATTCCTTCATTCCTTTATATTCCTTTACTGAGAATGTAAAAATGCAGATAGGTTTCTGCAAGGCTTAGGTTTCAGGTTAGGGAATATAAAATATATTTAGCTCAGTATTAAGACAACAGAAGTAAATGTAAAGTCCTCATCATGAAAGAAAATACAAATGTTTGTGTGTTTGTGTACTTGTTTGTGTTTGTGTGATTATTTGGCTATAGTTTATAAATCAGATATAAACCTCCATTTGGGGATATTCTGTGACATCCTAAATTGGAAAATGTATTAAAATATAAATATATATATATATATATATATATATATATATATATATATATATATATATATATATATATATATATATATATATATATATATTTAATATATAAAAATGCAAAAACTTTTCTTTAAGGTTATGGTTAGTGTACAGCAATTACAAGTAGCTATTTTTTAAAGCCCTCAAAAGTGCATTAATAAATACATTTTAAGTGGTCCTCACTATTTGAAATGCTCATAAATTGGCCAAATCATGTGTTTCTTCAAACTAAATTATGTCCATAGGTTTCTGTGAGGTTTAGGGTATAGTAAGTATATCTATAGTAAGTATAAAACCATTGCATCCATCAGAGCTACTTAGTAATATTGTTTCAAAAGTGTGTTTGTGTGTGCGTGTGTGTGTGTGTGTTTGACCAAACTGTAGGGGTGGATAACTGGCCCAACGGAAGGATGCCTTTGTGTGTGAGTGCATGTACAGTATATGTATGTGTTAGCGCGGAAGCAAGCTCAATCATAAATCTGTGTTGACAGTAAATGTGTGTGTTTTTCCAGCATGTTCTCTGATGAGCCGGTACCTCTGTAATTCCTGTAATTCTGTAAAGCCGAAGAGACACGTATCGCTTTCAAGGCTTAAAGACGACTCCTCAAATCTTCGAGATAGCATCTAATTATGTTTGTCTCCAAAAACTTTGCCACTAAGCTGAGCTGGCATCAAGCTTATATTTACACACCACCAACAAATGCACACAGACACACACAATCCTCCACAGGGAGATCCGCTTATTTTGCGAACTAATCCCTGTTGATTTGACCCCATATGTATTTGTTCCCAAGCGTACTAAAGAGCAATGCCTTCAGTCCTGTCCTGAACGTCTCTCCCACACTACATAGGCTTACTGTGATTAATGAAGCTTTTTAGTGTAGGGCTCTACACATGGACAGTCAGAAATCTGTGCAAGCAGAGCTTTAAAGACAACAGACTAGAAAAAGCAGACTCAGCCCACCTTGAAAAACACAAAGAGATAAGCCCCTGCCTCTGTTTTTACACCACTGTGGTTTATGCATGGAGAGAGAGAAAGACACTTTAAAGGGGTAGTTCACCCAAAAATTTATTCTGAGTAGGACCGACCTCTCTTTGTGTCACGCTCTCTGAGCACTTGGATACTGGAGAGAATGTGGATGCGATGGACACGACTCTGGATCCCCAAACCCAACAGGTCGATCTCTGTGAAGTGCAATAAGTCCTAGAGAGACAAAAAGACAAAAACACAGAGATGGGATGGATTGGTGTTTATTGTGAGAATGGAAATGACCAGAACTAATGGCTATCTAGCATTCACACACACACATACACACATACACACACACACACACACACACACACACACACACACACACACACACAAACATCAGTAAAGTATACAGTTAAAGCTAGAAGTGTGTCATTACCGCCCGTGCCTCACCAATCGTAATAGTCTGGCCCTGTGTTGCTTTCATAACAATACAGTACATTCTTTCTGTTTCTGTCAGAACAAAAAGACATGGCTTGTGTTTAAAATGCCATCTCTGCTTTCATTGTTCCTGGCAAGACAAAACAAGAACCTTTTAATTGAAGGTTGTGTGCTATTTTTTGCTGTTTAGCATTTACAGTGTGAATGCCAAAGCATTCCTCACTAAATAAACCGTAACAATCATGCAATGCCACTGCAAATTGGGAATTCTGGGACTGCCCATATTTTGTCAAAGCAACAAAAATTGTGTGACTAATTTCTGTGGCTGCATCCCAGTTTTTATACTATTCATCCCAAATACTTTGCGATATAAGGACTCGTGTTTAAATTTTTTTGTATTTCTGTAGATTTTGCATGACTGAGGAAGATATATTTATATTTATATAATATATATATATATTTTTTACTATATTTTATTTATTTTACAATTTAATTTTTAAATTATAGTTTAATGATGATAAATGTGAGGCAGAAACTTTCAAAGCAGTTTTTAAATGTATGAAGCTAGTGATTTCACAAGTTAATAATCTCTGAGGGTGTTTTTAAAGATTTCCTGTTTGTAAAAATTTCCATGGAATTAGAGTGAACGATCCTCTATTTTGGATGACTTCCACCTCTGGTTGCAACAATCATAATCCTAATACGATTGGTTTATCATTCCATGGTGCTGGACAACGTACTACATCATTTCCGATGAAGTCATTTGATCCAGGAAAGCTAATATGTTTTTAGCCAGATAGCATATTATGTGCTGTGCACTTTGTGCTTTGTGGGGATAATCTAATGATCTCTGCATCCAATTAAGTTTTGTGTGTGTGTGTGTGTGTGTGTGTGTGTGTGTGTGTGTGTGTGTGTGTGTGTGTGTGTGTGCTCGGGAATCCTCTCCACTAAGTAATGGTGTATGATATTTTATGTTCTGTTTATTTTTTCGTGAAGTTATAGGCAAAAACATGGAATAAAAGCAACACCTGTTTACATGTTCACTGTTATCACCCTGGAGCTCTAGACTGGTTACCCACTAAAGCTAAGCAGGATTGAGGCTGGTCAGTACCTGGATTAGACACCTCCTGGGGGAAAGGTTGCTGCTGGAAGAGGCGTTAGCGAGGCCAGCAGGGGGTGCTCACCCTTTGGTAAATGTGGGTCCTAAAACCCAAGTACATTGACAGGGACAATATATTGTAAGAAAGCACCATCCTTTGGATGAGACATTAAACCGAGGTCCTGACTCTCTGTGTTCAGTAACAATCCCATGGCAGTTCTCGCAAAGAGTATGGGTGTAACTCCGGTGTTCTAGCCAAATTCACCCCATTAGCCCTTATCAATCCTCCTAATAATCCCCAACCCTGAACTGGAAGCGCTTTGAGTGTAGTGTCAGAAAAGTGCTATAAAATTATATGATTCATTCATGTAAAATGTATGTCAACATATACATATACTGGTTATAATTTTGTCTGTGAATAAGATGAGCTAGTTGTATTCCATTCTTTGAGAGCTTTCCAACAGCATATGACACACGACTATTTGATCAGATTGACGTTTTTAGCGATTACAATAATATGTACAGTGCAAAATTATTAATAAATGATCAAGAACACTTCTGAATTGTCTGCAAATTTCAAAGCATTTGTTCAGTTGTGGTAATTATGCCTACATGTATTGTAAAGTACAGCTTCTAAACTTTAAACGATAACTATTTTGTGTTGGTCAAGAATGTAGTTATTAATATTTTGATGTAAAACAATTTCAGTGCAGGTGCATGGGGGGTATTTAAGGTATTTAATTGAGCTACATGCTAAAGCTTACAGTTACAATGCTTGCAAACACAAACAGTACATGACAAGACAAGAGGCTATGTTATCAAAATGCAATTTTATGATGTGGTATTATGTCCCAGTACTAGCATACTGTTTTACTACATACTTCATAGTACGTATATGCTTTCACATTCCCTTGCAACTATTAATTGGCAGCAAACTTAACATTCATTTGTGGTAAATTGGTTGCCAAAAATGGTTGCGTGAAGCTTTACACCAGCAGTGGTGAACCTACAGCAAATCTTTGGCAACAATGGACAGTTCACACTACTAGCAAATAGCAGCACATTTCTCTAAAGTGTAAGTACTTTTATTTGCATTAAAGTAGAAGTATGAGATCTTGAAAACTGTTTTTTTTTCTGATAATGTCTACGTAAGTGACTTAAGTGCTAGTCCTCCTAATAATTCTAGACTTTTACCAATATATTTGTTAAGCATAAAAATTAAGATCCGTGTGAAATGTTGCGTTTGCGGGTTCTGTTGCATTGAATTGGTGCAGTGAGGTGGACAGTGTTGATCTAACGCTGGAGAAACAGATGAATGCTGCATTGCTCTCGTTGTGTGTCTTATCTCATCAGCTCCAACGGTCTCATCCAATAGATTAAATCTAGAATCTCCTACATCAGCAGTGAGCACTCTTTCCCATGTGCTGTCTCTGTTTTTACAGGTTAGTTAGAGGAAAGAAAGAGAGTGTAGAAAGAAAGGCAGACACAAAAAAATAGCTAGTGAAAGAAAGAGGGCCAAAAAGGTATGGGAAAGTGAGTGAATGAAAAAAAATACTGGTAAGGGCCCATTGTTCATCTGCCTTCACTATTTGGATACCACAGCTGAATCTAACAAGACATGACAAATGTCAGATGCAGTCTCTGCACCATCAAACTCTTTATTTACCATATGTGGTCTCTTATCAATCTCTTATGCTGGGACTTCAAAAACATCTTACAAAGCAGCTATTCAGAAACCTCACTCGATGTGCTACTTTGTTGTTTTGGTAGTGGGTTTGTTGATTTATTGTTGGTTTTAAGCCAGCGTCATACAGATGAGTGCTTTGTCGTTTGTATGTGTGTCCACAGATTTTCATGCAAAAACCCATGATGATTTTTTTTTTATTATAGTGAAAATTACTTGTGGGGACATTTTCATCAGTCCAGACTAGTTAAAAATTTTAATAATCATCCAAATCATGTTTTGCTTTAAATCTACTGATATTAAAAGATTTTTGTGAGGGTTAGGTTTAACAAACTATAACAAAATTAAGGGGAAAACAAGTCTTTCTACCTTTCGTCAGTGGTTTAAATGGTAATGGAAATGGTAATGGCTATTTTATTAGTGCTTTTCTTCACTCAGGCTTCACTGCTGTTCCCTGCAGTCCATTAGAGAGCTGGAATTGATGAAATATGATTCAGCATTAATGTGCATCACGCAGTGCAATCAGGGTGCATTTCAGTGTCAACACTACTGTCATCTCTGACCACTTTTCATTCATTCCTGTAGCTCAACTGGTAGAGCATGGTGCAAGCAATGCCAAGGTCATAGGTTAGATTCCTGGGAAAAACACGTTTATAAAATACACATAACTGATTAAAAACCTTGAATGTACTAAAAATTGCTTTGGATAAAAGCATCTGCCAAATGCATAACATTTTAATGTCATTTAATTCTGAAAGTTGACTTAAGTGTTATTTTTTTCTAGCAACTTTGTTCTTGTAAAGCACAGTGTGCTGGTTAAACTGTAAAGTAAATAATTGTGCAGATGGCAGTGACAACTGGTCTTATAAATGTTATTTGTGGAGCGTACAGTAAATTCTTTCAGAGAGCAACTGAACTACTTTATAGGGCATTGAAAACAAGCCACCTGGGGCTCATCATCTTTTGTAGGTTATGAAAGACAAAACAGGTGGTGTTGGAGATTTTTTATTATATACTGTATGATATCACTATAACGTTTATAACTAGAACAATAGAGAAAGTTCAGCAAAAAATGTTTTATGAAAGCATAGAAACTCATCTTTGTGTTGAATTTTTATTGCACACTACCTTTAGAAAAATGCCTCTGTACCATGGTTTCAGATAGTAATACCTTTATATTTTGATATATACCATGGTACTACATGATTACCATATTCATATACCATGGAATTATTTGTACTCAATTTGTACTCAAAAGAATACCATGGTATTACCATCATTGTAGTAACCAAATAATTCTGGTAAAACATGTTTTGCACTTTGAATGGCATGAATTCTTGAATCACCAAATTAAGGTAAATTAAGGTAAACAGTAAAGTATGTGTGTGTGTGTGTGTGTGTGTGTGTGTGTGTGTGTGTGTGTGTGCGTGCGTGTGTGTGAGAGAGTGTGTGTGTGTGTGTGTGTGTGTGTGTGTGTGTGTGTGTGTGTGTGGCCTGCAAATGTGAAGTGTGCAACTGTTTAAAAGCTCTAAATTGCTCAGTCCTGTATCAAATCTTTCTGGTAAAGCTTATGGGACACTGCTGGCAAACGTTTCTGTGTAAATACAGAGCTAAGTGGAAATTTTGGGATTATTGGTGTGATTATAGTCTTTTGTTGATTTTACATTTAGGGGTGAGCTTTAACACCTGGGTCAGATGGGTATCGGAGGCAAGCGTGCATACTGGCATCTGTAAGCCAGGAAAGTACTTTTAGAATCTCTTATTTACTGCTGCTGTTTGACGTACTTACATTCCAGGTAGAAGGTGCTGCCATGAGAAGAGCACATGGCTGAAAATACAAAATGTCAGATTAGCTGCTCTAAATTCAGTTAGACGGAAGTTCATTCAGCAGATGGATTCAGCAGAGTTTGATGCTGCAGTATGAGTGGCATCTCAGCATGCTTTCCTCAGTCTGACCACAGAGTTTGAATTTAACTTTTTTCCTATAAACGACTGGCACTTTCAAAGCTCACTCTGACTAACAGCTCCATGAGTTGTTTATGATTATAATAATGCAATTTCAAATGATGGTGTTTGAATAATTGCAAGGTACAATTTAAATGCTGTAGTGTGGTAAGCAGCATTGGATGCATGCCTGAGTGTGTATTAGGGTTGCCATGGTGTACAGTGTTACCAGTTTTACTCGGAACACGTGACAACACAGGTGTGAAATTTTATATTGGGTAAAAGAGGTCAACATTATGAATGGAACTTCCAAAATCAATACAATAGCCTAACAAATAGAATATACTTAAATAAAAAATAGTTGCCTAATGAAGAGTTTGAGACCCATGATAGATGTTCTTTACCAACAAATCAACTTATACATGCAGCAAAGTACTCGCACTGAGAGAAGACATTTAATTGCAGGTAGCGAATATAATGTGCATGGTGGATAACTGTAAGACATCTCGGATTCGGAATGACACAAGAAATGCTGTTAGACACACAGACACATGCTTGAAGAAATACACTTTTTTATATCTTTAAGTACAGATGACAAAAACGGCATCTATGCGCATGTCTGACGTGCTGTTTGTTCGGAGGCGTGCAGTCTCGTGGAACACGCGTACGTAAAGGGTTCTCGCTCTTTCTTTGTTTCAGACTTATGAAAACATTTTGCAAGAATAGTATCGTCTATGCTGCAAATAACCTCAGAACATCTAAGCTCAAGAGGTGCTCTGAGTTCATGTCACTTTATTTCCACAGAGCAGTTTGCTGTGAGCTCAACTCTGCAAGGTCACTTTATATATAGCTTATACATCTGTAATAAAATCATAAAATAATACAAAAACACGTTCACCTCGACCAATTATTTATATTTCAGTGATTATTATCATCATTACAATTATTATGTTTACATTTATAATTGTTTTTAAATCTTAATTTGTATTATTAATTTTCCATCTGTTGTCATAGAGTGATCCTTGCGTTACTGTAAATGGAAAGGTGGTTATATAAGATTTATTTATTTTTTTTGACCACATCATTATTTTAATTGCCTTTTCATTTCGTGAAATGTGCAATCTGAATTTAGAAATGTCTTTGGTTTAAATTTTTAGTTTTCTAAATAAATGTATTACATTTTCAATGCAAAATCACTAAAGCAAGGATAGTCAACGATCCCTCAGCCAGGGGTTTGACTATGTAATTGGACATTGTGTGTGACGAGGCAGGAGGATCTAAATGCAGCTTTATTTAACTGAAACAATTAACAAGCTAACTCAGAGTGAAAAAGAAAAGAAAAACACAGGGAACCAAGCACAGAGCATAGACAAAACATGCAAAGACTGACACACAACCAGGGAAAACAAGGGCTTAAATATACCAGGGAAAACAAGGAATACCGGGGGAAACAATAAGGGAGAACCAATCATGAAATAAAACTACAAAAGGACTTCAAAACAAACAGGAAACAGGAAAGTGGGAAATAAACATGAATTTCAACATAAAAGTCTAGACATAAAAGTCTAGACATTGTATATATTGGGGATATATGACATTGTGAGTTTTTTTTAATAAAAATATTGTGAACATATCCCAGCCCTAGGAGGGAACAAAACTAATTTATTCACACACACATTCAAAGTCATTACCCTTCCAAAGCAGCTAAACTGGGTCCTGGGATGAAAGGTAATAAAACACCAACATTAAATCCGCAACAATCCACAATAAGTGATGTATTTGCCCGGACAACGTAATACCCGACAGGTACCCATGATGGAGAAAATGCATGGATGAAGTAGGTTCGTTGCTACAGAGATTTTGCCCTTCACAACTGTTGAACAACACACATTTTAATTGCACTTAATTTGAATGTTTTATTTAAATAAATACAAAATAAAGTTCAAAGTTTGAACTTGCATTATTGTGTAAACTATTGTTAATGAAAATTACTCCATAGTACCACTTAGCGTCAAATCAGCGGTAAGTTGTTAACAGGTGTTAGTCGGTTTTAACGAAAACATTGCCCTGGTGTGAAAATTATGATAATGTGGCAAGTCCAGTGTATATGCACATGCATGTGTGTCTAATTGCATGGTGTGTGCTAACTTTACCTCCACTCCATCATATTCCTCATCAAAAAGCATGCAGTATTGAGGTAGCCCAAGCTGACTTAGCCATTTCGAGATGGAAAGGTGCTTCATGGTGGACTCTTCCCCAAAATGTTGCCTCAAAATCCCTCCGTATGAGAGGCTGAAAGAAAAATAAAGCATTATGAACATTCAAGTTTTAGTCCATATCTATAAACTAAACTTAATTGATATGCTAGTGTACTTCTAAACATTAACAAAATTCATTTTCAGAAGACATAGGCATTTAAAATCTGCCTCTCTCTTCCTGCTAAATATACTCCGGAACATCCATGACGTCATGCGGAGGCTGAGAAACCTTGTCCAATCAAAAGCTTTTTAGAATGGGAACGTGGATTCCCCCTACATGCCTTAGCAGGGCACTTCAAAGGGAGAACAATCCATGCTGTAGGTCGTTCCACCTCTGTAAAAGTACAGATTCTGTACAATCTGTAAAAGTACAGATTGTTCTTTTAAGTACTTAAAATAATCATTTAAAAACATGAAACTCATTAAAAAAGTTCTGACTGAGAGTTCCCTGCTGAAAAGCATTTAATTGCTGGTCACCAGCTTATGTTGTGGTTTGGGTGCTGGTTCCCCAGCAAGGTTTAGCTGGTGAAAAGCATGGCTATGCTGGTCCACCAGCTAAACCAGCACCAAACCAGCACTAACAGCATAAACAGCCTAGACCAGCATGGGTTACTGGTTAATACTGGCTAAGCTGTTTTTTTCAGCAGGTTTATCACCTTTCAGCCATCTGAAACTCTCACAGTGGAGGACTTTGAAGGGAATAGGGCACAGGGATGATCACTTCTGAATGAGAGCTAGACTCTGGGAAATTTGCTGGTGTTTATTTATATTTTTTGTGCAGCCAGAGGCACAGCTTATGTAAGTGTTCTTAATTCTTTATTGGAATACAAAACATGAAAATATGATCTTTTACCTACTTGTTTCTCATACACCTGTATTAAACTTGTACAACGGCTCCAGCTTAGTCGTAACCAAATACTCTGATGTGTTGTGTGCGTTTGTGGGCTGGTTATGGAATAATGTTGTCAGTTAGATCATCATTTGGTTCTCAAGCTTTTGAAAAGCTGGCCAGTATTGCGATTGCTTCTCAAGTTTTCCCGGTAAGTGGCTCTTACATGAGCAGTGTGATGGAAAGGTTTATGTGTGTGTGGCTGAAAACTAAAGCACATTGGCTATTTTTTTAAATGGGATGAGTTGTTCGACATGTTCCACCCCACTTCCTGTTTCAGTAGGAAAAATGCCAAAACACCAAATGTAACTACACTCATCGAGGCACTTTACGGGGTCTTCAATAATATAATATACAGTAAATTACTGATTCAAAAGACAATACACTACTGCATTAATTCATAGGCTGTTAATATTAAAGTGACAAACAACATAAAACAATGGCTCTCAAACTTTTATTACCTTGGTCAAATCAGAAATACCACCTAGTGACAACAATGTTCCCTCAAATTTGTTCAGCATTGAACAAATGTGAACTGGTCCATCATTTTGAGCAGGGACGGATATTGGTTTAAGGAATGATAACGAAAAACAGAACAAAGTGATTTTTTTAATTGTTTAGGGTTGAAAACCAGTTATAACCAGTTATTTTATTTCCGATATTTTTTTCATGAAAGTAAAAGCCAAACGGTTTATCACAGTACATTTTTGGAACTAAACCACTTCATGTTGACCTTCATCACATTGCAACACACATTTCTTTGCCTAATTGCCTGTTGTGGATGTCGCTGTCATAGTCTGTCTTCACCACATTCAAGGACTCTTATTTTGAAGTTCTCTCCTGCACTTCGTTTCCCAGAAGTCACTGCCCTGATCACTCCCTCGTTATCCCCACCTGTATGTCATTCCCTTATTAAGTTCCATGTGTATATATACCCTCTTGTTTTGTCAGTAGTTGTCAGTTCTTGAATGTGATGAAGACAGACTGTGACAGTTGCATTCAGTGAATGAAGACCTGTTTACTGCAGTGTTTCCCAACCACTGTGCTGTGGAAAATGATAAAATACCACAAAATAAATAAATGCATGAAAAAAATATATATTTCAGGGATCCAAACTCCTCCGTTTTGAAACCATAATCGGTCAATTTTGTTATAGTGAAGAGCAATGATTAAAGTGACTGATATTTATACGCGTTGAGGGTCTTTCATATGACTCGAGTCAGCGCTGCAGAATACATTGAAGTCTATGAAGTGACTTTACACCAAAGTGTTTTTCACACACGTTTTTGCTTCACCAATAATGTCTTTGAGAGTACTAAGCAACAAGAAATATTTAAAAACAAAAAAAATTTGTGAAGAGACATTGAATGTCTCATAATTTCTTTTAATTAATATTTACGAATATCAGAAACCCCAGTCATTGAACTAATTTAAATTCACCAAGAAAATGCTTAGACCTAAACATAAACGAGTCCTTTTATTACTTTCTGCTATCAAAGCAACTGCAAGCTTTTTTCTCTCTTCCAAATACATGTTTTCAATGTTTATGGTGCACACCTCCCACTTTTTATGTGGCAAACTCGTAAAATCGCTCCTTTGTGACGCTTTCTGCAACTCGTGTCATGTGGAGGGCAATGCGGCGCTTGACGCTGGGTTCTGCCTCCAGAACCAAATTAAAACTGCCACGAGAAGTCGTCTGTCCAAGGCAAAGTCGTAAAATCTAATGACAATTACCTCAGCACCCAGTTTAAGTCGATGCAGACTAGAAGGAAGTTTTGAGTTGTCGATGAAGTCCTGTTCAGTTCATTTTTTCTGTGTTTTGTTAATATTTTAATTTTTAAAAACATTTTTATATTGCGTTGTTCATATGTCGTGTTTTAGTTGCCTCCACTGTCACTGCGTGGGGCATAAATCTGTGTCTCTGTTGTTCATCTGTTCTCTTCATAAATAAATAAATAAATGCATAATCTGCTATATATGCTCGTCCTGTAAGTTAATGATTGCAGATGAAAATGTGAACGAAAATAAAAGCTGATATAAAATCTGAAAATTAAAATAACGGGTAATAATAGATTATGACTGAAGTTTTACGACCCTGTCCGACAATATGACAAATGATGAGGTCTAATTTTTGAGAGTAAGACGTAAGACGGATTTTTGAGCGTAAGGCGTAAGATGGACAGAAACATGGACATGTTCTTGAAAAGGAAAAATATTGAAGATGGTTAGCCTATGTGGGACAGTGGTGTGCCGTAGAATTTTTTAGTCTGAAAAAGTGTGTCATGGCAGAAAGTTTTTTGGGAAACACTGTATTGCTGCATACTGTATATACACAGCTAATCCAGAAACAAGGAAAACATTATTAAAAGGTAAAAGGTACATTTCTCAGTTGTTTCCAAGTCTTCACTGAATTATTGTTAGATGTAATGCATTAATACAGATGCTGATGGGTTTTGACTGAGAAGCAGATCTGTAATAAAAATAACTGTTAATTAACTGTATCTTGTTATGATTTCAATGCTGATTACTCCACCACACAGGAACATTTTTGCTTACATAATTAAGGCAAGTGGCTTATTTTGAGCTTGTTTTTCCAGATCTGGTTGCTTGTTTCTGTTGTGAACCAAATAAAAACATTTAGTTTTTAGTCCTTTATTTTGAGTCACTTTGACCCAGACATTTTTTTTTGTTTAAAGCATTAAAGTAAAATAGGAAAGTTAGCTTTCTAACAATAACCTAGTTTCCATCCACTTTCTGATGTTTTGTTATCGACAAATTTAAAATGCGAAAATTGTTTTAGGGAAAAATCTTCTGCTTGTTCAATTGGCCTTTTATCGCCAACAATGGTGTGCGTGAGGACGTCATGCTTAAAAAAACACTTTGTTGCATAAGTTTTGGTTTATCGCAAAAGAAATCTGCCCTTAAGCCGTTTCCATCAGAAATGTGTTTTTTGCTAATTCTGTACATTTCACCTCCCAGATGTCCCTATTTCTCCACTGATAGGACTGTAATATTGGTCCTGATCTCAGGTTGCCATCGATTCTGACCCAAAAGCGAATCATCATGGCTCTGTTCATGAGCCATTCATTTTTTCCGTGTGCACATGTCGATGACAGGTGCATGATAAGAGATATTTGTGTTGGCATAACAGTACGAGTAATGCTTCACATACAATATATTGGCTTTCAAGGATGTATATCTTGTCGTCATGATTAACACAAGCTAACGATTGGGGTAAATTCTGTCACGTGATACTACATTGTTGCATTAATGGCAATTTTCTCGACAAATAGTGTTTCCAAACCAGTTTTTCATGCCATTTGAATTATCGACATAGAGTTTATGCGCTAGAGTTAAACTGAAAAATATTATGACGACATGTGACATTTTTGCGATAATGCAATCTGAAGTAAATGTGATCAGAAGTAAAGAGAGTTAGATTTCAAATATTTAAAAGTTTTATAATGTTCAAAAGCTTGTTTTCTAAAAGTGAACTCAGCATTGGACAAATAGTTCTGATAGTTTATATTCTTGAAAAATGTTTAGGACATTCTGAGAATGTCATTCTGCCGACTAAGACAGTCAGAAGTGAGAAGATGCCAAATTAACTGTCACTCTCGCCGCAGAAACACCAATAGAAACCCCCTCGCAGCTGTGGTAATTCAGTTTTTAAAACAAATTCCAGGGTAATATAACACAAACAATAATGTTATAAACTACACTCCAAAAAATATCTAGATTTACGCTGCTAAATAAGGTGGAAGCACGCCGTCAAAGTCTGTGAAAAAGGTCTAGTATCTAACGCTAACGTTAATACCAGCAGCTAAGACAACTTACATATTTTCAGCATCTGAGGAGCAAGTTCAACACAGGTAACGACTTCTGCTTCATTTCCTTGATGGCTCACAGGGCTCGACATTAACGCTTGTTGAATTTTTGAAGGGGCAAGTGAAAGAGAATTTGAATTGCCCAACCGGACAAGTAGACTGATTAAAATGTCAATAACAAAAACTAACCAGCTATATTTGTGATAGCCTACGCCTGTGTAACTTATTAGAAAGTTAATATTCTTATTAGGTTGGGCATCGGTCCTAATTTTAGAAAATTTACAACAAACTTTTGTTGAATGTTTCTTGAGCATGTAACTTGAGCATGTAGCTTAACTTTAAATGTTAAAAGTAACTTTTTTACTGTCACAAGTGAATGACCAATTTACTTGTCCGGAGGACAAGTACATGACATTGCTTAATGTCGAGCCCTGGCTCAAATTGACCATTTGTGAACTGCGTTAAACTCGTTTACCATGCTTTGTGGGTGTGATTTTTCATTCATATTTATACAACCAATGTGTTTATGATTGAATTACTACTAGAGCACAAAGTATGTTTACAAGAGCACAAAGTACTTCATAGATCTAGCCTCTTAATTTTGCTGTCAAAGTGCATCAGATTGATGCATTTAACTTTAAATTGTAAACAATTTTCTTATGGGGGAACATGCCCCCAGACCCCCATAGAGGGCACGAGGTCCACCCACCACAGTCTCACAAAATCCTGTGGGAAACACTGTGACATGACTTGAGTCATTCAGTTGTCTTCAAGTTCAAGACACAAGTACAGAATCCTCTGCCCTCAGATTTGACAGCTCATAATGCAAGTTAAAAATCATTAGCCACAATACTGGGGTTGCAACATTCTGTCTGCACATGATTTGTTCTCTGTGAGCCCTGAGGGTCCACAAAAAACAAGACAGAACATGGTACTTATGGTGAACAATGCACTTCTTACAAAGAAATCTAATAATCAGTTTAAACATGTTATCATAAAGTGTTTGGAAGTTCCTTAATGATTAAGAAGTGATTCACTATGCCCTTTTATGCACAAGCGTGTATGGCCATGTACACACTACAAAGTTTCACTTTTAGGAGAGACAACTGTATTTAAATGTGGGAGCGAATCCCCTATATTTTCATTACATGTGTCTACGATACAGAACTGACTCCCCCAATTGCGATAAATGACAAGTGATAACCATAGTAATGCTGAAGCGTCTCGCCCTTGAGAAACATGAATGCCACCAGTTTAACCTGTTTTGTTTTCGCTGTTATTGAGCAAATAGATTATCCTCCACAGATGTATTATCATCCGACTATGTTTCATTAGCCATTAACAGAATCACTGTGTTTTGTTTATGTGCATCTAAACGGCTGTTCTTAAATAGTACACGCGCTCTAGTCTGTATTGTACAGGTTACCCCAAGACCACAGGGCTGATGAAGAGAGAGAAGACAGACTGGAATATATAAATAAATGAAGACACATACCTCTGTACAGAACAGGTTTAAGCACTAAAATGTGAACTGACAACCAAATTTAGCTGCAGTGTGTGCGTGTCATATGTGTGTTGGGTGGAGCACATGTGCATATATGCATGAGGCATGTTTAGATGTGTGTGTGCATGAGTCTGGAAATGCTTTCTCTAACTGACTGTGAAACCACACTATGGATTTATGGTGTTGGCATATGCTTTAATTACTATATGAACCAGCTTCTCTCAGTTTAATAGGTAATTTATAAGAGGGAAGCATTTCTACTCCATTCCTCCAACAAAAACTTGAAGTGTTATCTGTCATAGCAGCTGAAGTTTCTCTTCAATAAGACATAATGTCTGTGGGCAGTTAGTAAACAGGTCAGAAAGATG
This sequence comes from Xyrauchen texanus, assembly GCF_025860055.1. Lineage (NCBI taxonomy): Eukaryota > Metazoa > Chordata > Actinopteri > Cypriniformes > Catostomidae > Xyrauchen > Xyrauchen texanus. The sequence goes on along the minus strand of NC_068302.1, from coordinate 32,402,513 downwards.
CATCTCTTCATTTCAACAGCATGAATTCCAACACAAATTAATGACCTCCAAAAATGCAGAGGAATTGAAAGATTACAAATTAGATGAGGCAGCACAATGTTCTTTCGGCTCTTGGCAAGATACGACTAATCATTCATAATCAAGAACACCCAGCGAGGAGGCTATTACAGTATTAGTGTGTATGTGTGTGTGAGAGGGAGAGAGAGATAGAAAGAGTTTGTATTTATAGACTTTGGGTCTGTTCCAAAATCTAGTGAGCTTCCTTCAAAAGCAGCATTTTAAGACATCATAGGTGTGCTCTTGAAGCGAAGGTTGTTCGAAAAGGTAGGTATCTAAATGATGCTGCCTCATAAGATATCTTGTTTAAGCAAAATTTTAAGGTATTTTTATATGGGAGTCATGTGACGCCATGCGAGGATCGGATGTGTGAACAGCGAGCTCTGTGCACTTTGCAGGTTTTAAAACCTTTTAATGACATAAACATTTTGCCGAGGCACTTTTAATATTCAGAGCTAAAGCGCTGAATGTCATCTAATGGCCTCAGAGAATTGACATGATTGAAATACAGATATAATACTATTTTGGCGAGGAAGGTGGAGATTTGGCTATTCAGAGCAAGACGGTCATATTTTGAGTCACGGGACAAAACAGGAAAACTTCTGGCTAGATATATAAAACATATCTTTTTCTACCATTCCCTCAGTGAAATCTGCTAGTGGTGAAATATTTACCTCAGCCACTGATATTAATAAGGTTTTTAAAGAATTCTATCTTGATATTTATAGTTCCACAACTTTGTCATCTGAAGAGGATAGTAGAAATGTAGATTATTATTAAAAGAGTAGATTATTTTACTCCAGATAGGGGCACCCTTCTCAGGGTTGCCATCTGTCCCCATTATTGTTCTGTCTTGCCCTGGAACCATTAGCACGATAAGAAAGGAGGATGATTTTCCAGGGGTAATGGTGGGACATGTGGCGCACAAAATTTTGCTTTACGCAGATGATATTTTATTATTTGTCTCCAACCCCGCTAGATCTATGCCTTGCCTTCACAGAATTATTAATTCATTTTGTAAGTTCTCAAGATACAGAGTTAGTTGTTCTAAATCCGAAGCTTTGGCTCCGACAAAGTACTGCCTTTTCAGCCGGGCGCCTTCTGGTGGTCGAAACATTTTTGCTCACAGATGGCGATGAGTATGGCTGCTGCGTTGCGAGCTCCGACCCACTGTTGCAGTTTTGGTTTGTTTTGTCTACAATTCTTATGTTTTTTGTCTTGCATGATGTCTGCCTTATTGTCTATGATAGACAAACACTTTTGGACATTGGTTCTGTCCAAAAACCGGACTTTAAATACCTCAATGCCGACCCACTGCTTACAAACACGACAGCAGATCCCTTTGTCTGAGCAGCCCGGCTGCAAAAACGCAGCCAGAAAAGGGGAAGGAGAGCCGGTGTTCTCATCAGACTAAGATGTCGTGCAAATCGACCCCCGATACCCAGTATTCTACTGGCAAATTTTCAGTCTCTGGACAACAGGCTCTCTTTCCAATGCTGGATCTCTTTCCAATGAGAGAGAGGGACTGCAGCATTATCTGCCTTACAGAAACTTGGATGTCTGCAGAGATTCAAGACTCAGCCATCAAACCGGCAGGGTTCCATGCACCGAGCGGACAGAGTGAAAGACCTCTCAGTTAAAGCAGAGGTGGTGGTGTATGTTTTATAATCTACAAATTCTGGTGTGATCAGAGGAACGTACATTCTATCAAGTCATTCTGCTCTCCTGACCTGGAATTTCTCATGCTTCTGTGTCGACCATTCTGGCTACCGAGGGAATTCACAGTGGTCATTATCACAGCTGTGTACATCCCGCCACAAGCCGACACAGACCGGGCACTCAAGAAACTATATAGGAGTATAATCAAGCAGGAAACTAAGTATACTGAGGCCACGTTCATTGCGACCAGGGACTTTAATAAAGCCAACTTCAAGTCAGTCGCTCCAAAATAATACCAACAAATCAGTTTCAACACACGAGGGGACTGGGTTTTGGACCATTGCTTATCTCCCTTCCGGGATGGCTACAAATCCCTCCCCCACCCATCATTTGGCAAATCGGACCACTCTTCAATTCTGCTTCTGCCCACTTACAGGCAGAAACTGAAACAGGGAAGCACCTGCACTCAGAATGATCCAGTGTTGGTCGGACCAATCAGATTATATGCTAAGTGACTGTTTTTATTACGTGGACTGGGAGATGTTACGGTCCGCATCTGATGATGACATCGAGGTCTACGTTGATAGCGTAACGTGTTTCATCAGCAAGTTCATAGATGACGTAGTGCTGACCAAAACTACACAGATCTACCTTAACATCCATGGACCTTCCGTACACGGACCTTCCTACGCGGTCCTCCGCTTTTAATTCCGGGATCGCAGGGGAGCATAAACAAGCCAGTTATACCCTCCGCAAAATCAGAGCAGCCAAACGCCAGTACAGTGATAAGACTCTAGAAGCAAGTGGAAGGGAATTAATATCATCACAGACTTAAAAGGGAATAAAAACTCCACCGTGAACAACGGTGCCTCTCTCCCAGATGAGCAAAATACTTTTTATGCTCGTTTTGAGGGAAATAACACCGCTCTCATGGAGAGAGCTCTCGTGGCCGAAGCTACAGAGGTTAGTTCACTCTCTGTCTCTGTAGAGAATGTAACCTGTTCCTTCTGACGGGTGAATATCTGTAAAGCTGCTGGTCCAGACAGCTTTCTGGGCCCCGTTATCAGAGCATGCGTGAACCAACTGGCTGGTGTTTTTACAGATATTTTCAACCTTTCCCTCTCCTTGTCTGTAGTCCCCACATGCTTTAAAATGTACACCATTGTGCCTGTACCAAAGCAATCCAAAATCACTTGCTTGAATAACTGGCGTCCTGTTGCTCTGACCCTCATCAACAGCAAATGCTTTGAGAGACTAATCAGAGATTACATCTGCTCTGTGCTGCCTGCCTCTGCAGTTTTCATACTGCAACAACCGCTCCACTGATTATGCCATTGCATATATACTACACACTGCTCTCACCCACCTGGAAAAAAGGAACACATATGTGAAAATGCTGTTTGTAGACTACAGCTCAACATTCAACACCATAGTGCCCTCCAAGCTTGATGAGAAACTCCGGGCTCTGGGCTTAAACAGCTCGCTGTGCAGCTGGATCCTGGACTTCCTGTCAAGCAGACGCCAGGTGGTTAGAATGGGTAGCAACATCTACTCATCACTGACCCTCAACACTGGAGCCCCGCAGGGCTGTGTTCTCAGCCCACTTCTCTGTTCCCTGTACACACATTTGTGACACATGTGTGGCAAAAAATAGCTCTTATGCCATCTTTAAATTTGCTGATGATACAACTGTGGCAGGTCTGATCACTGACAATGATGAAACAGCCTACAGAGAGGAGGTGCACACTCTGACAAGCTGGTGTCAGGAGCACAACCTCTCCCCCAACGTCAGCAAGACCAAGGAGCTTGTGGTGTACTTCAGGTGAAAAGGCAGAGAATACAGCCCCATCACCATCAAAGGAGCACCGGTGGAGAGAGTCAGCAGCTCAAATTCCTTGGTGTCCACATCACTGAGGTACTCACATGGTACGTCCACACTGAGGCCGTTATGAAGAAGGCTCACCAGCGCCTCTTCTTCCTGAGATGGCTGAGGAAATTTGAAATGAACCACCACATCCTCACACTGTTCTACACCAGCACTGTAGAGAGCATCCTGACTGGCTGCATCGCTGTCTGGTATGGCAACAGCAGCGCCCTCAACCACAAAGCCCAGCAAAGGGTGGTGTGAACTGCCAGACACATCAGAGGTGAGCTTCCCTCCCTCCAGGACATCTATATCAGGTGGTGTGTGAAAAAGCTTGGAGGATCATCAGAGACTCCAGCCACCCGAGCTATGGGCTGCTCACACTGCTACCATCAGGCAGGCGGTATCGCAGCATCAGTATCTGCACCAACCGACTTCATGACAGCTTTGTCATCATGATACATACATCAGCACCGCAATTTATTAGTCTCAGACTGGACTTACATTTTATACTTCTCTTAATAACACACTGGCAACTGACTATCAACCGACAACTGAATGTCAACACAACACTTCATATTTATTTCCACTGATTTCATGGGAAATGTAGCCTCGAGCATATGGCGGAACCCAAAATTATGTATTAATAATTCCCCTTTCTGCTGGGCAGAGTGGATTGAGAGGGAGATTAATACGCTTGGTGACCTATATGAGAGTGGAGTGTTGAGATCCTTTGAAAATATGGTTCAACATTTTGGGATTCCCAGGTCTCAGTTCTTTAGGTATTTACAGCTGTGCCACCTGCTCTGTACTATTTTTGGGAGTAGGATATACCTCCTAAAGTGGCAGATACTCTGGGAGTGGTGATTACTACTTTTGGAAAAGTTCATGAGGCATCAGTGTATTACTCACTGCTAATTCAGGGTCTGGGGGATCTAGCTTTGGCTTCTCTCAAGAGATTATGGGAAAAAGATCTAAACTTGGTATTGGAGGAGGGAGTGTGGGCTAGGATTCTAAAAAATTATGCAATTTAAGATTTTACATTGATTCTATTGGACCCCCTCTAGATTGTATAGGTTTGGTCTGAAAGACACAACCACCTGCTGGCGATGCCAGTTAGAAGATGGAGACACAACCCATGTTTTTTAGCGGTGCATTAAGATCCAATCATTTTTGTTGAGGGTTCAGAGTTTTATGTGTGACGTGTTGGGCACCAAATTTCATTTTGCCCCAAACTCTGTATTTTAGGCGATGAGGCGGTCATTAGCACGGTGGAAAAATAAATCCAAGATGCCGGTCGAAGCGGGAAAAATTTGGATCATAAATATACTTTGAATATACATGTATTTTCAATCGCTTTTCACTCCTAATTCATCTACAAACAAATGGCAAAAAACAAAAAGTTTATCCAGTCAGAATTTATTCCTTGATGCTTACAAGAAAAGTGTGACAATTGTTTCACAAATTGCATGCCTGAAGCCATGCTCCTTAGCCGAAGCAGTGGGTGAGTCTGATCTCCACCCCGTGGGGCCTTTGTTATTTCTACAGAATCCCTCAACAGTGCAAGTGAATAGGCATCTAAAGTCAGATTGTAAGATTCATCAGCTAATCAGATTGATTTATGTGTTCATGGTGGGTGTGGTCTTTAGGATATGTCCAAGTCCAGGCCTTCTAGCTGGCCTTGAGTGACGCAATCACACTTTAAGTGATGTACGTAATTTCAAATCAAAGAGTGACAGATGCTGACGAGACGGCTGTCATCACTGCTGTTATTGATCCTTATGGATTTAAAAACCTGAGATGTTCTGCATGATCATGCGATTGATTCATTAAACAGGAATTGAGGGCTGATTTTCATTTCAATTAAATTGGTAAGTGCTTTTTGCATTGTTATAGCAACATCAGGAAGTGTAAATTAGGCTGCTTGAGCATTCAGTGTCAGATCAAGTTTTGAAAAGTAAACTTGTACCCTGATGAAATAAAATGTATTGCAAGCAAATTTGAAATCGCAAATATTGTGTAGTAATTGAGTGCTTTTTCTTGGTATCAGACCTCCTTGGTTCTGGCTTTCATGCATGGATGTGTTTTTAAAATGTCAATTGGTATTATTAGTTGACTGCCACATAATGTATGATAGGCATACAGTGTCTTATTCATTGTGAAACTTGTGTTTTCTTAATGGCATGAATCGCACTGAAGGCCTAGACTTAAAATGAACGGGTTACGGCTGCTTATAATCTATTAAATACTGAAAAGTATCAATAACAATCTTACTATTTTACCCAAACTTTTTGTGTACTTTACGTGTTTACGCTCATTAGATTATTGCGTCATTCATCTCATGTCACCTGTACTGACTAGTTGAGAGTCCAGCCTCACGTTCGCTGCACTTGAGGAGCGCTATTTGAATCATGTGCAGAGCTGCAGCTTATGTAGATCATTCAAATTGCTGTCTTATGAGACATCATTCCGGTTAGGGTGCTGCCATAGAGGACAGCTGCCTATGCAGGCAGGAGACAGCGTGGCAGCTCACTAAGTTTTGGAACAGACCCTTTGTGTGCTCCAGGTACAGAATAACAGACCCTGTCACTTTGCCTGAGAGAAGTGCTTTGTCTAGAGCTGTTCCTGCCAACCACAGAGACAAGATTACAAATCATACCGACCAATCATACCCTGGACATCTTCTCAGTCTCAGGGACATAGATCCCATGGGTACAAGGGGACATGTCCCTTCAACTTGGGGAAAACCTCAAATCGAAACAATTTTTAAGGACCTAAGTGACAGGACATTTTGTTGATTGCTTTGTTTCTACTTCTGCAGAGTAATGCTGGGTAGCCCCGCCTACTGTGAAATAGCATTGGTCCACAATCCAGCACCTCATAACTGTACATTGAACATCAAATATTCTAATTGACTGTGTTTGTGTCATGCCATGCAGCGGTTTCGCATTCAATGTGGACAGACAATTAGCTTGTCTCTGGTAAATTGTCACATCAGGGTGGCAAGAAGTTACTTAAGGTTAGGGATTTAAATGTAAATCCCTTGCCCCAAGTATGAGGAAATAGTAATAATGATGTTTGCCTTAGCAAGCATAAATAATAATATCACAGATGGAAGTGGTGACAAAAAGACCAGCTCAAATAGTAATCCAAACCTGTAGTTAGCTGACCCAACAGTGCTCAAAAATGTGGCTGTTACTTTTAAATTGTCTGGTTAAACTAAATTAAATGTCGTGCTGCGCTGTTGGAATATTTCTATATTTTCTGTCTTTGTGTCATACTTTCGTTAAATCAATGATTATAACTAACATTTTTACTAGCAATGGTGTACCCAAACCTAGCTAGCTATGAACCAGAAGGCTAATTTTATTCTATGTTATCTTTTAGCGATATTTAGAGCTAGCTAGCGCTAGGTATCTAATCTGTCAAATCTAACACAATAGTTTGCAGGTTTTCTGTCACCAATTAATGTGGATACACTGCAGTGTTTGTAAACATTGGAATTGGTCTATTTGTTAAAATTAACGCATTAGGTATCATGAATTTACAATGATACAGCATTTATTAATCTTGGTTCATGTTAATTTATACATACAGTATACTATTGTTCAATGTTATTTAATGTTAGTTCATAACGCATTAACTAATGTTATATACTATGTATACTTTTAATTTTAAAATGTTATTAGTAGCCAGGGTTAGGGTTAGGGTTAAAGATTGGCTGATTAGATTTTCCCACTTATTACACAGCTACTTACCAAATAAATAATAAATTGACATGAAATAATAATTTAATTTTACATGTTGTTATTATGTGAGAAGAAAGAGACAGTGGAGTCTCCAGAAACACAGCTTCTGTGTTTATATTGTGAAATGACCGCCTGACTAATGCTTACTCACTTACTACAAGACTACTTACCAAATACATAGATAAATGCACATGAAATATTGATTTGAGTTTAAATAATTTTTATTTGCTTACTTGTAATGATTGGATACCCGGATATACCCGGACGTGTAGTAATTATTCAGAAATACCAGTCCACTTGACGGCGCGATTAACCAATCAATGTAATAACTAGCGCTTAAAGTGATATGGTATGCTTATAGCAAAGTGTTACCAATACTTTCACTACTAGACTCATCTGTGGTCTTTCCCATTGAATCTCCTTTCTGTGAACCCTGCAGCACTTAATTTTGCAACTGTGAGTGTACACTAGTCAGGGAGATTCTAATGCCCCTGTTTACCCAGCAGTCAACCCTGATCCAATCTCAAACAATAGGCAATAAAAGCAGCTGTGGAAGTGGTGCAACATGGCTCATAAAACACTGCTGGGGCAATACAGCAAAAAAGTTGCAGTTAATCTAATATGGCTAGCAGGCCCAGCTGTGCTCGCAGCTGATGTAAAACCCATCCCTGGGGTGAAGCAATCAGAGGAGTAGCTTGTACAATTGCAGGGCGATTTATTCCTGTTGTGAATGTCAATGCCCCCATGACCACATAGGGAGATGTATGGATGGGTTCACAGCTCTGAAGACAGGCTGTTTGTCTGACAAGAGAAGGCTGACTGTCCTTGCAGCACTTAAAGCAAACAAATGCCTTTTTCTCTTTAACTGGCAGGACGTTGATTCGGTTTGATTAGGTCCAATACACAGCTTGTCATTTAAAGTCGAGCCATTAGGTCCAATGCACTTGGCTTTGTACAATGAATAAATGCTGTGAACAACAGACTAAGGCCCCGTTCCACCCCGTATTTAGATGTATTTCAGGTGATCCAATCATATGTGGTCAGCCCTAAATTACAGGTTAAATCGGGTATAATCCGTTTTGTTATCTGATCACAAAATCTACATATGAATGTGGTCAAAAATGCATGTGACCACATCGCATTTGAGGTGTAAACGCAAATCCATCCTGAATGTGTCCTGGCAGCAGTGAAGCACCGCCTCTCACCTGTCAATCAAACCGTGCAGTAAAACAAGTGTTTAATGTTTGCCGGTTACTAGCAGCTTTAAAAGGAAATAACTGTCCAATCAGAAAATGTTTAAAAGCAGATACTTACACAATCAGGAGAAAGGTTCTTTTAATACAGGTAATACACTAAACTAACAGCGAATTCTGCTCGGAATTTTGTGTTTGTTCTTAGATTAAATTGCAACCGCAACAGGGAGAAACAGCACGCCATTTTCTTTTTTTTGGTGCCTTCTTTGTTTTTACTTTGTTGCACTTTTTTATCATGCAGTAACACAGTGACATAGTGACTGATGTACACTCACCTAAAGGATTATTAGGAACACCATACTAATACTGTGTTTGACCCCCTTTCGCCTTCAGAACTGCCTTAATTCTACGTGGCATTGATTCAACAAGGTGCTGAAAGCATTCTTTAGAAATGTTGGCCCATATTGATAGGATAGCATCTTGCAGTTGATGGAGATTTGTGGGATGCACATCCAGGGCACGAAGCTCCCGTTCCACCACATCCCAAAGATGCTCTATTGGGTTGAGATCTGGTGACTGTGGGGGCCATTTTAGTACAGTGAACTCATTGTCATGTTCAAGAAACCAATTTGAAATGATTCGAGCTTTGTGACATGGTGCATTATCCTGCTGGAAGTAGCCATCAGAGGATGGGTACATGGTGGCCATAAAGGGATGGACATGGTCAGAAACAATGCTCAGGTAGGCTGTGGCATTTAAATGATGCCCAATTGGCACTAAGGGGCCTAAAGTGTGCCAAGAAAACATCCCCCACACCATTACACCACCACCACCAGCCTGCACAGTGGTAACAAGGCATGATGGATCCATGTTCTCATTCTGTTTACGCCAAATTCTGACTCTACCATCTGAATGTCTCAACAGAAATCGAGACTCATCAGACCAGGCAACATTTTTCCAGTCTTCCACTGTCCAATTTTGGTGAGCTCTTGCAAATTGTAGCCTCTTTTTCCTATTTGTAGTGGAGATGAGTGGTACCCGGTGGGGTCTTCTACTGTTGTAGCCCATCCGCCTCAAGGTTGTGCGTGTTGTGGCTTCACAAATGCTTTGCTGCATACCTCGGTTGTAATGAGTGGTTATTATGTTTTTCCCTTTTCACACCATTCTTTGTAAACCCTAG